>NC_080702.1:26954083-27254083 GCF_030445035.2 Dasypus novemcinctus
TGGAGGGCCCCAGAGCCACAGCCACTCACCGCCCCACACGGCGCCCCTCGTCCTCTCCTGGCGGGCCCGGCCCATGAGACTCCAGAGCCAGTGGCGCCGAGGCCGAGGGCGGGGCTCGCCGTGGCGCCCCGAGACGCCCGTGCAGGGAGGAACCCGCAGGGCGGGGGGTGTGGGGACGGGGGCAGCGTCCCACGTGCACTTGCGACAGCCCGCGGGGCGCGGTCCTCCTGACGGCGGGCTCAGCCTCTTTCCTACCTGTACAGGGGCAGGTTTGAGCCTTTGTCCCCTGTGCTGGCCCTGACTGTGTGGGAAGGCAGCGTGGCTGGGTGGGCCAGAGGGCCCTGTCCCCAGGAGGGGGTGGGCGTGTGAGCAAAGCAGTAAACTGGAAGGTGCCAGTTAGGAGAGGGCACGGGCCGGTGGGTGAGAGGGGGTGCTGCTTCCTGTCAGGGAGCAGGGAGGAGGCACCGGCCATGCGGATGCTGCTGGAAGAGGGATCCAGCCCGGGGATCAGCCAGCTGACATCTTGCTTGGTGTCTGGGGACCCTGGGGGGGCTCGACTGCAGTGGGCGAGGGCGGGGGTGAGAGGAGGAGCCGGGCAGGGCGCGCAGGTGCGCTGCAGGGAGGCTCCTCTCCAGGTGACGTGGGAGTCGCGGAGGGGTGTCCCCCCGCTCAGGGCTTCCCAGGCTCCCCCGGCCGCCGTGGGGGCGCGGTGGGCGGGAGCCGGTGCCAGTGAGCAGTGATGGTGGCGGGCGGGGCGTGGGCAGTGGCCTTGGCGGGTGGCCTCAGATGTGGAGCCAGGCAGGTCCTTCCTGCTCGGCGGGCAGGCGGGCCCAGGAGGCGGGAGGCACCTGCCAAGACAGCCAATCCCTGCGGCAGAACCTTCCAGATGACACGTGCCCCCACCCTGCCCGCCCGCGCGGCGCTGCGTGGCTGGTGGTTCTCGCTGGGGACAGGCATCCGCCTTGGTGGCCCGCCCAGCCCTCCCCCAGCTCCGTCCCCTCCCTGCCGAGTGGCCTGGAACCTCTGAGCCCAGCTGACCCCACCCGGGGCCCCCGCGGCTGGCCCCGACCTCGCCCCTCTGCGGGGGGCTGTGGATTGGCGGTGCTGCTACCCCAGAAGGGGTCCGGCGGGAGCGGGGGCCGGGGCTGACCTGGCGTGGCGGCGCCTCCTCTGGCCACCTTCAGCCGGGTGAGGACACGGGGTGCCTCCCAGGGCGGCCTGGCCCCCTGGGCTGGGTGTGTCCCACTGACTCATCCCTAGTCCCTTATCTGCTGCCCTCCCTCCCCTGGGCAGGCCCTCCTTGTCTGCGCCCCCTCCTGTCCTCCTAAGGGCGGGGCCCCTTTACAGAGCTGGGACACTGAGGCTGGGGGTGGAGCGACGCGCCCCGGGTCACCAGCCGGCCAAGCTTTCTGCAGGGGTGGGCGGGGACGCTGGCCACAGGCAGAGGTGGCCCTGGCCCCGTGTGCAGAGCCCTGCCCCAGCACCTGCTGCCTGCCCGGCCCCGTTCGGGTGCCGGAGACCCCGCGTTCAGGAGGGATGCAGCCTACAGCCTCTGAACCCTGCAGGGAAGGGTTTCCTGCAGAGGGATCAGCCCCTGCGAAGGCGGGGAGCCCAGAGGAGGAGAGACCGCAGGGCCTGAGGGGCCGGGGGTGAGGGGATAGATCCTGCGGCCTTGGAGGGGAGGCCTTGCTTCCAGAAAGATGGGGCGGGAAGCCTGGGGCCCGGCCGGGGCGCCCTCAGGGGCCACTGCCAGGTGCCGGGACGGTTACAGGATTACAGCGAGCACTTGCTGAGCGCCCCCGCGCGCCTGGCGCTGTCTTCGATGCTGAGGACGGAGCAGGGACCGGAGTGGCCCGAGACTGGAGTGGGGGCAGCAGACAGGAAGCGGACGAGCGACCCGTCACACGTGCCGTGGAGGAAGCTGAGGGCAGCGAGGGGAGGGCCTGGAGGAAGCTGAGGGCAGGGAGGGGAGGGCCTGGGGCCGGGGCTCCCCTGTGGCCACTGTCGGGGGGGAGCAAGCCCACCGCCCTCTAGAGGAGGTGGCGCCACCCTGTCCCCTCTGCTCGGGAAGCTCAGACCAGAGAGGTAGGGTGGCTGGCCCAGGACACACAGCCGGGAGGCAGCCGAGCTGGGGCTGGCTGCAGCAGGGAGATGAGGGGCGGGCGGCCCGCAGAGTGGGGCGGCCCAGGGCACAGGAGCAGGTGACAGTGGCTTCCAGATAAGTGGACAGAGTTCCAGGCAGGGCGGCCCGGGAGGCGGTTTCCTTCCGCCACCAGAAACCCCAGAGCACTCGCTTCTCCGCGCCAGGGCCCCTCTGGGCAGCCCCTCGCCCTCCGCACCCAGCCCCTTGGGGACCCCGGCTCCATTCCCTCAGGCCTCGGCAGGCGGGTCCCGGGGTCCCGACGCCCCTGGCCTGGCTGTGAGGTCCCCGCCTCCCCTCTCCAGCCTCACCCCCGTGGGCTCGGCCCCCCCCGCCCGGCGGTCCCTTGGGCCCCCCTTCCGCCCGCTGCGCCGAGCATCCGCCCCGCTCCCCCCGCCGTCCTTGGCCCTGGGAGGCGCCAGCGGCCTGCTGTCCTTGCCGGGCCGTGACGGCTCCTGTGGCGTCACCGCGGTGCCCCCGGTGCCTGGCACGTCGGGCGGGCCCGGAGCAGTCACGGGGCGGCCCGGGCAAACACCAGCTGTGCAGCGCCCCGTGGGTCTGGGCGGCCGCCCGCGGCCTCTGCGGCAGCTGGCCCTGTGGCCGAGGGGTCAGGGCCGGGCGTCCTTCAAGGGGGGCTGCCCTCGCTCTCCGCGGGTTCTCGTCGAGGCCCAGCGCGTTGGTCCACAGAAAGTTCTCCGCCCAGCACCTGGCACGCAGGGAGCGCGCGTCACCGCTAGCTGCCCTGTCTCCTTCTCAGTGACGTTTCGGGCTTGGTGACCCCCGTGTGTGACGCAGAATTCTAAGAAGGCTGAGGACGTGCGGGCTGCGTGCCCCCTCGGCAGGCTTTCGGGCTCTTTAGGTCTGAGCTGTTCCTGTTATTGGGACCCTGGTAAGATGTGAGGATTCTGTGGGCAGATTTAGGGCTGTGTTTGCTTTCCCTCTGGTATTCAGAACCTCCACGGGCACGTCCTCCTGAAGTTATCTGTTTGTAACCTTTCTATGAAGATTTAACCTACATACGGCGAAGTGCACAAATCTCAAGTATGCACTTCGTTTCATTTTTTGAAATAAATGCACGCACCTGTGACCGCTGGCCACAGAGCCTCGTTCCAGAAAGTTCCCTCGGTCCCTTCCCAGTCCTCCCATCCTGCCCCGCAGAGGGACCTGCCGCCCCGATTTCCGCAGACTGGTTCTGCCTGTTGGAGTTCAAGTCCAGCCCGTGTGACTCAGCGCGGGGAGCGAGGGCAGGCATCTCCAGAAGGGCGCGGGGCAGGCGACGGTACCAGCAGGGGATCCCGGGGTGGCCAGGGGCTGGACAGGCGCCGGGCGCCCGTGCGCTGGAGCGCGGCTGGGCAAGGGGGGCTCCGCCCCAGCCCCTGTCCCCAGACTGCATGTGGCTCGAGCCCCCCCCCGTCAGCCCGCCGGCGCCCGTGTCCCCAGCGCCCTCCTGCGCCGCCCTGAGGAATTGAGCGCCGCACCTTGGCCGGGGCCGCGTGGCCTCGGTCTTCCCGTCTGCCACGTGGGAGTGAGGGAGGCCGCGCAGAGCGTCGGCAGCAGGTGCCACGCGCGTGCCCCGGGCCCATTGTCACTCTGGGAGCATGGGTGGCCTGTCGTGCTCGGGGCGCAGGGTCCGCTGCCGCGGGTCGCCTCTGCTCGTGTCCTCCCGCCCCTCGGTCCCAGGCCCCGGCCGTCCACCTCCTGACCCCCTCAGCCGCCCTCCGTCCTGGGCAGCAGAGACTCTGCATCCCTGCCACTCAGGCCTAGCCCGTGCCCTCACTCCCCTGCGCCCCCCCCCCCCGCAGGTGCTTCCTGCCTGGACGCCGGCTCCCGCCCTCACCTGGGGCTCAAAAAATGCAAACGCACAGCCCCTGGACCCAGCCTGGGGACAGCGGGCTCTGGACGGGGACAGCGGGCGTCTCCCACGGCCGTGCCCCTCGCCCAGCCCCGTGCCGCCTTCTCCGTCTGCGCCTGTCCGGTCTCAGCAGCGCCACTGCCTGAGCACGATCCAGGGACCACTGCCTGAGCACGATCCAGGGACCGACAAGACGCTGGTGGCGCGGAAGCTGTTGTGTGTGCATGCGTGCACGCGCGTGGGTGTGTGCGTGCGTGCTCGTGAGCGTGCATGTGTGCGTGCATGCTCATGAGCGTGCGTGTGTGCGCGTGCATGTGCGCGTGTGCGAGTGCGTTTGAGTATGTGTGTCCGTGTGTGTGCGTGAGCGTGTGTGTGTGTACGTGTGTGTGCTCGTGCGTGTGCCGCGCGCGTGTGAGCCTCAGTCTGCCGGAGGCTTCCAGCGCGGCCCCGGCAGGATTCATCGCGGCCCCCGCCAGCCCGTCCCTTCACGCCCTGGCTGTGCCAGCGGCACAGCGCGGGGTCCGGGGGTGCCGTCCAGCTCCCCTGGGGCAGGCCAGCCCACGCCCGTCCAGTCCAGCCGTCCTGCGCCCTGCTCTGACCTTGGGCCCATCCAGGGCCCGCCCTGCTGGGGTTCCCCCAGCCCAGAGCCCGCCTCCTCCCTGCGTCCAGCAGCGCGGAGCCCCCCGCACGGCGCTGCTGGGCGCGCTGCGCCTCGCCTGTCCTTCTGCACGGGGCCTCTCCTCGGGTCTGGGTGTATTCAGTCAGGGCAGACTACTTCCTCACGTCTCCCAGGCTGCTTGTGCCAAGTATTTACGTAGTGAACTACGTTAGCCAGCCTCCAGTTATAATTGACAGGCTATGACGGGCACCCATTTCAAGTTCAGTGTTTTCTTAGTAAATTTGCTGAATTGGGCCGGCATCCCCCCAGTCCATTTCTAGAATGTTTCCCTCCTTGTGAAAGCTTACTCTTGTCCCTCTGTGGTCCTTCCCGTCCCAGCCCCAGGCACCCACTGATCTGCTTTTGGCCCCTCCAGGTTCGCCTTTTTTTTTTTTAAGATTTATTTTATTTATTTCTACCCCCCCCTTTGTCTGCTGTCTGTGTCTGCTTGTATTCTTGTCAGCGGCATGGGAATCTGTGTTTCTCTTTGTTGCGTCATCTTGTTGTGTCAGCTCTCCGTGTGTGCGGCACCATTCCTGGGCAGGCTACACTTTCTTTCGTGCTGGGCAGCTCTCCTTGTGGGGCGCACTCCTTGCGCGTGGGGCTCCCCTACGCGGGGGGCACCCCTACGTGGCAGGGCACTCCTTGCGCGCATCAGCACTGCGTGTGGGCCAGCTCCACACGGGTCAAGGAGGCCCGGGGTTTGAACCGCGGACCTCCCATGTGGTAGGTGGATGCCCTATCTGTGAAGCCACAGCTGCTTCCCTAGATTCACGTTTTCTGGACACAAAATAGAGCCACGTGTCACTAAAGACTCATTTCGCTGCTCCATCTACATAAGGCATGTTAATGTTTAAAAATGTATGTAGAACCTTTCTGGCTCTCTCGAGTCTGGGGGCGATGGGCGGAGTATTCGTCCAGGAATGGGCCCCCCGGGCGTGCTGGGGCTAAGCCGTGGGAGAGCGGGGGCACAGCCGGCGGAGGGAAATGGGGCTGCGTGCACCAGCCTGCAGTCCGGTCGACCGCTCTGGGGGGCCCCGTGAGGCCGGAGGGCTGCCCAGTCCCCCGCTGGGGCCGTGGCCTTGCTGGGGTGGCCCAAGCCCCAGACGGTTGCCCCAGCCCCTGTGGGCACACTTCCTGCCCCGCCAGCCAGACGCATGAGTAAACTCTCTTCCTCTCGCCCTCACAGGGACTTCCTCCCGCGCGGTTCCGGCATCGTCACCCGGCGCCCTCTGATTCTGCAGCTCATCTTCTCCAAAACAGGTACGGGGGCGGCCTGTGGGCGGGGGCGGGGGCACGCCGGTCCCGGGGGAGACCCTGGGCCCCAGGCTGGCGCTCGGGTTTGAAGGCACGCTCCCCACGCGTGGCGGGAGGCCGGAGCTCAGTTCAGCAACTAGCGCGGACCCAGGCCGAAAGGTGCACGCGTGACGCGTGACCCGCCAGGCTGCCGTGTTCCCTGTGCGTTTTCACCGAGCCATTTCGAAATCGGTGGCAGGCATGGGGACACCCCAGTGAAGGAAGGTCCTTCCTACGTCGCCACCTTCACAGCCACACCCAGGACAATGAATGAACCCGGAATATTGTCAGACACCCAGGCCGCGGTCACACGCTTCCCGCTGACCCCACAGACCTCCGCGGGCAGGTTTCCCAGCCGCCGGCGTGCTGCGCAGCCGCCCTGGCGGGGCGCGCCCTCTCCTCGTTAGAGCGGCGGCCCCACCTTTACCTCCCAGCGCTGACTCGGGGAAGAGGCCCGGTCCTTGCCTCTGTTTCTGCTCTTCCCACCCAAGAAAGGCCTGACACGGGCATGTGTCCCGGCTCGAAACCTTCCCAGGCCCCCTCAAGTGAAGGGCACCGCGCTGGGAGGGTCCAGTGGGGGCAGGACCCCAGGGGGCCGCGCTGGGAGGGGTCCCTGTGGGATCAGGACCCTGGGGGGCCGCGCTGGGAGGGGTCCCTGTGGGATCAGGACCCTGGGGGGCCGCGCTGGGAGGGGTCCCTGTGGGATCAGGACCCTGGGGGGCCGCGCTGGGAGGGGTCCCTGTGGGATCAGGACCCTGGGGGGCCGTGCTGGGAGGGGTCCCTGTGGGATCAGGACCCTGGGGGGCCACGCTGAGAAGGGGTCGCTGTGGGATCAGGACCCTGGGGGGCCGCGCTGAGAAGGGGTCGCTGTGGGATCAGGACCCTGGGGGGCCGCACTGGGAGGGGTCCCTGTGGGATCAGGACCCTGGGGGGCCGCGCTGGGAGGGGTCCCTGTGGGATCAGGACCCTGGGGGGCCGCGCTGGGAGGGGTCCCTGTGGGATCAGGACCCTGGGGGGCCGTGCTGGGAGGGGTCCCTGTGGGATCAGGACCCTGGGGGGCCACGCTGAGAAGGGGTCGCTGTGGGATCAGGACCCTGGGGGGCCGCGCTGAGAAGGGGTCGCTGTGGGATCAGGACCCTGGGGGGCCGCACTGGGAGGGGTCCCTGTGGGATCAGGACCCTGGGGGGCCGCGCTGAGAAGGGGTCGCTGTGGGATCAGGACCCTGGGGGGCTGCGCTGGGAGGGGTCCGATGGGAGCAGGTCCCCGGGGGACCACACTGGGAGGGGTCCCCGTGGAGCAGGACCCCGGGGGGCCACGTTGGGAGGGGTCCCCGTGGGAGCAGGACCCCACTGTCCTCGCTGGGAGGGGTCCAGTGGGAGCAGCGCCCCATTGTCCTCGCTGGGAGGGGTCCAGGGCCCTGGGGGCCTCGCTGGAGGGGTCCAGTGGGAGCAGGGCCCCGGGGAGCTGCGCTGGAGGGGTCCGGTGGGAGCAGGGCCCCGGGGGGCCGCGCTGGAGGGGTCCAGTGGGAGCAGGCCCTGTGAAGCCCCCGCGCACGGGGATGGCTGCCGCCACCTCCCCATTTCGCAGAAGAGGAAACCGAGGCCGAGCCTGCCCGCCCCTCTGGCTGCCACCACCACCACTCTCCTGACTCCGCCCCGCCCGGCCGCCGGGGGCGTGGCTCCACGCCAGTGAGAGGCAGCGGCTGATTGGCCCAGTCCCTCCTCCTTGTGAGATCCGCTGTGTCATAGGCTACGGCTGGGCCAATAGGCTGCCTCCCCTGAGTTCTGGTGGCCAATCGGCTGTCCCTGGAGGGCTATGCGGGCCCTGCGCTTCCGTAGGTTGCTAGGGGAGCCTGGTTGGTTGTTGGTTGTTTTTTTTAAAGCAGTTTTTATTGAGATATGTTCATATACGCCCTAAAGTGGGCGAGGGGCTTTCATGTGACGAGCTGCCAGCGGGGCTGCGGGTTGAGAACCTGCGCTGCTGGTGAGCCCCAGGTGCGGCTGCCGCTGGGGAGGCTTGGCCCTCCGCCCAGGAACTGGGAGCTGAGACTCCCTGGGTTCGAATCCTGGCTCCCCGCCGCCTGGCCCCCGGCCGGGACAGGGCTGACCCTCACAGCCCCCCTGTCGGTCCTGGAGGGGACCCCAGTATTTCAGGACCCGGGCCTGGGAAACCCGCCTCACCTCCTCAAACAGGACCGTCCTAACTCGACGGTCCATTTCTGCGTCCTTTCAGTGACGGGCGGGCTTCCTTCGCGGGAGGGTCCTTCAGCCGGGCCATGACGAGAGGCCTCCCCGGCGACCCCCACCCCGGGCTGCCCACCTGCGCTCCCCCTGGTGTGGAGCAGTAGAGGGGGAGCACGAGGCTGGGGGAGGTCGAGATGGGGAGGGAGGCAGCAGGTCAGGCCTCCTGGTCTGCAAACGGGGGCGCATGTGCTGGGGGGAGCGGCCTGCTCGCTCTGTCTGGGGGCGGGGCACCCCCAGCTTCTGCGGCCCCGCTTTCCCAGCCGCGTTGGCTGCACCCGGGAAGGGAGGGCGCCCCTTCCCAGCAGAGGGGGGCTGCTGGGGAGATCCCGAGGCAGCAGTGCCCGGCGCAGCCTCTTGGAGGAACTGAAATTTCCCCCGGGGAAGGGCAGAGAGGCACTGCGGGCAGGGATGCCAAGGCACGCATCTGCCCGGGTCTGGCCCGGGTGGGCGGGTAAATGTCCCTTCCTGCCATTTGCGCTTTGCCGAATGAGGCCTTGGGCATGGACACGACTTGCCTGAGAACACACGGGTCGGTCAGCCGTAAAGCCGGGCTCCTGGGAGCGTGGCCTCAGGCCGAGGTGTGCCGTGACCCTGTGCACGTGGCGGCTGCTGGAGAGGGGACCACAAGGGCTGGGCAGGAGGCAGGAGCGGGCGCCCGGGGGGCAGCGCGGGCAGCTGGGGCCAGGGGGGCCGCTGTGGAGATGGACACCGTAGATGGATCCTGGTTATTTCCCCAAGGGCGAGCCAGCGGGTCTCCCTCTCGGGCCGGGGCAGGGAGGGGAGGCGGGTGTTCCGGGCGCTCTCCTGTGGGCATGTCCGGCTCGGGGTCTCCCGGCTGGCATCACTCCCAGCCCCACCTGACCTGGCGTTTCCAGTCTCCCGCTGCTCCAGGCAAATGCGTGCCCACGCCGCGCCGGGCCTTGCCCAGATGCCAGGGGGGCAGCAGAGAGGAGAGAGCAGGGGGCTGTGGGAGAGCATAGCAGGCACAGAATGTCCCAGCGGCCAGGGGCCCGGAGGCCGTTCCAGGCAGGGCCGCAGCGGGCCGGCGTGGTGAGGGACTCGGGCCGCGGGGGCCCCGGAGGTCAGCGGTGGGCAGGCGCGGGGGCGAGACCAGTGCCGGCTGCGCTTTGGGGAGCCCCGCTGGCAGCCGTGGGGAGGAGGGCCTGGGCTGGGGAGTCCGGAAGAGGGTGGCGCGGCACCCGGCGAGGGGCGGGCCTGGGGCCGCGTGGCCAGCAGCCCGCTTTGGAGGGCTGCCCAGGGGTGAGGGGAGTCCAGCCTGCGCCCGGGGTGGGACAGCAGAGGCCACGGCTGGGGGGGTGGCGGGAGAGGGGGCTCTTGTGAGGGGCGGCGGGCAGCGAGCGCGGGCGGGACGCCCGGTCGCTGCTCCCGTGGGGTCTGCGCGCTGCGCCGCTGCTGGCAATCGGGCTTGCCCTGGACTCGGATTCCGGGACAGGAAAGCCTGGGGTGAAGGTCATGGACACCGGCCGGGCTTCCGCCCTGCACTGGCCGGGGACCTTGGGCCCGTGCCTCCCCTCTCTGCACCCGTTTCCTCGTCGGGAAAACGGGGTGGCAGTGGTACTGCTCGCGTGCCCATGGCGCCCCGTGTGGCTCTAGCGTGGCAGCCCCCTTTGGTGGGCTTCAGAGGCCAAAGTCGTGGCCCTGGCGCTGGGCCTCAGCCCCCTGGGATTGCGGAGGCTCCACGCCATCAGAGGCGCCTCCTCGTTCAAACCGGTCCCGCCAGCTCCTGTTTTTAAGCGGCTCGGCTCGGTTTAAACATTAGCTCTGCCCGCAGTCCCCAGGAAGTTGGGTGGCCTGTGGGTGAGCCTGGCCCCTCCTTGGGGCCCGGCCCTGAGCCCGGCGCCGTGGGCTGCTCCTGCGTGAAGCGGGCATGACCCAGGCGTCCTGAGCCCACCTGCGCAGCCCTGACCTTGCCTTGTGCTCAAGGCCGGTCAAGGCCGGGCGGCCCGCCCCGGGCACCCCCTCTCCCGTCTCCTTCCTGACACTCTAACCTGGCACGTTTGTCCTGCCTCTGAGGCTTGGTGCCTGCTGTCCTCCCCCACCAGCGAACACTCGCCGCGGTGGCCTCCCCGCCTGCCCGCCCGCCTGGCCACGTGGAGCCTCAGTGCCTCCGTGGCAGGGTTACGGCTGGGACCCCCTGCTTGTCTTTTCTCCGCAGCTGGAGTTCTTTTCAGCACTCCCCTATGCGAATGCCTGCACCACGTGCTGCCTCACGCCCGCTGCTCCGTCCCCGGTGCCCAGCACGGGGCATGGCACGGAGTCGGCACTCGCTAAGGGTCGGCCGGGCGCCTGGGCCCTGCCCGCCCGGGTGGGAGGTCTCCCCAGGCGCTGCCCACTTCCCTTCAAGCCTCGTGGACCCCGTGGTGGTCCCGTGGCTGCCTGCGCTGGCAGCAGGGCCAGGTCAGGCCAGAGGCCGGCCAGGGTGCCAGCCGGGCTGCCCGCTTCCCCCGCAGCGGCGCGTCCTCAGCTGGGAGACTCGCGAGGCGTGCCTCAAACAAGAGGGCGTCCCAGGGCCAGACGAGCACAGGAAACGCTCATTCTGCCAAAGACTCCGGAAAGCGCGCTTGGAGCCGAGCTCGTGGACCCTGGTAGTACCCGGAGCTTCCCAAGTCCGGCCGCGCCCTGAGCCATTCCCCCCAGCGGGCCTGTCGGGACCGGGTGGGCACAGCCCATCTCCCCGCCGCTGGGAGTCCGCCTGCCGGGTCTGCTCTTTGCTGGGGTGGGTGCGGGGCAGGGAGACGTGGCGGCGAAGCTGCAGGCCAGAGCCCCCACGCAAACGCTGCCCGAAGGCTGACAGTGGGCTCGGGGTGGGGCGGGAGCGTGTCCTCAGAGCGGCCCCAGCGCGGGGCTCTGCGTTGACCCAGTTCTGTCTGCAGGGAAACTGAGTCATGACGAGACGGGCTGGTGCCCCGAACCAGGCGTGGCTGTGGTGGAGCCGCACCCCGATCACGCCTGCCTCCACCTCCTCTTCCCATTGTTTGCCCAAAGGGAACCCCCCTTCCGTGCCCAGGGGGCACGTGACCTGGGGGTAGGCGCCGAGCCTTCGGAGACCCCACGGGCGGCCAGGCCTGGGGTGTGCCCCGTGGGCCCCCGTTCCGTGACACCCCTGAAGGCCTGGAGGCCACCTGTAATGGGGACTTGCCGTGCAGCGTGGGGGCATCCCCGCTGCGGGGTGGCGGTGCCACTTTCCCCTAGGCTGCAGGCCCTGATTCTTTGTCAGAAACCACGCAGTACTTTTTAAAATTTTTATTGTTTTTACTTATTTATTCCCCCCCTTGCGGCTTGCTTGCTGTCTGCTCTATGTCTACTTGTCTCACTTTGTTGTGTCATCTTGCTGTGCCAGCTTTCCGCGGGCGCAGGCTGTCAGCTCTTGCGGGCACAGACCAGCCCGCCTTCACAAGGAGGCCCTGAGACGCGAACCCAGGGCCTCCCATATGGTAGATAGGAGCCCAATCGATTGAGTCACAGCCGCTTCCCATCTTGTCTCTCTTTTTACGCGTCACCATCTTGCTGTGTGACTCCCCTGTGTGGGCCCTGGTCACTGCACGGGCACTCGCGTGGGCACTGGCTTGCCACGTGGAGGCCCCCGGGATGGAACCCAGGGCTTCCCGTGTGACAGACGGGAGCCCAGTCGACGGAGCCGCAGCCGCTGCCCCCTCGGTACTTTCTGACCGGGCAGCTCCTTGGGGCGGGGGTGGGGGTGGGGGAGCAGTGACTAAAGCGGGTTCGGGTGTCGTCCTGGGAGACTGGCCGCAGGGGCGCGGGTGAAGGGCCGGGCCGGGGCTGCTGGAGCCCACGGGGGGTGCGGTGGCGCCGACGGAGGCGGCCGCGCCGGGCAGGGGCCCGGGCTGTGAGGGCAGGCGCTCTCTGGAAAGAGACCACCCGCGCACCCACAGCAGCTCGGCCCGGGCGGGACCCAGGGCCTGGCAGGGCGACGGCCCGTTCCACTCCTTCCTTCGTTGGCGAACGCCCTTGGCGAGCCTGCCGGGCCTCGTGCCTGACCCACCCTGGCCGTGCGCCTCCTCTCCAGGAAGCCCACCCGGCTTGGCGGCCAGGGAGCAGCGCGGCAAGGCCGGGCCGCCGGGCAGGCACAGGAAAGGCGCGAGCAGCCTGCGGGGCGGGGGTGTCCCGGGGGCGTGTGGGGCGGGCCCGAGTGGGGTGTGAGGGGCCCGGCCGCCTTCGGGTTTGGAGCCGAGCTGCTCGTCTGGCCGCCGCCGCCTCTCCTGCGTGTTGTGCCCACGGGGCCATGTGCACCTCGAACACCGGTGTCCCCGGCAGAGGCGTGGCCTGTCTCTGAGGACGCCCCATGCGCCAGCTTGTCCTCCTGCAGGCCTCGGAGGAGGAGGAAACTGAGGCCGGGGCCCCGCCCACCCCAGCCCCACCCTCCTGGCCCACCCTCTGCCCAAAGGCTCCTTCCCCCCGGGGGCCTTGAACCCCAGGCCCGGCGCTGGGCGGGGCGGCGTCGGGGAGCGCGCGCTCCGGGCCGGGGGTCCGTGCGGCTGTCGAAGTAGCCAGGGCCTGGCCAGGCTGGCTTGGGCACCTGCAACCCGGGAAGCGGGCCTGGGCCGCCGGCGCTCCCCGCAGCGGGGGGTTGGGGGGGCCCACTCGGCCTCGGGACCGCGCAGGCTCAGCCGGGGCTGCCTGGGAGGGGGGGAGGGGAGCGCGGTATCCAGGCGACGGCATGTGCAGCAGCCCTGCCCTGTCGTCTGTTTCTCAGTAGAATTACACCTGATTCAGGGAAACTGAGGCCCGAAGGGGCTTCCCCAGGCAGCCACTCCAGCCTCCCAGTCCACCGCACCCACGGGCTCGGGAAGAGGGCGCCTCTCCAGGGAGCCTGGGCCCTCCACCTGCTTCCGCCAGCCGCGGCTGGTGCCGGCGGGTGCCACGGGGCTCCTCCTGGCTGCCGCCACCTTCCTCTCTCTGAGCACCGCAGGCCCTGCCCCTCTCTGCCGCCCGCGTGTGCGCAGCCTCCGTCCTCCCTCCCAGACCCGGGGGAAGGAAGGGTGGTGGGCGGGCAGGCAGTGGTGGCGGCCCCCCAGGTCCTGGCACTGGCTCGCCCCCCAGGCGTCCAGCGCCGTGGCCTTGGGGGCCGGGGCTGGGGCGCCCGCCTGGAAGTGAACGCAGGCACCAGCCACCTTTCAGCGTCGTGCTCGCCGTTACAGGGCGCCCGCTGTGTGCTCCGAGGGAGCTCGGGGCAGGCAGGCCAATGCGGAGCGGAGAAAGCAGAGGGCGAGGGGGGGGTAGGCGGTGGGGGGTGCCTGGAGGGCGGTGGGGGGCTGCGGGGAGAGGCTGCCTTTGAAGCAGGCGCCTGGGAGGGCCTCATGGAGCAGACAGGCAGGAGGCAGGGGGAGAGGCTGAGGGCGGCGACAGGACGTGCAAAGGCCCTGAGGCAGGAAAGGCCGCAGAACGTGGGAACGGGCTGAGGACAGGCCTGTTGGGAAGGAGGTCTGTGGGGCTGCCCGCAAAGCCTCTGGACATGAGCGGGAGCCATGGAGGACTCCAGGGAGGGGCCGGCCCCTGCAGTGGGGGAGAGGGGCTTGGAGGCAGCCCCTTAGCCTGGGCTTCCAGCTGCCGAGGAGCCCAATCGAGAAGGCCCGTCCCGGGCAGCCCCCCAGGCCTCGGCGGACCCCGCTGGTAAAGCAGCCCCGGCTCCCCCACACCCTGCACCCACCACCCACGTGCCGCACTTGACGAGGGCTGAAGGAGGACGCAGGAGAGAGAACAGCCGGGGACACCGCCGCCCCCACCGCTGCCTGGCCCAGGCGTGACGCCGGGTGGGGAGGGGCTGCGCGGGGTCCAGGGCATCGGCCGCCAGGGCCGGCGCGTGCCCGGGGGCCACCAGCTGGCTCCACAGACCTGCCTGCCGTGCCGGGGGCCGTGGGGCCCTCCCGCTGCCCACCCCAGCCCTGGCCGGCAGCTGCCCTGCGGGGGACAGCGCGGCCGGCGGCTCAGCCCCGGGGCCCGTAGGTGCCGCCCCGAGACAAGGCTCCTTTTGGCCCCACGCGTGCGTCACATGCCCCCCGGGGCCCTGCGCTGGGGCCGTGACCTGGACAAACAGGCACCCCTGCCCGCGTGGGTGGGGGCGGCGGGCACAGGCGGACGCGTAGGACAAGGGAAAGTGCTGGGGGCGAAGGAGGGGCACGGGGGCGTGGGCGGGGGCCGCCATGGCTGGAGGGGAGGGACCGTGGGGTGCTGTGTGGCTGGCCCCAGTGGCCGGCCCTCCCTGGGCTCTGCCCCGTGCCTGCTGGGGAGCACCGAGCCCTCTGCTCCTGGCGCCCGCTCTCCGTGCGGTGAGGCCTGCCTGGCACGACGGGAGCAGTGCTGGCCGCCGATCTTCCTGAGCAGGCATTGTCCCGTCGGGTCCTCCCAGCGGCCCAGTGGTGGTGGCCCTCTCATCGATGGGGAAACTGAGACCCAGGTACAGAGACCGAGCTCAGAGCGCCCCAGCATGCCGGGCCCTGGAGCGCTGGGTCAGTCGGCCCCTTAGATAAAATCCACGTGACGTTCTTAGAATGGGTGGCGGTGGGGGTCCCCAGATGCAGGAGCCGGGGGGTGTGGGGTGCACTCAGGGAAGGCTCCCTGGAGGAGGTGGTGGGGCAGCCCTCCCGGGCCGCTGCTCGCCCCCTTCCTGATGGGGGCTGGCCTCCCACGGGCCTGGAGCCAGGGGCTGAGCTTGGCGCTGGGGTGGGAGGGACGTTCCATTTTTAGGCTGCTGCCAGGAAGAGGGGCCGGGCCTGTCCCTCCAGAGGACGAGAGCACGACTGACCCTGGGGCCCGGCCAGCCGACGGCAGGGTCGGGGCACGGTGTCCCGGTCTCCTGAGCTCCAGCCGGCCCACGTCCCCACTGCCTCTGCCCCGGGGACCGGGGCTGCGCTCTCAGCCCCCCGAGACCAGCCGGCGTCCAGCGAGAGCCACCGCCTGGGGCCAGGTGACCCGAGTCCCAGACCCCAGCGTGACCCCCGAGATTGGGCCGAGCCTCTCGGAACCCGCGTCCTCGTCTGCGGCTCGTGCTGGCTCCAACGGGGCCACGCGCAGGACCTGGCCAGAGCGAGCCAGGGCCTGGCGTCAGCCGTCCTTTATTCAGCTAGGGTGACGGGTCCGGTTCCCACCCTGCGCCCCCTACGGCACAGGTTTCGGGGAGACGTTCTAGGCTTGCCGGACCTCCTGTGTCGTCGGGGGTTCGTCTCCATCCTCTCCTCGGGGGCAGCTCACGGTACACGGGCGCTGCGATTCACGTGGCCAGGTCTCCCGCTGGAGGCTGAGGCCCCGCACGTCGTCACGCTCGCAGACGCGCCTGCCAGCGCCCTTCCCCTCCCCTCCAGGAGCCTTCGGCCCCTCTGCCAGCATGACCTGCTTCCCTCTTCCCGTGAGCAGCAGTGCAGGGCCTGTGGGCACCGCGCCTGGAAAGCCCCCTGCGTTCTACTCCAAAAATGGAAATGCCCAGGAGAGTGGAGGATTGTTCCCGGCACACATGTGGGCTGTTGAAGCAGTTTTAGTGAGATGTATTCAGATGCCATACAGCCCATCCAGTGTGTCTACTCAATGGCTTTTCGTATAACCACAGGGTTGTATGTTCATTACCACAAAAAAATTCTAGAACAATTTCATTCCTCCAGAAAGAAAAGCTCCACGCCCCGCAGCAGTGATGTCTCAATCCCTCTCTCCTTCCCCAGGCCTACATAGCCACTAATCTAATTCCATCTTTATAAAGTGATTTCTCTTTACATGTTATATCAGTGGAGAATCATTCAATATATAGTACTTTGTGCTTGGATTCTTACCCTTAGAATAATGATTTTTCACTTTTTATTTTAAAGTACTTTCAACCTTATAGAACAGTTGCAAAATAATATAAACCCCAGGCAGAGAACGCCAACATCTCCCCACGCCTCACCCCAAGACACCCAGATCCACCCACTTACCATTTTACCGCATGTGCCGAATCATTCTTCCTGTCCTTGTATCTTTCCGGCCTTCTGTCCTTCTGTCTCTATCGTCTAAACATTTACGAGTGAGTTGTAGACATCGTGCTTCCCGAAACGTTTAATACTGCCACAGTCATGTCCTGAGAACAAGGATCCTCATTTATGTCACCACTTTCAGCTCAGTTATCAAGTTCAAGCAATTTAACGCGGGCATAGAGCTTACAGTCTAAATTCCAGTGTTTCCAAATACCTCAATGATGGCCTTTTCTCCTCACTTATTAGGTCCAGTCCAGGGCTCACTCACGCTCCCTTTCTCTCTCTCTCTCTTAAATTGCGCAAACCTAGATTCAGCAGGAACTTTCTCAGCCAGCCCTTCCCCAACATACAGTTCAGTGGGATTCGTCACATTCACAGTGTCGTGCAACCCTCACCACCATCCTTCTAGAATTTTCCCACCCCCCCCAAAAGAAGTGCCGCACCCACTGTGCTTCCTTCCTCAGTTTTTCTTTTTTACGTGGGAAGCAGGCGCTCAACCACCGAGCCACATGGGCTTCCCCCCAGGATGCTTTCACTCTCCGTCCCCTCGCTCGCCCTCTCTCCTGGCAGCCCGCGCTCTGCTTTCTGCCATCACGGCTTTGCACGTTGCCGCTCTTTCATCTAAGCGCACTCGGACGATATCTGTCCCCGTCTGGCTGGTTCACTTCGTCCAGCACGATGTTGTCTAGATTCATCCCCGTAGCAGCACGTTCCAAAACGTCATTCCTTCTTAAAAGCCAAATATCCCATTGCCTGGTGCGCCACGTCTCGTGTATCCATTCCTCTCCTGATGGGCGCTTGGGCTGTGTCCACCCGTGGACTATCGTGAGTCACGCTGCGATGACCGTTGGGGCACAAGGATCTGTTTGTGTCCCTGATTTCAGTTCTTCGGGGTGTATACCTAGAAGTGGGGTTGCCGGGTCGCGTGGTAATGCCCCGCTTAGCGTGTCGAGGTTTCCCCACGGTGCCTGCACCAGTTTACCTGGCCGCCAGCAGGAACGGTGTCCTCAGGCTCCCACTTCCCCGCATCTTTCCCACCCCTTCTTCTCTGTGCTTTTGTTTGTTTTATGACAGCACTGACGGGGCTAGCACCGCCTGCTGCCTGTCCCCTCTTCCTCTGCGTCCCCAAGGCTTTTTAGAGCTCTTGGGCTCCGATGGGGAAGGAGTCTCTAAACCCACGCAGCGCCCCTTCCAGAGCGCCCTCCTCCTGGAGGCTGGTCCTGCCTCCTGCGGCCTTCCTGGAAGCGGGGCAGGACGGAGAGGCGGGCTCGGTGGCGGCTGCCAGGGGTGCCCGCTCCCCGCACCCAGCGGTGGGCGACGTGGGCGGGGAGAAGGAACAGATGAGGCCTTGGGCTCGGCCCCGAGGACCCCCCCAGGCTGGCGCGCGCTGGCGGCTCCTGGCTCCGTGGGGACAGCGGCCGCAGGCTCCCGTGGCCGTGACCCGCAGGGAGGGGCACGGTTTACCGCCAGCCCGGGCCTGGCTCTTGTGTCACCCGAAAGCAGAAGGGCCGTCAGATACGCTCACCCTCGCGTGGGGTGACATGTACCCGGATGTCCGCTTCTGGCTGTTCATCAAAAGGAAAAAAGAAGAACAAATACTGGTCGCAACACGCCAGTAAAAAAAAATTTTTTTTTTTAATATTAGAGAAGTTGTAAGTTGATAGAAAAACCACGCTGCAGATACAGAGTTCCTTTATTATCCCACCCAAAGCCCCGTACACAATTTCCCCAAGCATCAACACTTGGTGTTAGTGCGGTGCTTTTGTTTACAGCTGGTGAAGCGATATTATTAAAATTACACAATCAGCTACAGTCCAGAACTGACACTGAGGTTCACTGTGTTGTACAGTTCTGGGGTTTTGGTGGTTTTTTTTGTTTGTTTCTAATTTTTATTCTGGTGACATATATACATGCTAAAATCCCCCCCCCCTTCTTTTTTTAAAAAGAGGTGCCAGGAATTGAACCCAGAACCTTGCACATGGGAAGCAGGTGCTCAACCACTGAGCTACATCCACGCCCCATTGAGAGCTGGTTTTTTCATTTGTTTCGTTTATAGGAGGTCCTGGGGATATCAAACCCCAGACCTCACACATGGGAAGCAGGTGCTCAATCACCAGAGCTACATCTGCTCCCTAAAATTTCCTATTTTAACCACTTCCAAATATACAAGTCTGCGTTGCTCTGCTACCTTCACTACCATCCTTTACCAAAACTCCTGTCGCCCGGATACTCTTGACCAAGTAACCGGTAACTCCCTATTTCCCACCTCCACTCCTCCCTGCCCCCCGTAATCTGTATTCTAGTATCTGACTATGACTTTGCATACTCTAATTAATTCCTGTAAGACTGTACAATATTTGTCTCTCTGTGTCTGTCTGCTTTCACTTGACATGAGCTCCTCAAGCTTCATCCTTGTCGCTTGTATCAGAGCTTCATTCCTTTTTACAGCTGAAAAATTCCACCGTGTATAAATATATATGCCACTTTTTAAAAAGCAGTTTTATTGAGATATACTCGCATACTGTACAATCCATCCAAAGTGTACAGTCAATGGCTTTTTTTATAATCACCTTTTTTTTATAGCCTGGCTCAGCAGATGCAGGCTCTGTTTCCTTCCTCTTACCTTCTTTCCTTCCTCCCTTCTTTCTTTTACAAATTTTTCATGAGAGAAGTTGTGGGTTTACAGAACAATGATGCATAAAATGCAGGATCCCCGTATACCACCCTATTATCAGCACCTTGCGTTGGTGTTACAATTGATACAAAAGCATTTTTATAATTATACTAGTAACTGGAGTCCATAGTTTAATTTAGGGTTCACTGTTTGTGTTGTGTAGTTCCACAGATTTAGAATTTTTTTTTTTCTAGTACCATATATGCAACCTAACATTTCCCCTTTTAACCACATTTAAATATATAATTCGTGGTCTTAATTATAGTCACAGTGTTGTGCTACCATCACTGCCATCCATCACCAAAACTTTCCCTTCACCTCAGAAGAGAAACTCTCTACCTTTTAAGCCTAAATTCCGTATTTCCCTCTCCACCCCATCCCCTGGTAACCTCTTCTAGATTCTGACTGAGTTTGCTTTCTCTAATTCTTTTTTTCCCCCCTAATTGTTTCATATCAGCGAGATCATGCAATATTTGTCCTTTTGTGCCTGGCTTATTTCACTCAGCATGGTCTTTTCATCAAGAAGGGTGCTAGCTTTTGCCACCCCTTCTGAGTCAGTTGAGGTGAGCCTGGGGGGCTTTCCCTTGATTGATCATGTGGTGTGTTGCATTTATTGATTTTCTTGTGCTGAGCCCCCCTTGCATACCTGGGCTAAATCCCACTTGATCGTGGTGTATAATTCTTGTAATGTGCTGTTGGATTCAGTTTGCTGGCGTTTTGTTCAGGATTTTTGCACCTATATTTGTAAGAGATATTGGTTTGCAGTTTTCTTTTCTTGTGGTATCCTTATCTGGCTTTGGTATAAGGGTGAATTTGGCCTCGTAGAGTGAATTAATGAGTGTGGCAGTTTGTTAGTATTTGTTTTTTTTAAAGATTTATTTTTAAATCTTCCCCCCCTCCCCAGTTGTCTGCTCTCTGTGTCCATTTGCTGTGTGTTCTTCTGTGACCGCTTCTATCCTTAGCAGCAGCACGGGAATCTGTGTTTCTTTTTGGTGTGTCATCTTGTTGTGTCAGCTCTCCATGTGTGCGGCGCCATTCCTGGGCAGGCTGCACTTTCTTTCGCGCTGGGCGGCTCTCCTTATGGGGCGCACTCCTTGCGCGTGGGGCTCCCCTACGTGGGGGACACCCCTGCGTGGCAGGGCACTCCTTGCGCGCATCAGCACTGCGCATGGGCCAGCTCCACACGGGTCAAGGAGGCCCGGGGTTTGAACCGCGGACCTCCCATATGGTAGGCGGACGCCCCATCCATTGGGCCAAGTCCACTTCCCAGTTTGATGGTATTTGTGAATTGCCCAAAAAGAGAAAAATTACGTTTGTAAACTGGTCTGTTCTTCTGAGTATTGATACTGTCTGAATGCACTGGGTGCATCTGACTGTCTTGATTAAATTACCCGTTAAGATTAGGGTTTTGATTCAGCCACGTCAGTAGGGCATGACTCAGGGGTTGAGTCCCCACCCTCTTGGGGGGCCGATAGAAACAGGCACTCAAGAAGACACAGAAGAAGGTACAGGAAGAAAGAGAGCTCCAGAGTCACCAAAGAGGAGAGCGGAGTCAGTCACCTGATAGTTTGCAGCTGAGCAAGCCTGGAAAGAACGAGCCCCATGCCAGACTGATTCCAGGAAGCTCTGCGAGGCGAGCCCTCTGCCAGCCCACAGCTGAGATCAGAAGAAGCTGGGCCCACGGAGTCTTGGGAGGAAGAGGAAGGAAAGGCCAGGTGGAGATGGGCCGCCATCTTGCTTCAGCACGTGGCCGTTGACTGGTGAGAAAGCAGCCTCGAGTGGGACGCTTTAGGGTCTTGTTTTATAAACACCCTTTACAAAAGCCGAAAGATTTCTGGTTCTATTTTGCATCAGCACCCTTTTCACTGCCTAATACAATGAGTATGCCCTTTTTAAATTTTTTTTTTGATAGTGTTTAGCAGGATTGGTGTTCATTCTTCTTGGAATGTTTGGTAAAATTCCCCCATGAAGCCATCTGGTCCTGGGCTTTTCTTTGTTGGGAAGGTTTTAAAATAACATTTTCCCCCAATTTTTAAGTCAATTGCACAATATGGAAAACTGGAAAGGGAAACGGATGTGGCTCAGGTGACTGGGCTCCCCCCTTCCATGGGGGAGGCTGCTGGTTCAGATCCTGTACCTCTTAAATTAGATAGCAAGCTGATGCAACGGGCAGGTGCAGCAAGCTGACACAAGAGACGCAAGAAGCGAAAACATAACGAGAGAGACAACCAAGCAGGGAGAAGAGCTTCCCGGGGCCTGCTAAAGAAGACAGCTAACAGACGTGATGGGCAAGGCACAGCGAGCTGATACAACAAGATGACGCAACAAGAGATGCAGGGAGGAAAAACATAGTGAGAGACGCAACAAAGCAGGGAGCAGAGTTGGCCCAAGCGATTAGGCACCTCCCTCCCACATCAGAGGTCCTGGGTTCAGCTCCCGGTGCCTCCTAAAGAAACAAGGAAGTTGAACAGATGTAGCAAGTGAAAAACAACAAGAGGGGTGAGGAGAAAAATAAATAAATAAAATAAATCTTAAAATAAAGAAAGAAGAAACTGGAAAACACCCAAAGCAAAGAAGACAAAAGTCATCCTGAATGACAGGTACTTTACAGGCTGACATATCCTTCTAGGTCTAGGTCCTGGTTTGTAGACGCACAACTGAGCAGGCGTTTTTATGTGGTCGAGATCACACACAATGTATCACGCTTTTTTACGAATATTTACCAGTTCAGAGTCCCAAAGTCACGAGTATTGTGATAGCCAAGAATACAGGACACCACCTCAATCGGGGGAGAAAATGTATTCCTGCCTTTCTTGGGGACAAAAATGTCATAAAAGACAGAAAGGGCAACAGGCCTCTATCGATATTGGCAGAGTCGCAAAAACTGCATTTCCTTAATGCTCAATTCAAAATGACACATAAGGCAATGGAGTACAATAAGTAAAAGGCTTCTATGAGAATTCATTATCGGATCTCTACTGAATAGTAGCAAGAAGGTATGCTTCCATTGAATTAGGTGACCATGTTTTCCTACATTGTAACCAAGAGATGCACGCGCACATCAGCGGCTAGCATCGGAGTGGAAACAGACACACATCTGCACCCATCCCTCCCCCTGCACCGCCTTCCGCCCCCCTGCAGCCAACGTCATGGACAAGTCCTGGTGCCTCCTACTCAGAGGTGGTTTAACAAGTCCACGGCGACGACGCTTCTTTTCTATTCGTTTAACAAAAAAAAGACACAAATTTGTTCATTTATACTAGTTGCTGTTCTGTTGAGATCTTCTCTTCCTTCTCCTTCTGTGGGGTCGGTAGTAATGTCCCCCTTTCCGTTTCTGATTTCAGTCATTTGCATCCTCTTTCTTCATCAGCCCTGCCAAAGTTCTGTCAATTTTTATCATCATCTTTTTTTAAAAAGATTTATTTATTTATTTATTTATTTATTTCTCTCCCCTCCCCCCACCCCGGTTGTCTGTTCTCTGTGTCTATACGCTGCATGTTCTTCTTTGTCTGCTTCTGTCGTCAGCGGCACGGGAATCTGTGTCTCTCTTTGTTGCATCATCTTGTTGTGTCAGCTCTCTGTGTGTGCGGCACCATTCCTGGGCAGGCTGCACTTTCTTTCGCGCTGGGCGGCTCTCCTTATGGAGTGCCATCTTGTGCGTGGGGCTCCCCTATGCGGGGGACACCCCTGCGTGGCACGGCACTCCTTGCGCGCATCAGCACTTCACATGGGCCAGCTCCACACGGGTCAAGGAGGCCCGGGGTTTGAACCGTGGACCTCCCATGTGGTAGGTGGACGCCCTAACCACTGGGCCAAGTCCACTTCCCTCATCAATCTTTTTAAAGGACCAACTTTGGGTTTTGTTCTATTATGCTTTTTATTCTCTATTTCATTTACCTCCACTCTTATCTCTGGTAGTTCCTTCTATCTGCTTCCTTTGGGTTTAGTTTACTTTTCTTTTTTTAGTTCTTCCAGTTTTGAGGTTAGGTCTCTGAGTTGAGATCTATCTTCTTTTTTAATGTAAGCATTTAGAGCAATAAATTTCCCCCTCAGCACTGCCGTTGCCACATCCTGTAAGTTTTGCTGTGTTGTGTTTTCATTGTCACTCACTTCAAGATATTTCCCAAGTTTCCTCTTTAACCTGTCAGTTGTTTGAGAGTATGTTGTTTAATTTACATGTGTTTGTGAATTTTCCCTTTATCTTTCTGTTACTGATTTCTAGCTTCATTCTGTTGTGGTTGGAGAACACGCATTCTATGATTTCAGTATTTTTGAATTTGTTAAGACTTGTTTGGTGACCCAACACAAGGTCTGTCCTGGAGAATGATCTGTGTGCACTCAGGAACATGTATTCTGCTGTTGTAGGGTAAAGTGTGCTACATGTGTCTGTTAGGGCTAGTTGGTTTAGAATCTTGTTCAGGACCTGTATTTCCTTATTGATCTTTTTTTTTTAAAGATTTATTTTTATTTATCCCCCCCTTGCCACTTGCTCACTGTCTGCTCTCCGTGTCCATTCACTGTGCGTTCTTCTGTCTCTGCTTGTCTCCCTTTGTTGTGTCATCTTTCTGCACCAGCTCTCCGTGGGCGCGGGCTGTCAGTTCTCCATGGCATGCAGGCGAGCCTGCCTTGACAAGGAGGCCCCGGGAAGTGAACCCAGGGCCTCCCATATGGTAGACGGGAGCCCAGGCGATGGAGCCACAGCCGCTGCCCCCTTACTGATCTTCTGACTAGATGTTCTATCCATTATTACAAGTCACGTGTTAAAGTCTCCTACTGTGACCGTAAAATTCTCATTTTCTCCCTTCAGATCTGTCAGTATTTGCTTCACGTATAAAGGGGCTATGTTGTTAGGTACAAATGCATCTCTTAATTGTTACATCCTTACCAGCATACAAGGAATAAGCCTAGAACTGGGACCGCCTGGCCATGCGGTACCTCTGTCCTTCCTTCCGGAGGCACCTGCCAAACTTTGCTCCCCAGCGGCTCCGGTTACTTCTTTTGACTCTCGTCATGGCACGTAGGTAGAAAAATGCCGTGCTCACTGCACCTTTCCCTGTTTTGCTTCTCGCGGGCTCTCCAGGGTCAGGAGTGGCGCTCAGTCTTGAGGAGCGTCCCCCTCAAATCCTCGTCCAGTGAGTGGACCGCCACACCCCAGGTTCCCGGAGCGACCCCGACGCATCCCCGACCCTGTCCGCGTGACGGATCCCTCGTCCCAGACGTCCTCCGAGTCCCCGCCGGCAAAGAGGACGCCTGTCCTGACCTCGGGCTTCTCCCTTCCCTTTTCAGAATATGCCGAGTTTTTGCACTGCAAGTCCAAGAAGTTTACAGACTTTGACGAAGTCCGGCAGGAGATAGAGGCGGAGACGGACAGGGTCACGGGGACCAACAAAGGCATCTCCCCCGTGCCCATCAACCTGCGCGTCTACTCGCCACACGGTAGGAGCGCGGCGTGCATACCCGCCACCCCCCCGGGGCACACTCCCACCCCCCGGCACGCTCGGTCGCCATCTCCCCACCTTGGATAGGTGCCCAGAAAGCGATTCCAGCTCTCAGAAAAACACGGCCTTGCAGGGGGACCGCCGGGAGTGGTGGGGACGGCGGCCACCGGCAACCGGACGCCCCTTGGGAAGGGGGCAGTTGCCCCCCGGCTCCCAGGCAGCGGCGGCCCCGGAGCGGCGCAGGCTCGCGGCAGCCCATCCGCTGCTGCTTTGCCGGGGGCCCGAAAGCTAGGGGCCCTGCCTCCAACAGAGCAGCGGCGGCCACCGCCAGCGCAGCCAGCCCTCGGGGACTCTCCCGACCTGCTCGGAACTGCCCGTAGGATGGGTTCCCACATTTGTTTTTGAAGGCATATCGCCCGCACGTAGCTCAAATCGAAAAATGATGGCAGGGTGTGTGCAGGGAAAACCTGCCCCTTCCCCCCAGGGTGACATGTTTTCACGACTTTCAGAGGATGTCGGCTGTCTGCCCGAGCCCTGATTGGAACTGCCTGATGGACGTGCGTGCGCGTCCCCCTTTTGCTCAGATCGTAGCAGAGCACAAAGCTCTTTCACGCTCCCTTCCGCCCGAGCACACCTTGGGGAGCGTTTGTTTCTTCTCAGGACGCAAAGAGCATCACATTTGTGTTTTTATTTTTTTTAAAAGATTTATTTAAATCAGTTGTCTGTTCTCTGTGTCTATTTGCTGCATGTTCTTCTTTGTCCGCTCCTATCCTTATCAGCGGCGCAGGAATCTGTGTCTCTTTGTTGCGTCATCTTGCTGTGTCAGCTCTCCATGTGTGCGGCGCCATTCCTGGGCAGGCTGCACTTTCTTTCGCGCTGGGCGGCTCTCCTTACGGGGCGCACTCCTTGCGCGTGGGGCTCCCCTACGCAGGGGACACCCCTGCGTGGCAGGGCACTCCTTGCGCGCACCAGCACTGCGCATGGGCCAGCTCCACACGGGTCAGGAGTCCCGGGGTTTGAACCGCAGACCTCCCATGTGGAAGACGGATGCCCTAACCACTGGGCCAAGTCCGCTTCCCACATTTGTGTTTTTAGAAATCCAATGCACCACCCATTGCGCAACAGAGCACACCCGTCTCTGTGTTTTCAGGGCTTCCTCGGCACGGGCCGAACTTGACTTACCCACTTCAGCTGAGCCCGCTGCGCAAACGCAGCCGTCCCTGTGTTGACACGCCGTCTCCTCAGTGTTGCGCGGGCGCGCGGCGCCAGGGGCCCTGGAGCGTGGGTGGGGTCCCGGCTGCAGTCCCTGCGCCCGTGGGGCCTCGCCACCGCCCCGCCCTGACCGCCCGCCCCTCTGCCCTCCCCCCAGTGCTGAACCTGACCCTCATCGACCTGCCGGGCATCACCAAGGTGCCTGTGGGCGACCAGCCCCCGGACATCGAGTACCAGATCAAGGACATGATCCTGCAGTTCATCGGCCGCGAGAGCAGCCTCATCCTGGCCGTCACGCCCGCCAACATGGACCTGGCCAACTCGGACGCCCTCAAGCTGGCCAAGGAGGTCGACCCCCAAGGTACCCGCCGCCTCCCCGGGAGAAGCCCTCGGGCCCCCGCCGTTCCCCACGGGGTGCAGCAGTGCCAGCGGTCGCCCCCGGGGCCGGGGCGTGGCAGCTGGGGAGTTCGGGAGGGCAGCGGGGAGAGCCCGGGCCTCGAAGGGCACGGGCGCGCTTCCACGCTCCGCCTCGCCAAGTGGCCTCCCCTCCCCGGGGCTTGTCTCCCGCCTTCTCCTCCCCCTCCCCTACACCCCCATTTAATGGGAACGGCCACCCCAGACTCTCGGGCTGTAGGTTGTCTCCACACAGTCCTCAGCGCAGGGTTGGAAACTCACACATTTACCAGGCGGGTAAAGAACGACGAGGTTGTGCAGCAGGTCAGGGCGAGAGGGAGCGGTGGGGCCTGTGGCGTCCCTGGCCAGGAGCTTCAAGGTCAAGCTTTCCCTCGGGCCGCGAACTCACTGGGTGTTAGTTGCGCCCCTGCTCTGCACCAGGCCCTGTTTTGGCCCTGGGAGGCCCGAAGGGGACAAAATCAACAAGGGTCCCTGCCACCCGTGGGGAGAAAGAACACAGCCAGGGCCGAAGCCAGGGAGAGAATTGCAGGCAGTGGTAGGTTCTGGGGAGAGAGGAGAACCAGTCGCCTGTGCCTTCAGGAGCCTCTGAAGGAGTGAGGTGTTAGGCAGGATCAGAACGGGGAAGAGGCAAACCGGAGGATCACGGGCAGTGGGTGATTTTGAGCCCGGCTTGTTCGAGATCCAGCACGGGGGCCTTGAGTGGGTGGTGCAGGGGGTGGGGAGGGCCAGGGGCTGGGCGAGCAGCCCCTTGTGGACTGCAGCAAACTTTGGGGGCGTTTTAGCCGAGTGCAGCCAAAACCAAAACGTTTACCAAACGGCTGGAATTCCCAGGCGACTCGGGGGGCAGTCGGGACGGGTGGGGAAGTTGAGGGAGTCAGGCTCCTTGGCTCTCCGGGTTTGCAGCCCTCGGGCAGGGCCCAGGCGCCTTCAGTGAAGGGGCCTGCTTCTCCCCGCCGGACTGTCATCTCCTTCAAACTCAGGGCCATGCGCTACGCCTCTGTCCCCCTCAGTGAACAGGGACAGGCTGTGCCCGCTTCCTCGCCCGACCCACCCAGGCGTGCTTTCCCAGGAGAGGCTGCCCCGCTCCCGGGGGCCCTGTGCCCAGGGCTCACAGCCCCCCTCCGCTCACATCAACCCCATCCTCCTGGGAAATGGGGCGCAACGGTGACGACACATTGGATGCCTGACTGGGCGAGGAAAAAGTGGGCCTGAACGCACTGAAACACGCCTGGTCAACTTGAGGCTGGCGTTCGTTCTTTCCCAAGCGTGTTTTCCTGCCTTTGCACGTGTTTGTGATTGCTACCACCTCTACAGATCTAGAGCCTAAAGCGAGACAGCAGCGCACGCCCACCCCGTGGAGGAGCTGCGGGCTCCGCTTGCTAGGTAGCCTTCCAGGGTTCTCTCTCGCACGTTTTCGAAGTGGGACCATTGCTTCTTTATTGTTCTGGAATTGCTGTGACCCCTCCCCGGGCGCATCCGTCTCCCTCGCCCTGCCTCTCCCCTTCCTTCCGGGTACAAGCTTTGTAGTTGTCCCTGGACGCGGCCACACGGCGCCCTGGAGAGACGGGCCCGGTTTCCACTCCCCCCAGCCGCGTTTGAGCGGGTCGAGGCCCTGGGAGGGCACAGGCGTCACCGCCTCCCCGTCCACCTTGGCATCCCCGGGGCCGTCTCCCCGGGCGCGCCTCTCTCTCTCCTGCGCGTCGCGCCCGCGCGGCACGTCCACACGCGGCCAGCCCGGAGGCTGGTCCCCAGGGCCGGCTGTGGCGGTTGAGCGCTTGGCGTTAGACGGTGCTGCCAGGATCCCCGTGACTCTGGATGACGTGGGGCGACGAGACATTAATTCCACAGGGTGGTGACCGGCGCGGAGTTTTGGTCACTCGGGTGGAACGAAACCCTAGACGCGGTGGCCGCGGATGCGCGTGCTGTCGGGACCCTGCCCGCGCTGCGGGCGGCACAGCTCTGAGCCCCCGGCCTGTGGGTCGAGTTCCGCCGCAGTCGCCCCCCGACCCTGCAGCAGCAAGATGCTGTGTGGGTGCCGAGCCCGAAATGCCGAGGGTGGCGGGCGACCCTCTCAAGCTGGGGCCGCCGCTTACCGTCCTCGCCTGACGCGGGGTGGGCTGGGTCCCAGGGAGGTGAAGCGACGGCCCCTCCCAGGTCCCATGGCTTGGAAGGGGCCGGCCCGCTGGACCCCAGGTGGCCGGGGGCCGCAGCCCCTGCCGCGTGTCCTCAGGCGCCCTCTGACCCCCCGGCTCTCGCAGGCCTGCGGACCATCGGCGTCATCACCAAGCTCGACCTGATGGACGAAGGCACCGACGCCAGGGACGTCCTGGAGAACAAGCTGCTCCCCTTGAGAAGAGGTGCGGCCGGGCGGGGGCGCGGGGGCTCTCGGGGCGGCGTGCGGGGCAGGGGGGGCCAGCAGGGACACACGCACCGCACCGTCCCGTCGCCCCGCTGCCCCGGTTACGTTTTGTTGTAAATCCTTCTTTCTTTTTTCCCCTATAAACGTCTGGTGTCTCTTTTCCTTTCTGATCTGTGCATATTTGTTTCTCACTTACCCGGTTGACACCCGCTCACTGTCTCCTGCACGTCACACCCGTGACACACGGACACACCGGCTTTTAGAAAACAAGCGTGCAGGAAGAGGAAAGTAAAATCAGCCGCAGTCCTACTGCCCGAGAGAGCCTTTACTTAACCCTCTGGATCTCCTTCCAAACAGTTTTTTCCCCCCCGAGTTTGTAACTTTTTTTGATTTTTGTACTTCCTGGCTGGTAGAAAAACTTTCAGACATTCTCAAAAGCAGAGAGAAGAGTTGGATGGCCCCCACGGACCCGTTACCAAGCTTCCGTGGTCTTCAACTTTGGGCCAGTCTGGAATTCCCATCCTCTCCTCTCCTACCGTTGTTATTTTTTTCCTGGGAGGTTTTAGAGCAAGCCCTAGGCATCGTATCAGTTTTCACATAAATCCCTAAGTTTCCTTTCTCCCCGTTCCCCCTCCCATCCTCTTTGGTTTTCCCGTACCATTTATTCGTGGCTCAGACCGGATCGTGTGACCCGTATAACGCGCCCCATTTTGAGCCGCGGCCAATGGGAGTGGCCTGGAACCTGGCCGTTAGCTCTGGACGGGGCCTGCCTGGGTTCAGGCTCACAGTCTTCCGACAGGAACAGCTGAAGTATATTCATTTGCAAAAAGGAGGCTAGGTGGCATCGTGTGCCTGTCGTGCACCAGGCCGCGCGCTCTGGGCGGAGGAATTCATCTCATCCCGACGCCCATCTGCCAAGGCGGTTCTCTTCTTATCTCCATTTTATGGTCAAAGAAACCGCGTTGCCCTTGCCCCCAGCTCCCAGAACTAAGAGGCTGCAGGCTGGTGTCTGAACCCACCGCCCCAGCTCCAGGCTGGCTCTTCCGTTTCACTTCGGAGAACATCCCGGAACAGGCCGGCGGTCTTCAGGATGACCCCAGAAGGCCCCGTGGCGGTCCTCGTCGGGGCGTGCCCAGGCCCCCGCTCTGTCCTCCTTGGTTGGACACGAGGGTTGCTTCCCGGTTTCCGCCGTGCTGCAGCACGGAGTGTCCGTGCTCGCTTCTGTGTGTTAGTCCCTGCGCACACACACGCACGCGTGACCCCGCAGCGCTGGGTGCCTTCTGGCCCTCGCACCTTTGCCAGCATCACCTGGGTCTTCGTTCGCTCTCTGGGCTTTTCCCCCATCACTCCTGGGGGCTGAGGTCTGGGATCGGCAGGGGGTGCGCTTCCAGAGCCTTCCTCCCGGCCCGGCCGAGACACCGAGTGGCAAGGTGGTCCTGTGAGGAGAGGGAGCGTGGGTCGGGGCAGAGCCCCCAAACCCTCTCGGCTCCTGGGCTCGGGGGCCCCGCAGAGACTCAGGAAGGAAATGGTGTTGCTGATTAGGGAAAACCCCTTCAGGCCCCCCCTGCACCCGCACCAAGCCCCCCGGCCCCCTTGGTCCCTCGCGCCTGCCCCGGGCCTCCATCTCAGACCCTGAGCGGCCAGACGTGCCCCGTGGCCTTGCCCTGCCCCAGCCCGCTGCCGTCCCTGTCGCCCCGTCGGGGCCCGCCTTTCCGTTGGCACGAAACACAGCCCTGCCCTCTGCCCCTCACCCTTGCTCCCATCTTGCCACCTCGGCTCACTTCTCCAGCTCACGTGCCTGCACCCAGATCCTCCTCGTCAGCCTACGGCAGGCTCCGAGCTCGGGCACCCCAGAAGGAACCCCAGCCAACCTCCCGGCGTTTCTCCCCGTCCCCTGCGCGCGCCATCCCGGATGAGAGAGAGCTGGGGCCCTGCACCGCTGTTCCCCTTCCGATTCCGTGACCTCGGGCGCGCCACCTCCCCGCCCAGGTCCCCTCGTCTGCGAGGAGGACACGGGGACCGATGTGGAGAGGACGCAGTGCAGTCGAGGCCCGCAGGGGGCATGGCGGGCACCTCTGCCCCCCCGAGGCTCTTGAAGTTCCTGCCCGCCGCCCAGGGCGCAGAGAGGCTGCTGCCAGCTGTCCCCAGCCCACCTCCCCCGGCTTTACGGCCCCGCGTCGGTTGATGGAGGCCAAGTCCTTGCTCTTGCACGATACCCACTTGTACCCCGTACAGGTGGGGCCCCGTGCCCACCCTCGGGGAGCTCTTGGCCTCCTGGCTTTTTGGAATGCCGTCCCCCGACCCTTCCCTTCCAGTTTCTTGGTGTCCCATCGCTGCACATCTTGTCATCACGCTGACTTTGTAATTCTGAAAATAGACTTTCATGTTAAAAGAAATTCCAGAACAGTCCGGAAGGCTGTAAATGGAAGAGGTGGGATCTCCCAGCCCAGCCCCTCTTCCAAGAGCTGTTTCTTACAGTTTACTGTTCCCTGTGCTTCGTTCCAGAAAACCCGAATGCAAATATAATCTTTTTTTAAAATTAATTAGGTTTCTTTACATACTCCTCTGATTCCATGTTTCAAGTGTAAAGCTGCGGTCGCCTGGGAATTAGTTTTGGTAGGCCTCCAATCCTGTTTCTTTGCCAGCATCGTGCACTGACTAATCCAGCTTTTCCCCTGCTGGCTTTGAAGCGTTGACCTTCTGTTCCCACCAGGTTCTGGGAATGTTTTTGGACTCTTGCTGTTCTTTTCATCTCTCTGGGCAGGGAAGCCCCGGGAGACTAACCGTTTTAAACATAATAGCTTTTTTTTTTTTTTTAAATATACTTTATTTTTTTAGAAAGAAACTTAGATTGCATAAATGGTACATAAAAAAATATCGGGGATTCCCATATGCCCCACTCCCTAGCCCCCCCACATTTTCCCACATTAACAGCACTCTTCATCAGTGTGGTACATTTGTTAAAATTAATGAGCACATTTTGGAGCATTGCCCTGACCATGGATTGTAGGTTACATTGTAGTTTACACTCTGTCCCACACAATTTTGTAAGTTATGGCAAGATATATAATGATCTGTATTTGTCATTGCATTGTCACTCATGACAATTCCCAAGTCCTGAAAATGCCCCCATATTACACCCATTTTTCCCTCTCCCTCCCCCCAGAACCTCCAGGGACCACTGCCTCCACGTCAATGATAAAAGTTCTTCCATTGCTAGAATCACAATAAGTCTATAGTAGAATAACAGTAAATCTACTCTAGTTCATCATTCATTCCCCAATCCTGAGGATTCTGGGATGGTGATACCCACTGTGCTTCTAATTGAGAGGGGGCTTAGATCCATGGGGCAGATGGATGGGACTGTCTTGCTTGCAGTTGCAGACTCTCTCTGTTCTTTGGGATGGGCATTGTCCATCATCATCTCCTTGTTAGTTGTCCTGGGTGAGTCCAATGAACTGCAGAGTAGGTGTTGCAAGTCTTTTGAGATTCAGGGCCCAGCTGGCACATGAACAGCCCAGAGATTTAGATTTAAGTCTCTTGGACATAAGCCTATCAGCTCTAGTGCTAACTATAGGTTCAAACATAAGGGGCAGAAGAGCCATATGTAGGGAAAACACAATTGAGTCCATCTCTGTCCCGCTGGGGAGCATAAATTCCAAAGAAGGGCCTACTGGCAGGGTGCTGAACTCCTGAGCTGTCTGCCCTGCCTATAGTATCTGGATGTCTCCAGAGCCCTCAGGAGCCCCACTATTTGGGGTAGTATCTACTTTGGCAGTCAATGGGATCCTGCTGACACATGCACAAGCGTAACCTCTGGAATGGCTTTATGACTCACTTTGAAGTCTCTTAGCCATATAAACTCATTTTTCTTTACCTTTCCCCCCTTTTGGGCAAGGTCTTTTTCAAGTTGCCTTGCTAGTTTGTGCTTGGTAGTAATCCTTCGGTGCCAGGGAGGCCTATCCCTGGGAGTCATGTCCCATGCTGGGGGGACATAATAGCTTTGTTGTTGTTGTTATTATTAGCCATATATATTTTTATTGTCTTTTTTTTAATAGATAAGTAGATCACACAAAACATAATAACTATTTAATAGCTTTTACTCTCTAACAAGATTTGTTGTCCCCATGACCCTTCTTTTTTTTTTTTTTCTTGCAATTTTTTTCTTACCGTCCCTTAAAGCTCAGATTGTGGACTTGATCTTCCCCAAAACGTTCCTCTGTCCCCACTCATGCCAGGCTGCTTGTCATCTCTTCTTCCTCCAGACATCTGCTGTTCTCTGGGGGGCCTGCCTCCGCCATGCCCTGCATTGGTGCCCCCCGTGTTCGCTTCTGAGGAATGCGTTCCTGCTCATGGCTGGGCCACAGGTGCCCGGCGGGGGCAGGCTCTCCTCGGCCCTGCCCCCAGCCTGACCCCGTCTCCCCACAGGCTACATCGGCGTGGTAAACCGCAGCCAGAAGGACATCGAGGGCCGGAAGGACATCCGCTCTGCCCTGGCGGCCGAGAGGAAGTTCTTCCTCTCCCACCCGGCCTACCGGCACATGGCCGACCGCATGGGCACCCCGCACCTGCAGAAGACCCTGAACCAGGTACGCGGACGCTCGGGGGCGCCACAGCTGCCGGCGCGGGTCCTGGGCAGCGCCTGTCCGAGCAGCACCGCTTCCATCCCCGTCTGTTGCTCCCACACAGAGTGCACGGGGCCCAGGGCCTGGCCAAGAGCGGGCGCTCAGGGAGCGGGTGCCGCTGCGGGAGTGAGACCCTGGCGGTCGCCTCCATCGCCGTCACGGTTGTTCGCAATGATCGGTCACATCTCCCAGTGGGGTTGGCGACCCGGGTGACGGAGGCCCGGCCTGAGCCACAGAGGCCAGCGGCGGGCTGGGCGGGGGGCCCCGGAGCCTCGGCCCTGGCCCAGCCACAGCCCAGTCGCCCTCCCGTGGCCGTCAGGTGACAGTTATCACGGTCCCCGTCCCCTAGGAGAGTCCGCCTGCTCCACGCCCACGGCGCTGGTGTAGCCAGGGTCAGACGCCAGCAATGCCTGGAACTCTGATCTTTTCCCATCGCTCTTTTTTTTTATATATATATATAGGTAGCGTAGCCACAGGGCTCACAACCAGGTCACAAACAGCAGCAGCGTGAAAAGGCGGACGGGGACGCGCCCCTGCTGCCACCTCCCCTGCCCCATGGGGAGCCGCCGTCTTGACTTCCTTGGAAGTCCCTCCCGGGGGCCTCCTCCTGCCGATCAAAGCAGGAAGGAGCACAGTCACGGCTCACAGGAAGGAGCACAGTCACGGCTCACAGGAAGGAGCGCAGTCACGGCTCGCAGGAAGGAGCGCAGTCACGGTTCCACCCCCTGCTTGTTTTTCTCAGCAGCGTGGCCGGAGCTCTGCGCGTGTCAGGAGTGAATAAGCACTTCCCCGCTGGTGTCCGCAGCCTCGTCCTTTTCCCCCCGCAGACGGGCCATCATTTTTGAGCCCGCTGTCCCCTGGAGGCCGCGGACGGCGCCTCACCTCCCCGCTGAACGGGAGGCAGCAGTTAGTAACAGCGCTTTGCGCGTGTGCCCGCCTCTCGGCAGGCCGCGTCCCGGCGCGGGATCAGGTCATGACGCTGTGCCCGGCGGTGCCCGCGGCCCTCCACCCGAGCCGTCCCCGTTGCTGGCGCTGCCCTCCAGTGGGCGAGGCCCGAGTCTGCCTCGCCGGGTGACGGCAGCTTCCGGAACGGGGGCAGGACCTCAGAGCCCCAGTTGGGCCCGGGTGCCCCCCTGGGACACGGTGGGCAGTGGGGCCAGGGCCCTGTCCTCAGGGGAGGCACACCTCGCGGGGGCGACAGCCGCGAAACGAGCCAGCCGAGCAGTGCCCGCTCGAGTGTAGGCGGTGCTGGGGGCTCCAGCGAGGACCAGGGGCCCCCTGCGGAGGCAGCCCCCTCCGGGCTAGCAGCGAGGGCAGTCAGCGTCCAGGGCCAGCGGGCACCCCCCCTCCGAGAGGAAGCCCACCTCCCCGCAGGTCTGCCTGCACAGAGGAGAGGGGGGAGAGGAAGGGAAGTGAGAGCCCTGCGGGTGGCCAGGGCCTCCGAGGGTCCCCGTCCCTCTGCCTCCCTGCAGGGTAGACGGGGCACTGCTGAGGTCAGCAGGGCCCCGGGAGAGGGGCCGGTAGCAGGCAGCTGGGCTGGGGCAGGGACCTCTGGGCAAGGAGGAGCCCTCGGCCGCCCCCGCTGGCGCCACACCTCGGCGGGAGGCGCCTGGACGCCCCTTTCCCGGCCGGGTGGCTCCGCTTCCCAAGCGTCGGAGGAAAGCGGCAGCGTGCTGCTCGCCACTTTGCGTGAATCCGCCATCCAGTGGCTTTTGTTGCACTGTTTGCTTTTTCCTGTTTTTTACTTTCTTCCGGCACAATAATAAAAAAAGTCATCAGACAGCCCAAACTGAGGGAACGCTGGCCCACCTCCCGTCCCGTGACGCCCGGTTCTCTCCCCAGAGGCGGCCGGGGAGGTGGCTCTGCGGGGATTCCTTCTCGACATGCTCGGCCAGGAAAGGCCTCTGTGGGTGTAGAGGCCTCCTTGTCCCTTCCCTTGCCCCTTTCCTCTCTCCTTTTCTTCCCCTTTTTTAAAAAAAATATATTTTAAACTTCTAATTTTGAAACAATTTCAAACCTACAAGACAGTTGCAAAAATAATACAAACCCCTTACAGAGAACTCCAGTATTTCCCTCTCCCCGCAGAGCCCCCGCGCCACCAATTTTAACCTCGTGCTGGGTTATCCTCTCTGTATCCATCCATCTCTCAATGCATCTAGCTGTCTGTCTGTGTCCGTTAATTATCTGAACATTTGCGAGTACGACGCATACATCACAGTCCTCGAACATTTCCTAAGAGCAAGGCACTCCCTTGTGTAATCACTTTAGTGCAGGGATTTAGTTTGGACGTTGAACACTGATCTAGAGCTGACATCCACGGTCAGTTTTTCCATATGTCCCGCTAATGTTCCTTTGCGCCTTTTCCATCGTTAGATCCCACCCGGGCACATACTGCGTTTAACTGTCCCTGTCTCTTCAGTTTTTCCTGGATTATTTTCAACTGTGGGAGCATATGGACAACATCACCTTCCCCATCCCAACGCCTCCCAAACGCGCCACCCAATGGGATGGGGCATGTGCTACCCCCACCACTATCCATCCCCAGAACTTTCCCAGTCACCCCTCACGGAAACCCTGCTCCCGCTTGGCATAAACTCCCCCTTCTCCCTGGCCCCCTCCCCAGGAGCCTGCACTCTGCCCTCTGTCTCTGCAGCTTCCGTGTTTGCCCGTATTCTCTTTATGGGGTGTAAATTTAACATCTTAGGTCTGTAAGAATCTTGTTTGCTTTGATACCAACCTAACTTTCTACCATATCTGTCCTCCCACCTTTTAAGTAGTTCTTGTCGCAAATTACATGTTTATCCATTAGGAGTTCCAAACCACTGATTTATCGTAACTTTATTTTTTTAAGATTCATATTGTATTCCTCCTCCCCTTGTTGCGTTTGCGCTTGCTGCCTGCCCTCCGTGTCTGTTGTGTCACCTTCTTGTTGCATCATCGTCTCGCTGTACCAGCCTGTCGGGCCAGCTTGCTGTCTTGCTCTTCTTCTTTAGGAGACGTTGGGGAACCGAGCCCAGGACCTCCCGTGTGGTAGGTGGGCACCCAGCTGCTTGAGCCACATTTGCTTCCCTATCACGACTTTTTGTTCATTTGCCTTTTAGGTCCTGTAGGAAAAAAAAAAGTGGAATTGCACACCAAAAATACAATAGTACTGGCATTTATATTTACCTGTATTGATTGTTATCCACACCGGGATTTTAATTGCTTCATGAGCTTCAGTCAGTTGTTTGGTGTCCTTTCTTTTCGAACTGTCCGTGACATTTTTTGTAGGATTGCTGTAGTGGTGACAAAACCCTCGGCTTTTGTTTCTCTGGGAACGTCATCTCTCCCTCATTTTCACAAGACAGTTTTGACAGACGTGCAGTACCTGGATGGCAGTTTTTTGCTTTCAGCCCTTTAAATAGGCCATCCGGTGGCCTTCTTGCCTCTACAGTTTCCAGTAAGAAACTGGCACCTAGTCTCACTGAGGCTCCCTTGTATATGTGACATGTTGCTCCTTTCTTGCAGTTTCCACAATTCTCTATCTTTGGCCCTCGACGGTTTGATTATAACGTGTCGTGGTGTGGTTCTGTTTGGCTTTATCCCGTTTTGAGTCGATTGAGCTCCTTGGCTGTGAATAGTCATGTCTTGTTATATTTGGGGGGTCTTCAACCATTATTTCTTTCAGTGTTGTCTGCCTCTTCCTTGCTCTTCTCCTTCTGGGACTCCCACGATGCGTCTCTTGGTGGTGCCCTACGCCTTCCTCGGGCTCTCTTCCTTTTCCTTCATTCTTTCTTCTTTCTCTTCCTCAGACTGGATGATTTCAGTTGTCTTTTCTTCAAGTGCACCTGTCCTTCTGCCAGCCCCCATCTGCTGTCGAGCCCCTGTCGGGAATGTTTAACTTCTGTTGCTGTGGTCTTCAGCTCTGTTGGGCCCCATTTCATGGTTTCCATGTCTATATTGATATTTCTCTCTCTGTCCGTCATTGTTCTCCTGCAGTTCTTGGTCCTAAAAGTCTTTGGGATGTTCTAGTCCTAGTCCTCCTCATTGCTGGGTTCTAATGCTTTGATCTCCTTTGACCGGGCTCTTGGTGATTTGGGGTTATTTTTTTGCATGTTTTTCAATCTTGTGTTGCATCTTGGCCATTTTGCTACTGTAAAGTGTTTTCGACAGAATATAGACTCTGCGTCATCTGTTCCTTAAGCCTGTCTCCAGCTAACGTAACGACACAACTCTCCTGGACTGCCAGGAGCTTGCAGATGGGTCTACGGGAGGGCCCTCCTTCAGAGCGTAGCCTCACAAAGAGTTTATACAGCAGCCTGAGGCAAAGGTGCAGGGGCTCCCAGGCTTTTCTGTGCGTACATCTTGTCTGGGGCAGCGCGTGCGTCTAGGAGTCCCCCCTGTTTCCATCATTCCCCCCCGGGAAACAATGTGCTTTGTGGTCCCAGGGGCTATACTGCAAGTCCTGCAGCAGGCACAGCTTTGCCCCAGGCAGCTGCAGTTTGACTGTTTTCCTACAGTGCTTGTAGAAAGCACTTCTGGGCTCAGCGCCAGTTCTCAGATGGCAAGTCTACTGCACGTGTCCAGGACCAGACCTGCAGGCTGCCCCCGGGGAGATGGGCACGGCATACATGCACCCAGTATGTGCACAGGGGTTACCCTGCCCCCTGTGGAACCGGGACCAGGGAGCACGAGTGAGGCAGGTGGGCTCTGCTCTGGACAGGTGAGGGTGGGGGAGGGGCCAGCAAAGTAGCCGGGCATTCTCACCATCTTTTTTTTTAGGAGGTCCTGGGGATTGAACCTAGCTCCTCATACATGGGCAGCAGGTGCTCAACCACTGAGCTACATCCACTCCTCAAAGAGAGTTGTGGATTTTTTCCCTTTATTTCTTTGTTTTTAGGAGGTGCACAGGTTTTGAACCCAGGGCCTCGTACATGGGAAGCAGGTGCTCAGCCACTTGAGCTACATCCGCTCCCCTCTCACCATCTTTATTTTATTTTTGTTTTTGTTTTGAAAAGTTCTTTCTTTTAAATTTAATTTGTTTTTTTTTAAAAGACACTTAGATTATACAACTATCAAATAAAAATAGGGGATTCCCATTGCTCTACTCCCCACACCTCCCACATTTTCACACATTAACAACATCCTTCATTAGTGTGGTACATTTATTGCAATTGATGAACACATTTTGGAGCATTGCCACTAAGCATGGATTACAGTTTACATTGTAGTTTACACTCTCTCCCACCCAATTCTGTAGTTTATGGCAAGCTTTATAAATGGCCAAATTGTTTTATGAGCTTAAATTTATCCTGACAGCAAATCCTGACAAGGACATTACAACTATAGAAAAGTGTAGGTTATTAAATTTCATGAATATGCAAAAATGTAAAATAAAATGTTCACACATTGAATCCCACTACATATGAAAAGGAAATGCATAATGATCTCAAGAAGTTTATTTCAGGAATACAAGTGTTTGAACATATGTATTACCAAAACTGGAACTGAAGGAATTAGAAAGTCTGTATTACTTATGTCTACTAGAAACTGAATTCATAATAATAAATCAAAGCACAGAGAAAACTCACATTCAGATGTCTTCACTGGTAAATTTATCAGACATTTCAGTTAGGAATAATGCCAAAACTACACAGACTTTTTCAGAAAATCAAGGAAGATGTTCCAACAAACTTTATGAAGCTAGCATTACTCTGGTACTAAATCAGACAAAAACATTATATGACAAGGAAACTACTGGCTAATATCCCTCATGAACATGCACACAAAAATTCTTAACGAAATATTAAATATAATCTAGCTATCTATCTGTCATCTCTATCATCTATCATCTGTATCTATTATCTATCTATCATATCTATCTATCTATCTAGGCTAATACATCAATACCAAATGGGATTTATCCCCGCAACTCAAGGTCAGCTGAACTTTCAGAATTCAAGCAATGTGGGAAACGGACTTGGCCCAGTGGTTAGGGCGTCCGCCTACCATATGGGAGGTCCACGGTTCAAACCCTGGGCCTCCTTGATCCATGTGGAGCTGGCCCATGCGCAGTGCTGATGCACGCAAGGAGTGCCCTGCCACGCAGGGGTGTCCCCCGCATAGGGGAGCCCCACGCGCAAGGAGTGCGCCCCGTAAGGAGAGCCGCCCAGCGGGAAAGAAAGTGCAGCCTGCCCAGGAATGGCGCCGCCCACACTTCCCGTGCGGCTGACGACAACAGAAGCGGACAAAGAAACAAGATGCAGCAAAAAGACAGAGAGAACAGACAACCGGGGGAGGGAGGGAATTAAATAAATAAATAAATCTTAAAAAAAAAAATTTCAAGCAATGTTAGTTGACCGTAGTAACAAACTAAAAGGAGAGAGAAATCATATGATCTTAATAAATGGAGGAAAAAGATTTTGACAAAATCTACCATACATTTATGATGAAAATGGTCAGTAAGCTAGATATAAACCTGACAGAGGGCAGCTACAAAAAACCTATAGTTGACACCATACTTAAAGGTGAAAAACCGAATGCTTTACCCCAAAGATTGAGAATATAGCAAGGACGGATACTCTCCCCCTTTTGTGCAAAATTGTTCTGTAGGAACTAGTGTAATAAAGTGCAATAAAGCAAGAAAAATTTTAGTCATTCAGATTGGAAAAGATGTAAAACTGTTCTTTCAGAGTTTAAAAAGTGTAATAGATAGCAAGTCCTAAGAAATGGGCAGAAAAATCTATTAGAACTAATAAGTGACATTTGCAATATGTACTTCTCTAGACTAGCAATGAACCATTCAAAAATGAAATGTTAGAATACCATTTACAATAGCATCTTTTTTTCCCCTTATTTCTACCCCCCCCCCCCATTGTCTGCTCTCTGTGTCCATCCACTGTGTGTTCTGAGTCTGCTTGTCTTCTCACTAGGCAGCTCCAGGAAAACATCCTGGGACCTTCTGGAGTGGGAGAGGGGCGGTGATTCTCTTGCTCCACCTCAGCTCCCTGTGTCTCTTCTCTCCGTGTCTCCTCGCTGTTGGGTCATCTTGCTGCGTCAGCTCTCCGTGTGGGTGCCACCACTCCTGGGGCATCCGCTCTCCTGCGCAGGGCTGCACTCCTTGCGTGGGGCCGCCCTGTGTGGGGCGACGCTCCTTGCGCGGCAGCACTCCACACGAGCAAGGAGGCCCTGGGTGTCGATCCCTGGACCTCCTATGTCCTCTCACCATCTCTGAGTTGCCTTTCTCTTGCTTCAGCACCTTCCCTGTTACTTCAGTCCTTTCACTCCTCTTCTGGAGGTCTGAGAAAGATGCTCCTGCCCATTCTTGTTGTTCAGAGTGTCCGTGAGGGAACGGGTCCCGGAAGTGCCTCCCTCTGCCATTGGACTGGGGCGGGCCCCCCTCTTTCTTTCTCCAGCCCAAACAGTAGTATAGCCTACCCTCTCTTCTCAGCCTTGCTCTTGCCTCTTGGGGATCATTCCAGATCCTTTCGTGCTGTGCTGCCTCTTGTGAAAATGTGTCTAGAATGAACAGTTTCACAGTGTTTGAGGGCAGAACAATCTAGAAAGAAGGGATGTGGCGGAAAGTCTCCTTCCCGCCGTCTTCTCCTTCCTGCCCTGCTCCTCCACGTTTGTTTCTTATGACTCTTTCTCCTCTTTGCTTATGCAAATACAGCCAGTCTTCTCTTCTCCCCCGTTCACAGAAGGGAGCTCAGCTTGCGTGCCGTCCTGTGCCATTTTGGGGGAGGTGTTTTCGTGTTTGTTTCCAGAGACCACTTTGTGGTTGGTACAGCAGCCTCCGCTCCGCCGTGTGGATGAGCCAGCGCTGCGCCGTCCGCTGGACCCTCAGTTGTTTTTGGTGCTTTTCGCTGAGCAGTGCCTGTTGGGAGGTCGTTCCGCGTCAGGATGCATCTCTCTGCCTCTCTTGTGGACACGTTATTATTTTTTATTTATTTCTCTCCCCTTCCCCTCCTCCTGTTATCTGCTCTGTGTTCTTTCGCTGTGTGTGTTTCTGTGTCCACTTGTATTCTCATCAGGTGGCACCAGGGATCTGTGTTTCTTTTTGTTGCGTCATCTTGCTGTATCAGCTCTCTGTGTGCGGCGCCATTCCTGGGCAGGCTGCACTTTCTTTCGCGCTGGGCGGCTCTCCTTACGGGGCGCACTCCTTGCGCGTGGGGCTCCCCTACGCGGGGGACACCCCTGCGTGGCACGGCACTCCTTGCGCGCATCAGCACTGTGCATGGGCCAGCTCCACACGGGTCAGGAGGCCCGGGGTTTGAACCCTGGACCTCCCGTGTGGTAGCGGGCACCCTATCTGTTGAGCCACGTCCGCTTCCCTGGACATATGATTGAATCGCCCAGTGCCCCCGCAGGCCCAGGCTCTCCCCAGCGCCTCGCGCCCTCCCCGTCCCCCGCCCGTGTGCCAGCGGGTCTGAAGCCGGGCCGAGCCCGTGGCCGTGGCCGGGCAGGTGGCCGGGCCGGGCGCCCCCTCACCCCTACCCCCCGCCCGCTCTCCCGCAGCAACTGACCAACCACATCCGGGAGTCGCTGCCGACCCTGCGCAGCAAGCTGCAGAGCCAGCTGCTGTCCCTGGAGAAGGAGGTGGAGGAGTACAAGAACTTCCGGCCCGATGACCCCACGCGCAAGACCAAAGCGCTGCTGCAGTACGTGCGTGCCCTCGCCCCGCGGGAGCCCCCTCGGGCGCCGGCCCCCGTCCGTTCAGCAGACGGCTGCCCAGCGCCTCCGTGTGCCAGGCCCTTGGGCTGAGTGTCCAGCAGGGAACGAGTCAGACGCGCAGCCTCCCCTTGGCGGGGCTCAGGGGAGGGCCCAATGCTCATAGCGGGTCCCGCGGTGAAACAGCAAATGGGGAGGAGTGGGGTGGGGGCGCAGTTTCAGATGGAGTGGCCAGGGAAGGAGAGAGACAGGTGGAGACCCGAGGAGCTGGGCGGGCAGAAATGCAGGGCCCTGGCCGGTGCAAAGGCCCTGGGGCAGGCCCGGGCCTGACAGGTTGGAGGAAGAGCCCAGAGAGCACAGGGAGCGAGGGGGGGAGCGGGAGCAGGCAGGGCCGGGGGGGCCAGGCAGGACCTGGTGGAGCCTGGAGGACCCTGGAGTGGGGGCCGTCCTGACTCAGGCGTCCCCAGGTGTCCCCTGGCCTCCACGGGGGGCACGTAGGCCCTGCGCGCCCCGCTTTGCCTGCTCAGTCCCTTGGAATCCTCGCCGACCTGGACACAGAGGGGCGGGCGGCTCACCACGGCCCCTGTGAGATGGGGAGCAGGCGTTCCCCGCGATCCTGCAGGCCCACTCTGCGCCCTCCCACCTCGACCTGCCTGGTTTCTGGCCTGTACGGGGACCTGGGGTGCTGGAAGGGCTCAGCAAGGGTGGGCGACCCTGACAGAGGTGGGAGACCCCCTGTGGGACACCAGTAGGCCACCGTGCCCTACGGCCAGCGTAGCCCTGCCACCCCCCCACCGACCCTGGTGGGGCCTCCTCGCTGCGGCCCGCCGAGCTCTCTCCAGGGGCTGCACGCGTGGGCCTGGGAAGCCACCTCCGACGGCGTCCCCGGGCTGGTGATGCACCCGAGTCCCCCTCCCCTCACCCCTAAATCGAGGACAACAGCGGCTCTTGCCTCCCACCGCCACCGGGCCACCTTGGGGTGGAAACGCGGCTTGCCGCGCCCTCAGCAGGGCCGGACCTGGGGGCAGTCCCCCGCCACGCCCCTTCCCAAGCATTCCGAGGGCCGTGTGTGAGCAGGGCTCTGCGGCCCTCAGCCAGCGCTGGGTCTGCAGGCTGTCCCTGTGCTGCCCTTTGGAGCGGCCTGCCACCCCAGTGCCTTCTCGGCCTGCAGTGGGGAGTTGACCACCTTCCCGTGGCACGGAATTCCAGGGGCGCCAAGGGACCCACTGGGGGACTCTGCCTCCCTCCCCTGCCCCCAGCCCCGTCTCCATGTGCGCCACCTTTCCTGGATCTTGGCTTCCAGGGCGCACGGCTGCGGGCCGCCCCCTGCGCGTGCACTTGGCATTATCGCTAAGGCAGCGTGGCAAGCCTTCCCCGTTCAGCCATCGGCCCCAGCGCCTGCAGGGCCCCTCTGGGGTTCTCGGCTTCTAGCAGATGCCGGCCGCCCTCATTGCGTGCCCGAGGGAGGGGCTCTGCACAGCCAGCTCCAGGAGAGGGACGGCGGAGCCCGAACCGGGCATGTCCTAAATTTGGATCGCCATCGCCATTGGGGTCTCCAGGGAGGCCTTGCCAGCGAGCGTGCCCGCCCGGGTCGGCTTCTGGGCGCACGCAGGAGGGTTGTACCGGGCTCGGGAAGCCGGTGATGTCAGGGCCTTTGACCGTCAGAACGCCGTGACTGGGACAGACCGTTGTGTGTCTGGCTTTCCTTCACCCCGACACAGTGTTGTCCCCGTTCCATGTCAGGTAATAAAACTGTACATGGGGAAGCAGATGTGGCTCAGGAGATTGGGCTCCTGCCTACCACATGGGAGGTCCCTGGTTCAGTTCCCAGTGCCCTCTAAAGAAGACAGCAAGCTGGCACGATGGGCGGGCATGTCTACCAGATGCACCAAGAGACACAGGAAGAAAAACATAATGAGAGACTCGACAAAGCAGGGAGCCGAGGTTCCCAGTGCCTCCTAAAGAAGACAGCGGGCAGGTGCAACAAGCTGATGCGACAAGCTGGCACAACAAGAGACACAGGAAGGAAAACATAATGAGAGACTCGACAAAGCAGGGAGCTGAGGTTCCCAGTGCCTCCTAAAGAAGACAGCGGGCAGGTGTGACAAGCTGGCGCAACAGGAGACACAGGAAGGAAAACATAATGAGAGACTTGACAAAGCAGGGAGCGGAGGTTCCCAGTTCCTCCTAAAGAAGACAGCGGGCAGGTGCGACAAGCTGATGCAACAAGCTGGCACAACAAGAGACACAGGAAGGAAAACATAATGAGAGACTCGACAAAGCAGGGAGCAGAGGTTCCACTGGTGCCTCCTAAAGAAAACAGCAAGCAGGTGCAACAAGCTGATGCAACAAGCTGACACAACAAGAGACAACAGAAAGAAAAACATAATGAGAGACTCGACAAAGCAGGGAGCGGAGGTTCCCAGTGCCTCCTAAAGAAGACAGCAGGCAGGTGCGACAAGCTGACGCAACAAGCTGGCACAACAAGAGACACAGGAAGAAAAACCTAATGAGAGACACAGCAAAGCAGGGAGCAGAGGTTCCCGGTGCCTCCTAAAGAAGACAGTGGGTGGGTGCGACAAGCTGACGCAACAAGCTGGCGCAACAAGCTGGCGCAACAAGAGACATGGGAAGAAAAACATAATGAGAGACTCGACAAAGCAGGGAGCAGAGGTTCCTGATGCCTTCTAAAGAGGACAGGCAGGACAGCGAGCTCAAGTGACAGGCAGGCACGGCAAGCTGACACAACAAGATGATGCAACTGAAGACACAGGAGGAAGAACACAACGAGAGACTCAGCAAAGCAGGGAGCAGACTCAACAAAGCAGGCTCAAGCGATCAGGTGCCTCCCTCCCACATCGGAGGTCCCGGGTTCGGTTCCTGGTGCCTCCTAAGGAAACAAGGAAGACCAACAGACACAGCAAGTGCGAACAACAAGGGGGTGGGGAGAGATTAAAAAAAACAAGAACGGATGTGGCTCAAGCAGTTGGGCTCCCGCCTACCACACAGGAGCTCCAGGGTTCAATTCCCGGGGCCTCCTGGTGAGGGCGAGCTGGGCCACGTGGACTGCCAGCCCCCATGGGAATGTCACCCCCACAGGAGTGCCCCCCTGGGTGAGAATGCCGCCCAGCGCGGGAAAAGCTGCCCCGCGCAGGAGTGCCGGCCGACGTGGAGAGCCGGCGCAGCAAGGTGATGCAACAAGAGACACAGAGGAGAGACAATAAGATGTAGCAGAACAGGGAGCTGAGGTGGCGCAAGAGAGTGATCGCTTCTCTCCCACGCCAGAATTTTCCAAGATGAGTTCCTGGAGCTGCCTAATGAGAAGACAAGCAGACACAGAAGAACACACAGTGAATGGACACAGAGAGCAGACAGTGGGGGGAGCGGGGCACTAGGGGAAATAACCAGGGGTGGGAGAAGTAAATACAATAATTCTTAAAAAAAAAAAAAAGGCTGTCTGCGGCCTCTGCTGTCTGCACCCCTTCCTGTGAACGGCGTCTCTCCTGGCGCTCTCCCCCCGGCTTCTGGGCAGTGCTCCTGGGTGACTCACTTCGAGAGGCAGGAGCAGGGCCACGGGGACGTGCACTTGGGCCTGCGGGCTGCGCCCCCATCTCTGGTGACCGCGCCTGGCCCGTGGCTCTCACCCGCCCCGCGCCCTGGTGGGCACCCTCCGGGAGCGCAGCGCAGGCGGACGTCTCGCGCTGGGCCCAGGGAGGCGGGTGCCTGTGTCGCAGCTCCTTGCCCCCTTGCTGGTGGTAGTGGCCAGAGCCGCCCCCGGCCGCCCTCAGGCTGCCCGTGCCCCGCTCCGCCACGCTCTAGGCCGTTTCTTTCCCGGCCTCGGCCCTGCCGTGGCTCAGAGCCCCCGATGCCAGCCCGGCCTGAACGCGGGCCTCTGTGCGCCTCCAGAGGAATTCCAGGCTCTGCCCGCCCTCCGCCTCATGGCCAGCCGGCGACGGGGACGGGCTGCGCGGCCCCCGCGGTTCAGGCAGAGAGCCCTGGGGCAGGGGACAGCCGGGTCTTGGCCCGAGCCGTACACTGGAACCTTCCCTGCTGGACAGCAGCGGGCGGCGGGCCCCGCCGGGAGCCGGTCCCGATGGCAGCAGCCAGCCCTCCGGGGGCGCAGCACAGTTAGGCTTTGGGGGGGTGGAAATGAGAGGGTTGAGGCTGATGGTGCCGGGAACCCCAAAAACGCCAGCGCCTCCGTCCTGGTTCCCTGCAGTGGCCGCAGGCCGTCGGTTCTGCGAGCGCTTTAGGAAAGCCTCTGTCCCTTGTCTGGAGTCAGGACGCCTCTTTCCCTCAGGCCGGTGACCAGCACCGGGCAGCATCCTTGCTTTCTCGTGGGTGCATGGTTAGGGTCCCTTTTTTAGGCTCGCTGGCTTCTTGGAGATGACGATACACGGAAACCCCTCGAACCCTCGTGGTGACCCTGTGAAGTCGAGGCTGTTCCAGCCAGCGCACGTGGCAGAGGGGGCCCCGCCCCTCGTCCAGGGCCCCAGCCTGCCAGTGGGGAAGTCGAGGCCCAAGGAGCCCCGCACCTCGTCCAGGGCCCCAGCCTGCCCGTGGGGAAGTCGAGGCCCAAGGGGCTAGGGCCTCCATCTATCAGTGGGGAGGTCGAGGCCCAAGGGGCCAGGGTCTCAGCCCGCCAGTGTGGGCATCGAGGCCCAAGCAGCCTGGTGAACGTGATGCTTTGGTTTTCCAGCCTTCAGTCCCGTCCCGTGTCCGTCCGTCCTTCCCCCCCGGGGTGGCGGGGTGCAGAGAAGGCCTGACCTTGGCTAGAGAAGGTCCCAGAACCTCAGGGTGAAGAGTAGGTGACGTGCGGGGGCAGCCCAGCAGCGTCCCCTCTTCCCAGTGAGCAGGACGGACGGACAGAGGAAGGCGGCCCCAGGCAGGAGTCAGGGTGGGGGCCCGGGCCCAGCAGCTGGGGTCCGCCCTTAAAGAGTCCGGAACGCCAGCGACGCCCCCCGAATGGCACCGAGGGCGGATCCGGCGCGGCCTCTGGGCAGAGCCCCCTGGCCGCGTCCCCGCGCCTGCCGTCGGTGGCCCCGGCGTCCGTGTGTCTGCCCCAGCCCGCGGTACCGGGTGCTGCTGACGCTTGTGCGGCCGGAATGGGCGCCCCGGCCTGGCCACACAGGCCGTGCCCAGCGCTGTGCCGACAGCCGCTGCCCGACGCCCGGCCCTTCCCCTTCCCCGCAGGATGGTCCAGCAGTTTGGGGTGGACTTCGAGAAGAGGATCGAGGGCTCGGGCGACCAGGTGGACACGCTGGAGCTCTCGGGCGGCGCCCGCATCAACCGCATCTTCCACGAGCGGTTTCCCTTCGAGCTGGTGAAGGTAGCGCTGCCGGGGCGCCCCCCACCCCCCCCAGCCAGGGGGTCTCCCCTGCCACGGCTTCCCTTCCCCCGGCAGGCGGCCTAGAAGCCCCGCGTTTCACTGTCCTGCGCCAAAGCAGATAACTCAAGCACGTTATTTGCAAAATACGTAGAAAATGTACAGAAGCTGACCTAAAAAGAGGCCACCAGCATCTCGCTGAAGGGAGTAGAAGGGGTCCCCAGGCCAGCAGCGCCCCGTGACGAAGAGCTCGCACCCCGTGTGTGCAGACTCACCCGCAGGGAAAGCCACGACAGGCCCATCTGCCCTGGGCGCTGGGGGGTGGGGTTTTCCCGAATGCCCCCGGGTGGTAGCCCAGCTGTGTTTTGGGGGGCTCTGGATTAGGGGGGCCAGGAGACCCCCGAGAGCGCCTCTCTGAACTCCCCCATCAGCAGATGGCGAGCGCTAGCTTCTGGGCTCCTCGCCAAAGCGGGGATGGAATCCCCCCAAAACATTCTCCCTGTGCCCGCCCGCCGTGGGGGCACCACGGCACCCCCTCACGTGGCTGTCGGTCTCCCCGCAGATGGAGTTCGACGAGAAGGACTTGAGGCGCGAGATCAGCTACGCCATCAAGAACATCCACGGCGTCAGGCAGGTTCCATGGGGAGCTCCGCTGCCACCCCCCGCTCTCCCCGCCTCGGGGTGCCCGGGCTCCCTGGCCGTGTCGAGCGGCCGTGCCCCTCGTGGGTCTCCCAGGGCACAAGGGGGCCTGTCCTCCAGCGTGGGCCTGGCGCTGGCCACGGGACTGCCCACGGCCATCGGGTCTGGGTCCCTGGAATTGTGCCCAGGGGGTCGGGGGGCGCAGAGCTGCCTCCCCCGCCGGTGCCCCGTCCCTGCCAGCCTCCTGGCTGCCCCCCGTTCTTCCTGGGACAAAGCCGGCCGCTCCAGGGGCCTGACTCCCCCTCCCCCGGGGCCCCTGGCCGCCCCTCCACCCCCCGGGACGCGCAGGCAGCGGGTGTGCGAGCAGGCGGGGGCCCCGCGCGCTCGGTGGGGGCCCGGCCGCTGCCCGCGCAGTGGCTGACGGTGCCCTGTTCCTCTCCGGCTTGCCTCCCCTGCCCCCGGGCCCGGCGGTTCACAGGACCGGGCTCTTCACCCCGGACCTGGCGTTCGAGGCCATTGTGAAAAAGCAGGTCGTCAAGCTGAAAGAGCCCTGCCTGAAGTGCGTCGACCTGGTTATCCAGGAGCTGATCAGTACCGTTAGGCAGTGTACCAGTAAGGTATCGGACGCCGCCGGCCGCCTCCCGCCTGGCCACACACGGGTGCGGGGGTCTGGTATCGGGCCCCCAGCGCCCGCCCCGTCCCCTGCCCGGCTGGCCCTGGCGGCCCACGCTGGCCCGGCCGTCCCGGCACAGGGCTGCTGCCCGGGGACGGGGGGAGCATGCCGGCCGGGGCCGCCACCCTGGTGGACGGGGCGCCCTGGGCGCCCGATACCAAGCCTAGCATGTGCCTGCCACGCTCTGGGCTCTCACCCGAGCTGTTGCTTCGCTGCCCTCTGGGTGCCCGCGTCGGCTGCTAGAGGCCGGGCTCCCCGTACCTCCCTGGGTGCCGCCACCTCCCTGGGGCCCCCCGGGCACCTGGCCTCCCCGGAACCGGCCGCCCTCTCAGCCCCCAAGGCTGAGAGCACAGCGAGGGCCCCGGCCGGCGGCCCGACAGCCGGCTCCTGGGTGCCCGTGTGTGCCCGCGGCCTGCGCCCCAGAGCAGCCTGCCTGGGCCCCGCGGCCGAAGCGCCTCCCGCCCGGGCGGCTTTGCTTGTGCATCCGGGAATGTCCGTGGGCGCTCGGGGCGGCGTCCCCAAGCAGGGACGGTCGCCGCAGCCCTCTCCCCCCAGTCCGGAGGCGCCCACATTTGCCGCTTAAGCTTCTTCGACGGGAAAAGGGGGCCAGAAAGAGAAACCCCCAGGCGGGCTGGAGACTCGTCCCTGAGTCTGTTCCCGCGGCTCTGGCCCATGTGCCCCGGCCGTGCCACCCGCGGCACCGAGGCCCCCAGGCCGGGCCACCCCTCCCCGACGCCCCGACGCGAAGCAGCTTGCGGGGCAGATGTGGGCGCAGGCCCCTCCCGCTGGCCACTAACCCGCGGCTCTCGTTTCTTCTCTCTCCGCTCTCCGCCCCGCGCGCGGCCTCCACTGCCCCCGGGTGTCTCTCGGCCTCGCCCCGCCCTCCGCGCCCCCAGGACGGGGCTCTTCACCCCCCGACATGGCCTTCGAGGCCATGGTGAGAAAACAGACGGTAAAGCTCAAAGAGCCGAGCCTCAAGTGTGTCGACCTGGTGGCCTCAGAACTGGCCATGGTCGTTAGAAAGTGTGCCGAGAAGGTAACCGGCTCCGTTCTCCCCCCTTCGCACCCGTCCCCCGCCGCCTCCGTTCCACCTGTCCGTCCCGAGCAGCTGGAAAGTTCTACCTCGGCAGGGACCCCTGCCTGGGGGCCAGCGGCGGCTCAGGGGCGCCTCCACCCGGCCCCGGCCGGCGAAACACTGGAATCGTGTCGCCCGCGCCTTTCCCCATTGCCATCCTGGCCCCACCGGGGACAGGGGGTCCTGCAACACTGCCGGATGTGCCCCGTGCCGGGCCGGCGGGAGTTTCTCTGAAACCCCGAGCCAAAGCCAGCGGACCCCGAGCCGGGCTGGCAGCTGTCGCCACAGCAGGCGCCATCGCAGACCTGTGCGCGCTCATCCTCGGGACCACTGTGGCCGGGTGCCTGCTCGGGGTCCCCCCACCCTGTGAACACCACCCAGACCGCGCCAGGTGCAGCTCCCCGGCGAGCGGGCCTGGGTTTCTGCCCCACGCCGGGACCCGCCAGGGGCCGCAGGGTCGCTGGGGGGGGCTTTGAAGGTAAAAGATCGGGAATTGTCGTCCCCCGGGGGGCCCTGCCGAGGTAGACGGCCCAGGTGAGGCCCGCACCACCCCAGAGCAGGCACCGCAGGCTCCCGGGCGGGAGGGGGACAGGTGTCACCGCCGGGCAGCAGCCACGCGCCACCTGCTCTCGGCCGCCTCCCACCTCCGGGTCGCGGGGGGGCTCCCTCGCGCTGTGCGGCCCCCGGCCCCCCGCTGGCCAATTCCTGGACCCGGGCGGCAGCCGCTGCACTGACGGGAACGGAGTGGGGGCTCGGGGGGTCCCACCCTCTGTCTCTCACCGCTCCCCCCCTCCCCGAGCTGCCCCTCGCGTGGCCGACACTGCCTCCCGGGACCCCAGCCGATACTGCCACTCCCCTGCCCCCCCAGCTCAGCTCCTACCCCCGGCTGCGCGAGGAGACGGAGCGCATCGTCACCACCTACATCCGGGAACGCGAGGGCAGGACCAAGGACCAGGTACGGCTTGGTTGCTTTTGGGGTATAATTTCCACGCGGTGAAAGTCCCCCTTTTTTTTTTAAATATGTATTTTTAAAAGGTACTTAGATTACATAAAATGTTATTTTAAAAAATGTAAGGGATTCCTGTATATCCTACTGTCCCCACCCCACTCCTCCCACATCAACACCCTCTTTCCTCATTGTGGCACATTCACTGCATTTGGTGAATAAATCTTGGAGCACTGCTGCACCCCATGGATTATAGTTTACACTGTAGTTTACACTCTCTCCCACTCAGTTCTGTAGGTGACGGCAGGATATGTAATGGCCTGTACCTGTCATCGCAGTGTCATCCAGGACAACTCCAAGTCCTGAAAATGCCCCGTATCACACCCCCTCGCCCCCTTCCCTGCCCTCAGCTCCTCCAGGGCCCCGGGTCTCCACGTCATTGGTCTAGTTCCTTCCATCGCCACAGTCACCATACGTCTACGGTAGAATGCCAGGAGTGCACGCTCACCCATGGATCCCCGAGCCCGAGGACTCTGGGACGGTGATGCCCACTCCCCCTTGAACTGAGGGGGGGGTCCCCCTTTCGAGGGCCCAGGTCTGCGTGTCCCTACGGTGGCATCACCACCACAGTCAAGACACAGGACGGTTCCTTCGCCCAAAAATGTCCCCTTTGTAGCTTTTTTTCTTTTTTTAAGATTTATTTATTTCTCTCCCCTTTCCCCCACCCCCAGTTGTCTGCTCTCTGTGTCTATTTGCTGCATGTTCTTCTTCGTCAAGCGGCACGGGAATCTGTGTTTCTTTTTGTTGCGTCATCTTGTTGCGACAGCTCTCCGTGTGTGCGGCACCATTCCTGGGTAGGCTAAACTTTCTTTCACGCTGGGCAACTCTCCTTATGGGGTGCACTCCTTGCGCGTGGGGCTCCCCTACGCGGGGGACACCCCTGCATGGCAGGGCACTCCTTGCGCGCATCAGCACTGCGCATGGGCCAGCTACACATGGGGTTTGAACCGCGGACCTCCCATGTGGTAGACGGACGCCCTAACCCCTGGGCCACATCTGCTTCCCCCTTTGTATCCTGACAAGCACTGGGCTGTTCCCTGGTCCTGACGCTTTGCCCGTTCCAGAATGTCACACGAACAGATTCCGACGAGTGCACTTTTCTTTTTTCCCTCTTGGCTTAAAACAACAGAAACTCGTTGTCTCGAGGTTCCGGAGGCCACAAACCCAAAGTCAAGGCGTCGGCCGGGCCGCGCTCCCCTCCGGAACCTGGGGGGATGGGGTCCGGCTTGCCTCTCCTGCCCCTGGCGGCGGCCGCCCGCCCTCGGCGTTCTTGGCTTGCGGAGGCAGCGCTCCGGGGTCTGCGTCCATCTTCAGAGCGCCGTCTCCTCCGTGTCCGTCTGTCCATGTCCAGATTCCTCCCTCTCCCACGGGCCCAGGTGTGGTGGCCGGGGGCCTCCCAAAGCTGCCCTCATCTCTTCATCGAAGACCCTCGATCCAAATGAGGCCCATCCCTGGGACTCGGGCTCAGCGCTTGGCCGTATCTTTCTGGGGGACACAACGGTTCCCCGCATCACCTGGTTCGGTGTTTTGGGTGGCAGCCGAGGGTCTGGGGCTGCCCGGCGGTCACCTAGCGGTCGAGAGCTGGGTCCCGGAAGCCGCCTTCTTCCATGCAGCATAACGCGGTCAGGAGCCATCGCCCTTGTCCGCCGCATTGGCCCTGCACTTTGTTGCTCCCGACGGCGGACTCACGGTCCCTGGACCGGAGGGCTCGTGGCTGGTTTTGTCCTTCGCCCGTCCGTGGGCACGTTGGGGTGCGTTCTGAGTTGGAGCATGACGGTAGCTAGACTCGTCCAGAGGCACAGAGTGGCCACTGGCCTGCCACTCCTCCCTGTCACCTGCCTCTTCGCTCGCTCTGCTCCCAGGGGGACCCAAAGCCAAGCCCAGGTGCTCCGGGACCACCCACCAGCCGGGGCCTCGGGCACTTGCCTCTCGCTCTCCGTGCTCTCCTGGCGGTCGTTGGTTCACGCCGACCTCTTCGCAGATTCACACGCATTTTGTCATCGTACCTTGGTCTCTCGATTCAGAGCGGCCCCCTGTCGCCCCCTCCTTGCTGAGGAAGAGGCCCGGGTGTCCTTCCGAGTGGCCCACGGTCTGGCCAGCGGCTCCCTCCAGACATGAGTCACCTGCGCCTCCCTCCCTGGAGCTCAGGTCAAAAGCTGGAGAGATTCTCGTTCAGTTTTTTTTTTTTTTAATGGGGGCGCAAGAATGCTGGGGCCCTCAGCGTACCACAGCCCCAGGGCTCTGGGAACACGGGACCCGGGCCTCAGGCAGACCACAGAGACAGCTTCCGGCATTTTCTGGCAACCCCTCAAGGCCCGAATGCTTTGCCCCATTTTACCGCTTGAGGATTCTGAGGCGCAGGTGGGTGACAGGACCGGCCCGGGGCCAGCGGGAACCCGTTGGGGGCGCGAGCGGCCCTCCTCCCAGGTGGCCTGGCCCGTTCCTTACAGGACTCAACCCCATAACCTGTCGGGCCAGCGGCTCCCACAGGCCATCTCGTCCTGGGCAAAAAGGAGGCAGGAAGGCGCAGGGAGGAGCGTTCCAGTAAAGCCCGCTGTGTTGTTGGAGGGCCTGTTCCTTACGGACTCGTGTGTGTGCCCTGCGTGTGTGGTGTTTTTTTAACATTCTCACTTGGCCACGTGAACCATTTGAAAACATCCAGACTCCGAATGGCCTGTGCTCTTTTTTTCAGGAGGCACCAGGGATTGAACCCGGGACCTCGTACCTGGGAAGCAGGCGCTCACCCACCGAGCTCCACTGCCCTTGCTCTTCTGGTGGTTTTTTGTTTTTTTTAAAGATTTATTAATTTATTTCTCTCCACTTCCCCCACCCCACCCCACCCCGCCCCGGTTGTCTGTTCTCTGTGTCTATTTGCTGCGTCGTCTTTGTCTGCTCCTGTTGTTGTCAGCGGCACGGGAATCTGTGTTTCTCTTTGTTGCGTCATCTTGTGTCAGCTCTCCATGTGTGCGGTGCCACTCCTGGGCAGGCTGCACTTTTTTTGGTGCTGGGCGGCTCTCCTTACGGGACGCACTCCTTGCGCGTGGGGCTCCCCTACGCGGGGGACACCCCTGCGTGGCAGGGCACTCCTTGCGCGCATCAGCACTGCGCGTGGGCCAGCTCCACACGGGTCAAGGAGGCCTGGGGTTTGAACCCTGGACCTCCCATGTGGTAGACGGACGCCCTAACCACTGGGCCAAGTCCGCCGCATCCTTGCGGTTTTAACCCAGCCCTCGTTTGCTGCCCCGCACTATTCTAAAGACAGTATAGCCTGTAAGTCACTTAGCCTTCGAGGTGGAGCCTCTGTTCGCCCGTGGAGCACTTGGCCAGGCTGCCCGGCTCTGCCCGGGGTCCCACCCCCGCGGGGCGCCCCCTGCCGGCGGCTGCAGGCAGTGCTCCGGCGCCGCATGCCTGGTACTCACAGGCCCCCCCACATTCCCCAGATTCTTCTCCTGATAGACATCGAGCAGTCCTACATCAACACGAACCACGAGGACTTCATCGGATTCGCCAAGTATGTACTTCTGGGGACAGCGGCAGGGGGGATGGCACTGCCCGCACAGCCAGGGCCCCGAGGGAGGCGGCGCCGTCGCGAGTCCCTCGGAGGCTAGCAGCGTGCGGGGCCTGGGTGCCGGCAAGCCGTCCTGGGCCAGCGCTGGCTCCCCTGCCTTGTCCGCAGAGCCCCTGCTCTGGGCCCCCGAGGGTTAAAGCCCAGTGGGTGAGGCAGGGCGGTCCTGTGGCCAGGATGTCTGGAAAGCGTGAGGCGAGCCGACACTGAGCCGCCTCCTCTCCAGCAGGGTTTGTGGGGGCCCTCGCGGGGGGGCCGGGCAGCTTCTCCCAGAGCCGGGCTGGCTTCCGCAGAGCACCTTGCGGGCTCGGCGCCGGGGGCTGCCCAGCGCTCCCCTGGCTTCCAGTCCAACGCCGCAGGCTCAAAACCAGAACCTTCCACAGAACCAGAGTCAGGGCCAGAGTGGGGACCTCTAACTGACTCCGCAGGGCACCCGTGTCGGTGCTGCCCATCAGGCCCCCGCCCCGATCCCCTCGCCCTGCCACTGGCCTCGGCGAGCTCGGGCGGCACGCAGGTTGTGCGGTGGCTCGTGCGGGTCTTCCTGTCCCCTGGCTGCCGGCCTCCGTGTGGCCCCTTAGTGAATGCTGCCGGCAGATGCAGCCATGAGGGGGGCTCAGACCGGGTCCCCACCTTCAAGGGAGGGGCCCGTCTAGGGGGCAGTGAAGAGGCAGCGTGTTGGGGCCGGGCTGGGGGCCCCGTGGGAGTCCTTCGGGCCTGGCATGGAGGTCCAGGGATGCTTCCTTGAGGGCGGCCTGCCGAGCCGAGTCCTGGGCTAAGTAGTCACAGGGTCTTCTGTGCTGGGCACGAGGTAGGTAAGTGGACTGGATGGATGAAGGAAGGAAGGAAGGAGGGAAGGAGGGAAGGAGGGAAGGAGGGAAGGGTGGGTGGAAGGATGGATGGATGGATGATGGATGGATGGATGGAAGGAAGGAAAGAAGGAAGGAAGGGTGGGTGGGTGGATAGATGGATGGTGGATGGATGGAAGGAAGGATGGATGGATGATAGATAAAAGGATAGATGGCAGGAAGGAAGGAAGGATGGATGGATGGGTGGGTAAATGGATGATGGAAGGATGGATGGAAAGAAGGAAGAATGAATGGAAGGAAGGAATGATGGATGGGTGGGTGGATGGATGGATGATGGATGGGTGGGTGGGTGGATGGATGGATGGATAGAAGGAAAGATGGATGGATGAATGAATGGATGGATGATGGAAGGAAGGATGGATGGATGGATGATGGAAGGATGGATGATGGAAGGATGAATGGAAAGAAGGAAAGGTGGATGGATGGATGGAAGGAAGGAAGGAAGGATGGATGGGTGGATGGATGATGGATGGATGGAAGGATGGATGGATGGGTGGGTGGATGGATGATGGAAGGATAGATAGAAAGCAAGAAGGAAGGATGGATAGATGGATGGGTGGATGGCTGGATGGGTGGATGGATGATGGATGGAAGGAAGGATGGACAGATGGATGGATGATGGATGATGGATGGAAGGATGGAAGAATGAACGGATGGACACGGATGGATGGATGGGTGGATGGATGAATGAGCATATGCATAGAGTTCCCAGAGAAATGAGCAGGTAGCCGGCAGGCATGATCAGAAGCTTCTCCCCAAGCCCAGACAAGTTGCGGGTGGGCCGGGGGGGCCCTGGGCTTGGCCCCGGGGAAGGCAGCCCCTCCGCCCCTGTTCTCCCGGCAGCTGGGGGCGGGGGGTCCTGGAAACGCCGGTCCACCTCGGTTCGCTGCCGTTGTCCTCACTTGACGTCTCTGCTTCTCACACTTCATCCGCAGTTCCTTCTCACAATCTCTCCTGTTTTTCCTTTGACCACTCCACTCTTTGCTCTGGATTCCTGGGCCTTCCCATTACCCCAGCTGTTACTATACTGAGCAGCTGGTGACTGGGTGGGTATTGCCTGCTGTGTGCCTTTCCCTGGTGTGTGAACGGGGGCGCCCCGGCTGGGTGCGGGGCCCACAGAACAGGCCATGAGGGCGTCCTCGGAGCCAGGCCCGGTGCTGGGGCCGAGAGCAAGCCGGGCGTTGCCAAGCCCACAGGCGGGGGCGATGGGGTGGCTGAACCAGTTAACCCCGGGCAGGTGAGAGCTGGGGGGGAGGATCGGGGAGGGACCGTGGGGAAGGGGGCAGCCACAGCGGTGATCTGCAGGCCTTTGCGAGGAAGCCAAGCTGAGGGTGACAGCCAGGCGGTGGGTTGGGGGTGGGGGGAGCCACAGAGAGTGCCAGAGATGGAGGGAAGGACGGGCGAGGGGCAGGAGCACGTGGGGGTCCTGGGCAGGGTGGAAGTGAGAGAGGCGCAACGCAAGAAGGGCTCTGCAGGCCGAGGCTGCAGTCTGCCTCCCCTCCCTCCCGAGGAAAGAGGGCCATCTCTGGTGGGCTCCAGGCAGAGGACAGGGACCAGCCCGAGGCTCCCGTTGCCGGGCGCCGGGAGGCCATTGCCAGGTGTTGGCGCGGCTCCTTCCCGCCGCCTCCAGGTACCAGCCCTGCCAGGACGGAGATGCTCTAGACCTCTCACCGCCCTCTAAACGCCTGCTGTTCAAAACAGAGTCCCACATAAAAAACCCCACAGTAAAGCTCTAGAGGGTAGAAAAACCGAGAAATAGAATTCTCCACCCGTTCTGAATTCTCAGACCTTCTGTAATCTAGGAGCAGAAGCCTGCTTCCCCGTCCTCCCCCCACGCACGCACACACACCTTCTGCTTTATCCAACAGCCAACATGAACGTCACGGGGAAGCACCACAGGTGGGCATTCTCTCAAAGAATGTGACAAGGTGGTTCGCGTTTTTCACCTCATTTGGACAGTTCTAGCTAAAGCGATAAGATAAGAAAAAAAAATGACACGTAAGGAACAGGCGGTATAAGTCACTTGCAGATGATGTGATTGTGTACCAGGAAGCACAAAAGAATGAGTAGAAAGTGTATTCAAACCCACAGAGAAATTGAGTAGATGTCCACGTACAAAATTCTACAGTAGTGGTCTTGGGCCAGCGAGAATTACCCAGGAAATATGGCGGGTGAGAGAGAACAGAGCTCTGTGGCTGTAGACGATGAGGAGCCCTTGTGGAAACAAGCCCTGTTGATCTAGAATGTCCTCTGAGTGGAGTCAGGAGCCGTCCAAGCTGAGTGGCGTTTCACGGCAAGCCAGTCAGAGGCCGCTCTCTCAGGCCAGGCAGCCCTGGGGTCAGAACTGAGGTCCGGGGCAGGAAAACAGCACGGGAAGCAGCTTCCGTTGGTTGAGCCCCAACAGCCTCAGGTTCCTCCGGGGCCGCCCTGGGAATCCAGCGTCTCATCTCGCCTCTTGGAGGCTCTGGAATCCAGGAGCTTCTGGAAATAGCTGGCGCTTTCAGGAATGGCCGGGACCAGGGCCCGGAGCCTCGGTTTGGTCAGATCCTGAGCCGCCTCCCCTGGGCAGCCCCTCACATGCAGGGTGTCTCCCTCGACCTCTGCGCTTGCCCCCCGCCTGGGCCCCGAGCGCTCTGGCTTGTAGCGGGAAGCAGCGGCGCGCCCTCCTCCTCGACCCCAAAAGCCCTCTCTCTGCTTCGGTTTCAGCGCCCAGCAGCGGAGCACACAGCTGAACAAGAAGAGGGCCATCCCAAATCAGGTAGCCCACCCTCGGCGGCCCGCGGCTCCACGGGGGGAGAGGGCCCCGGGGGGCACCTTCCCCCTTCCAGAAGCCAGCACCCCACCCCCCGACCCGGGCCTCCGGAGTCAGCTCACACTTTGACGTTTCCGAAAGACAGCTTGGCAGGGCCTAGGGGGCAGATTTCACAGGCCCAGGCGGTCGTGCCCGACGCCAGAGGCCAGGATCTGACCTCTCGGGAGAGGGGCAGCGCAAATACTTGCTGAGGCCGGTGCCACCCAGTCGGGCCCCAGCCGCTCAGGTGAGTCAGGTGCCTCGAGCCACCCATGGGCTCGCTACCCCCGTGTCGGGCGCCAGCCAGAGGCCTTGGGACACGTGAAAGGCTTTCAATCCCACCGCGAGGTACCCGGGGTTTTTTGTTTGTTTTTGAAAAAAGAGAAAGAAAACACATCATCTTTGAGAGCCCTCTACCAGGGTGTCCCCCGTCTCCCCTTGTCCACGTCACGTGGGGGCAGGCGCAGCCCCTCTGTTGTTGCCCTTATCCCCTTCTCATGCCCGTCGGACAAGAAAGATGTAACCCCTGCATGGTTTTGTTTTTTGTCTTTGATTTTGCGCTTGCCATGGGTAATACATATGTTTTTGTTTTGATTTAGTTTTTTTGCGTTTTTTTTTTGTTTCGTTTTGTTTCGTTTTGCTCTTTTTATTTCGGGAGATGATAATTAAATATTAACACCGTGAACATAATTAATAGCATGTAATTTTTGTTTTCTTTTGCTGTTCTCCCCCTCTCCTCTCCTTCTCTCTTCTCCCGTTTTTGTGCTTTTTCTGCTTCTTCCTCCATCATCCACTGATGTCCCCTCCATCTCTTCTCCTTGGCCTGCTCTTCCTTGATTTACCCACAATCCTAACTTTGCAATTTCAAAGGGGGAGATATTGGTAAGTACCCACCTAGTGTGGTAGCCAATGTTAGAGACGCTAGTACTGATGATGCCCCTGCCCACCCCGTAACCAGCCCTCCCCCCCACTCCCCCAGTAACGCCAAACTAAAAACAGTACTAACCAAAAAGCTTCCCCCCGCCCCAGCCGCCGCTGGGCTCTGCGCTGCCCTGGGCGTCAGTCGACTTACTCGGGCACTAACCCGGCCGCCAGCCTTACTGGAGGCTCATTGGCTCCCCTGATCTCCCCTCGGTCAGGGATGGCAAATGCTCGCCTTACCCACCACCCTCGTCTCCACTGTGGAGACCGGCCGCTGACCACGGCCCGCTGTCCGCCATTCGAGAATTTCCCCCTCCTGGGTCCGTGGCAGACATGACTAATGGATCCAGCATGTTTTCCCTCCCCCCCACACCCCACGTGTGCCTGTGGCAGACCTGGCTAATCGATCTGGGCCTTCTTTCCTCAGCATGCCACCCTTCCCCTGTGCATGGCAGATGTGACCCACTGATCAAGCTGGTTTTTTGTTTCCCACGATAGCCTCACGTGGGCCCCTACCTAGTAGAGACACGCCTCCTTTCTGGAGCTGCCCCTCTGCTCCTGCCTCCGTGGCAGACACTCAGTGGGGGCTGCCTTGTTCCGCTAGCCCCCTTTCCGTAGCCTTGGCCCGTCGATCCTCGTACCCCAATTCTCACCACTGTTCCCCGGGCAGCTGCCCAAAATGAGTAGTATTTGCCATCCCTGCTCTAGGCACCACCTCCTGTCTGCGCGCACGCGGTGTCCTCTGCCAGCCCCTCTGGGGGCTGCCAGGAGGGCGTGAGGGCCAGCTGGGCCAAGCCTGGTGCAGGCCCTGCTCCACTCTGAGAGCGGGGTGATCCAGTTCTCATGCTTTCCCTGGAACGGTCTCCCGCCGCCAGCCGCTGGGGCGCTAGGCAGGCCCCCCCTGCCCTGCCGACAGGGGTCCTCGGGTGACCTCAGTGTCAGGGCCACCCCGGGCCCAGGTCCTGGGAGAGAGAGGAAACCTGGAGGGGTGGGGGCTGGTGGTGGGAGGGTCAGCCTCGCCTGGGGCCATGGCTCCCACACTTACGGCCATGGGGCGCCCCCAGCTCCTGCCCCCATAACGGGCCGGGGCAGGGGCCTGCTTCTCCCCCCCCGCCCCATCACCAGAGGTTTAGTCATTCTGCTTCTCCTCCCGGACCCCCCGCCACGGCTGCAGCCCCTGGCCCCTTCCATGAGCGTGGTCGCAGCCCCCGGGTCCCCCGACAGTGGTTTCCATCCCCGCCTGGGCAGCTTGATCCGGGACCCCCCACGCGGGCTCAGCTTTGCCCCTCTGTGTCCCCGCCGCTTCCTTCCAAGGCCGGTCTCCTCGGGGTGGTGCAAGCACAGATCCGCCTCCAGATGACGAGGCCTGGCCACTTTCTCGAGATTCAGTGCCGGGGGGTGCCCGCGGCCTTTTGTCCCGGGCCTGGCCCGGCACCAGCAGGCCCCCGCCTGTGGCTCCAGAGCTCCCCCCCGTCAGGCAGGGGCTCCTGTCTGGGTCCTAAGCCTGTTGGCGGAGACCAGTCTGGCCAGCGGCGCCCTCAACCACCCGCTGGCCCGGGGCTTATACCGTTCCCGGCACGTGGGACTTTCGGAGCCACTGGGAAGGTCCTGAGCAAAGCTGCAGGAGCCGGGCGTCCTGACGCTGGGCCGCCCGGGGGGCTGGGTGCCCCAGGGGCTGCCGGAGCAGGGCAGAGCCCCGAGGGCTGCCCTGGGCGTCGCAGGGAGCCAGGGAGGGAGAACTCTGGCCTCGGCCTTGACAGTGGCCGCAGGTGACCGCTGCCCGCAGCCCGGGAGTGGCCTTCTGAGGGGCGCAGGGCGCCCCGTGGGCGGAGGGAACGGGCCCGAGGTGGGCCTGGGAAGCTCCCGCTGGACCCCTGCCCGCCCTGTGCGACTTAGCCCGCCCTCGCTGCCCAGGTGGCCCTCCCTGTCCCTCCGCGTGCTTCCTGCTGCCCCGGGGTCCCCGGGCCCTGGCCCCCACGCCCCTCTGTGGCTTCCCTCCTCCCTCCCTCATCCCAGGGAGCACAGCCCGGCTCTGGGCCCACCGCCCCGGGCTGCTGCCTCTGGCGATCAGGTGAGTGCCCCACGCAGGCCCCGTGGGCCCCCACGCTGTCAGAGGACGCGGGCGTGGGGCCCTCCAGGTGCGGCCCTGAGCAGGCCGCGGGGGGTGGGGCGTCCTGCTGACCGTCCCCCCAGGCCAGGGGCGCCCGATGCCAGCAGCAGCTCGCTCTGTCACCCGCGCCCAAACGCCAGCCCTGGACAGTCCCCCCGGCTTCCTCTGCCCGCCGCGCGGCCCACCTCTCCAGGGGCTTTTCCACACCCGGGGCCCAAGGTGTGCTCTGGACAGAATAAAAGGGCGACCGAGCCAGGCCCCCTGCAGCGGGCAGCCGCCCTCGGGGCTCCGGTCACCAGCTGTCCCCTGCCCGCGTCCGTCCTGCCCTCCCTGCCGCTTCCTCTGTGGGGGGGGGTTCCCGAGACGGGGGGCCCTCGAGGGCCCAGCAGGCCGCCCCCAGGGCCCCTGGGAGGTGCCGAAGGGAACACTTCTGGCCCCGGCGTTCCCAGATGCTGCTGGGGGGCGATCCATAAAAAGAGCCCGCTACTTACAAAGAGGGAAGGGCCCCTGGCGCCCCCCGCTGGCCTGGGCCGGCCTCTCCCCACCCGCCGCGGCAGGGGGCGCGGGCCCCGCTGAGCCGCCCGTGCCCTGCAGGTGATCCGCCGCGGCTGGCTGACCATCAGCAACATCAGCCTGATGAAGGGCGGCTCCAAGGAGTACTGGTTCGTGCTGACGGCCGAGTCGCTCTCCTGGTACAAGGACGAGGAGGTGAGCAGCCCCGGGGGAGGGACCCGGCCGGGCCCCCGGGGGCGGCGGGGGCGGCGGGAGGGGGGCAGGCGGCAGGGCTGGGCAGCGGCCCAGCCCCAAGACGGGGCGCGCCTGGCTGCCGGGGTCCCCGCTTCCCCCACACATACACGCCGCACAGCCTCGGGCCAGCCCCGAGCCTTTCTGGGCCTCAGTTTCCCCCAGCTGGGCAACGGGGTACAGCGAACGGGCCCTGCCTGCCGACACCCCAGCAAGCGTTCCCAGGACGTTCCGCGTTGGTTTGCCATCACTAGGAGGAAGTAGGGCAGCCCCTGGGCACGGGGCGGCGGGGGCTTCGTTCGCTCCGGAGGGGCCAGCCCGTGAAGGGGTCTCTGAGCCTCCCAGAGGGGGGCCGGGAGTGAACCCCACGCTAGCCGGGGGCGGCCTCTCCTGCAGCGCCAGGCCTTCCCGCCTGCGGCGCTGCTCGGCCCCTTCCTGGCGGCTCCTAGCCCGCCGGCCCGGGCGGTGGTCTGGGGGCGAAGCTCCTGTGGGGCCACCCGTCCCGCCCCGGCTCCCGGCCTGCTGGCGGCCGGCCTCCCCCCTGGCACCGGCTGCCTCCCCTTCCCTGCATTGCCCCCCAGCACCGTCACAGAGGGCCCCAGGCAGGTGGCGGCGGCCACACAGCTTCACTCCCGCTGTCCTGGAGGGCCGACGGGGCGGCAGGGCTGCGGGGACCCCCTCAAGTTCCTGCAGCCTCCGGGGCTCCGGGCGCATCACTGCATCACTCCGTCCCCTGGCAGAGACCCCCTCTGGCCCCTGCAGCCTCCGGGGCTCGGGGCGCGTCACTGCATCACTCCGTCCTCTGTTCCCTGGCAGTGACCCCCTCCAGCCCCTGCAGCCTCTGGGGCTTGGGGCGCGTCACTGCGTCACTCTGTCCCCCGGCAGGGACCCCCTCCGGCCTCTGCAGCCTCCGGGGCTCGGGGCGCGTCACTGCGTCACTCCGTCCTCTGTTCCCTGGCAGGGACCCCCTCCAGCCCCTGCAGCCTCTGGGGCTTGGGGCGCGTCACTGCGTCACTCTGTCCCCCGGCAGGGACCCCCTCCGGCCTCTGCAGCCTCCGGGGCTCGGGGCGCGTCACTGCGTCACTCCGTCCTCTGTTCCCTGGCAGGAACCCCCTCCGGCCTCTGCAGCCTCCGGGGCTCGGGGCGCGTCACTGCGTCACTCCGTCCTCTGTTCCCTGGCAGGGACCCCCTCCGGCCCCTGCAGCCTCCAGGCCTGGGGGTACGTCACTGCGTCACTCCGTCCCCTGGCAGGGACCCCCTCCGGCCCCTGCAGCCTCCGGGGCTCGGGGCGCGTCACTGCGTCACTCCGTCCCCTGGCAGGGACCCCCTCCGGCCCCTGCAGCCTCCGGGGCTCGGGGCGCATCACTGCATCACTCCGTCCTCTGTTCCCTGGCAGGGACCCCCTCCGGCCCCTGCAGCCTCCGGGGCTCGGGGCGCGTCACTGCGTCACTCCGTCCTCTGTTCCCTGGCAGGGACCCCCTCCGGCCTCTGCAGCCTCCAGGACTCGGGGCGCATCACTGCGTCACTCTGTCCCCCGGCAGGGACCCCCTCCGGCCCCTGCAGCCTCCGGGGCTCGGGGCGCGTCACTGCGTCACTCCGTCCTCTGTTCCCTGGCAGGGACCCCCTCCGGCCTCTGCAGCCTCCAGGACTCGGGGCGCATCACTGCGTCACTCTGTCCCCCGGCAGGGACCCCCTCCGGCCCCTGCAGCCTCCGGGGCTCGGGGCGCATCACTGCATCACTCCGTCCCCCGGCCGCCTTTCCTCGGTGACTTCAGGTCTCTCCACCCTAATCTCCCCTTCTTTTAAGGATCCTGGTCATTCTGGATAAGGGTCTGCCTTAAGCTGGCATGCCCTGGTCTTAGCTCGTCTGCCAGGACGGTGATAGGGTCCCATCGACAGGCCCGGGGGGCCGCGTCAGGGACAGAGGCCGGGAGGAAAGCGCGCCCTTGCAGAGATGGCCGCGTGCTGGAAGGGGGCCTCGCCCCGCTCCCAAGGCCGCTGCCCTCCAGCAGCCCCTAAGAGGGGACGAGGGGCTGGCGGGGAAGGGACCGCATGCCCTGCTCGCTCCCTCCCACCAGAACCTGGTCCCCGGCCCCTGTGGGGGGAGCTGGATGGGGGTGGCTTCGGAGGCAGAGACCCGGGGGCCAGCCCAGCCCCAGCGCCCCCAGGCCAGCCCGCGGCGCCTGTGCTGGCTTCTCCCGCTGTCCCCTCCGCAGGAGGGGCTGGGGCCCAGGTGAGAGGCCCAGCGGGGGCGTGTCCCCCCGCGTGGCGCCGTGGGCCTGGGCCGGCCAGGCTGGGACCGCCGCACGCGACCCCCGAGCCTGAAGCTCTTCGCACGCACCTGGGCCTGGCCGGCAGCCGGTGGTCCCCTTGCCCCGGGGGCTGTGGCTCCCCCGGGACATTGGGCCACCCTGCAGGCCAGAGCAGCGGGCCTGGGGCGGGCGGGCCACAGCGGGGTGCCAGTGCAGAAGCCCCTGCCCTGCGGAGGGTCCCCAGGATCTTGAGCCCCCCACGCCCCCTTCTCAACTCCTCCCTCGGGGGGGACCCCGTCACCATCCCCCCTTGCCAGGGGAGGAAACCCCAGCTCGGAGCCTCACTGGACCCTCGTCACAGCTGGCAAGGGCCGTGTGGGGTCTTGGAAGCCACAGGCGGCCGTGTGCCTGGGGGTGTCTGCCCCCCCCCCACAGCCCCACCTGCGAGGGCCCTACCTGGGAGAGGTCTGGGAGCGCCCCGGGCCATCCCACTTCTAGGACCCGAGCTCAGGGGCCCCGAGGCCTTGGAGGGGCCCTGCCTGGGCGGCCGGTCCTCAACCCAGGGGCGTGGGGGCGGCGGGGTCACTGGGCGGCAGGCCTTGGCGTGTGCTGCATGGGACCCGGCTCTGCCTCCAGGGCCCCTGGGAGCAGGTGTTGCAGCCAGGAGGGCTCCGGGGCTCCCCCCAGGACCCCCGAGTAGCCGGCAGCAGGTGCGCTCCCCCACGTGGCGGGGCTGGGGGCAGGTGCGCTCCCCACGTGGCGGGGCTGGGGGCAGGTGCGCTCCCCACGTGGCGGGGCTGGGGTCAGGTGCGCTCCCCACGTGGCGGGGCTGGGGGCAGGTGCGCTCCCCACGTGGCGGGGCTGGGGGCAGTTGCGCTCCCCACGTGGCGGGGCTGGGGTCAGGTGCGCTCCCCACGTGGCGGGGCTGGGGGCAGGTGCGCTCCCCACGTGGCGGGGCTGGGGGCAGGTGCGCTCCCCACGTGGCGGGGCTGGGGGCAGGTGCGCTCCCCACGTGGCGGGGCTGGGGGCAGTTGCGCTCCCCACGTGGCGGGGCTGGGGGCAGGTGCGCTCCCCACATGGCGGGGCTGGGGGCAGTTGCGCGATTCCTCCCCTCGTCCCCGTGGCCGCGCCCTGCCCCTCTGTGGTCCCCAGCGTGGCAGGCCCGGGCGCTGGGCAGGGGTCCTAAAGGGATGTGGCCCTGGGGCCGGCCGTGACCCGCTTGTGAGAGCGTCTGCTCCCCCGTGAGGACGGGCCCCGGCCCTCCCGTGGGCCCCGGCGGCAGCAGGGAAGCGTGGAGAGGAGGGCCGAGCGCCTTCGGCCACGGACGGGCCACGTGGGCTCCCACACAAGGCTGCCTGGGTCCCAGTGTTACAGCCAGAGCCCCCGACCCCCACCCAGGCCCCCTTCTTCCCTCCGGAATCTTCCGCCCGAGCGGCCACCCCGGTGGGAAACGGTGGCGGGCACCCGCGCTCACCTCTCCGCAGGGGTGGCGGCGAGTTTGGGGCTGGCGGGGTTTCGCCCGTGCCCAGCCTCACCCCTGTGTGGACCGCTGTACCCACGTGGGCCCTGGGCGGCAGGCTGGACACGGCCGGCAGGTCCCTGCACCCACCCCTGCCTGTCTGGGGCCAGCGTTGTGGGCTTCCTGGAGGAGGAGGAGGCGGGGGAGGGAGTGGAGGGAGGCGGCGGTTCCGGGCAGAATCCCACTGTAAACAGTTCCAGGGGTGCCCTCTCGCTCGGGCCCCTGCCTCAGTTACTCGGCCTGGAGACACAAAAGGGTGGGGGCAGCGGAGGCCCTTCCAGAAACTTCTGGGCTGGCAACCTGCAGGGCTCCCCCTGGGCCACGAGCCCCTGTAACTCTTCCCCAAGAGGCTGGGGGGACCGACCCTGCCCTCCCGGCCTGGCCCAGCCCTTCTTGGCCGCCTGCCCCCACCTCGGGCTTCTGTCCTGCAGCCTGAACGAGGGGGCCCCCTCCTCTGCCGCCCCGGCCCCTCTTCTGCCTCTCACCCCGGCACGGCCCACAGGAGCGCTCTGCCCCCTTCCTGCCAGACCCTGGCCGGCGGGCCTGTACCCCGAGGGAGAGACAGAAAGACCCAGCCCCGGTGCCCCAGCGCTGGCTGCGTGGCCGCCCGGCCCGCACCTGCACACGCTGTGCTGAGCCTCCCCACGGCGCAAGTCCAGCAGAGCTCCTTGGCGCTTGACAGAGGAGGAAACTGAGGCACAGCGGGGCAGTCCCGTGCACTTCCCCCGGGCCGTCTGCGTCCCCAGCACCTCTGACTCTCGCTCCGGCCTTGTCCCCCGCCCCCTCCACTGCCGGGCGCCGAGCTGGGCCTCGTTCTGGAGCCTTCCGGAGGGCTGTGCCCACACCTGGGAGGGGTGATGGGCCAGCGCTCCCCGCGGAAGCCCAGGTCGGGTGGCGGAGCGGGCAGGCCTGGCTGGGCCACCCCCCCACACCTCCTGGGGACCCAGCGGCTGCTGCTTTCTCTGAGTGTGGTGTCCCCGTCCACATGGGAGGTGTCGATGAGCCCGGCACAGCGGCGGGCAGCGAGGGGCACAGCCGTGCAGGGCGGCTCTCGCTGTGGCCGCCGGGCATCATGGGGGTGTCAGCGGGCCCCGATGTGGAAGCCCACCCCGTGTCCCCCACTCGCCAGGCTATCGTGAGGCTAATGATGACGTGTGCGGCGGCCCAGCCCCTGCGGGCACACAGTAGGTGCTCAGCCGCTGCCCTTGCAGCTGCTGCTAGGACGCAAGGGATGCTTGGCTGGCACCGGGGTGCGGGGCAGCTCCCCCAAGGCTGCCGGGAGCTAAACCCCCGCCCAACGCTCTGCCGGCCCCTCTCTGTGCCCTGGTCTCCCCATCTGTGATGCGGGCTCTGCCGTCACCCCAGGGTTGTCGTGGAGGGGTCGCTGGGTCCACCCTGCAGGGGAGGAGCAGGGGGGGCCGCCCGGTTTTGAGCATCTCCCAGGCCTCAGCTCTGAAGCAGGGGAGTCCTGTTGACGGACCAATCCAGCAACCCGCGTCCCTGAGCAGGATTCGCGGTGTGCCCGGCCAGGGGCTGCTCCGGAGGGAGGGGAAGGGCAGACAGTGAGGGGCGGGACAGGGACCTGCAGGAGGGCAGGAGGGGGTCGCACGCCGCTGGGCGTGCGCCTGGGCCACGGACCCGGAGGTGCAAAGGCCCTGGGGCAGGTGCCTCAGAGTGGCGTGCCGGGGCTGCGCGAGCGAGGCGGGAGGCAGCGGCGGCTGAGCCGCCCCCGGGAAGCCCCGGGTACTGGCAGCGGCTCCGGCAGGGGCCCCCGCTGACCCGCCCCCCTGCCCCCCGCAGGAGAAGGAGAAGAAGTACATGCTGCCCCTGGACAACCTCAAGATCCGCGACGTGGAGAAGGGCTTCATGTCCAACAAGCACGTCTTCGCCATCTTCAACACGGAGCAGAGGTGAGGGGCGCCTGGGGACCCCGGGGGGGCGCACTGTGCCCGTGGCCACGCGCCAGGCGCTGCCCTCAGCCCTGAAAATGCAGCTGTGGGGCCTGGGTTCCAGAGAAGAAACAGAAGCTGAGGGCGCTTCCAGCGGGTGTCCAAGAAAGAGCTCTGGGGAGAGACGGAAGGAAACGGGGTGTGGCGACGGGGAGCCCCGGAGGGCAGGGGCGTGACGGGCCGGGGCACGGGCTGGGGGGCGGGAAGGAGGCGGGGTCGAGGGCAGCGGGTGCAGGGGCCAGAGCCGGGAAGGGATAGACTGGACGGTGCGGGTGGAAGAGAGCCGAGCAGACTCCTGATTTGGGCCGCGGCACAGGAGAGGGGCCTTCGAGATGCCCCCCCGGGGGGCACCGGGGAAGCAGGGGAGCCGGTCCTGCCCGGGGAGGCGAGATGGGGCCGGGGGGGGCGGTGGACCCGTCCTCGGAAGTGTCGGAGGATAACGTGAGCTCAGGCAAAGCTGCCTTTCCCCACTGGGGGAGAGCCGGGAGGCCCCACAGGAAGGGGGCTCGTCCCTGGGCCCCCACGTGCCCTCGGGCAGAGGCCGGGACCCAGTCGCGGTTACCTGTAGAAAGGCCTTGCGGCCGGCCACGGGGCCCGGGACCCCCTCCCAGCGCCCTGGGCACGGCTGGTCCCCCTGGGTGCCTCCAGGGCTGCAGAAGACAGAGCACCAACCACCGTGCTCCCATGCCGCCCTAGAGCTCTTGTGGCTTCGCCCCAGCCCCAGAAGCCTCGGGGAGAGTGGGCGAACCTGGGCTCGGCGCTGAGGCCGGCCTGGCCGGAAGCCCTTCTGGGCCCACGGCAGCAGGGGCCCTTCCCATCTCCCTGAGCCCCGTGCTCGTGGGGTGGTAGCATTACCAATGCATCATCTCGTAGTGGGTGCAGGAGTCCTAGAACAACAGCAGAAGGCAAGGCCCAAGTTTGTGTTTTTTGAGATAACTGAAGTCCATCCATACTTTACTGTTCAGGGCAGTTGAGGCAACTCGGGCTCTTCTTGTTCTTTTATTCCCACCTCTCGGTCCAAGGTGGCTGCTAAGCTCCAGCCATCATTGATGGCATCCCAGCTGGCAGGAAGGAGGAAGGAGCAAGGAGGGCATGGCCCTCCCCTCAGGACTCCTTCCAGTAATCGCTCAGGGCAGCCACCCACTGACCCTCCAGTGGCTCACGGGCCACACCTCACCCAGGTCTCACACGGCCGCGGCCGCCTTGGGCTGGGCGCGCGGGGCCTGGCCCCTGGGCCCTGGCTGCTGTCATCGGCCCCTCCACCAGCCTTGGGGCTCTGACCCTGTCCTCACTCACAGACACGCAGGGGCCAGCGTTTCACAAGCCTTTGCCCGGCCCCCAGGCAGCTTCCCGCCGGGCCCCCGGCGTCGGGGCACGTGCCGGACCTTCCCTGCTCCCCCGTGTCGCCCGGCGCGTTGTCACGTCCCCGAGGCCAGGCCGCAGGGGGTCCCGCGGTGGTGGTGACGCCAGCGCAGAGAAGGCGGTCCGGCAGCCGGAGGCTCATTGAGAAAGCGTCTTCCGCTCTCTGGCCGGGTGGTGGCTGCAAGCAGCGCAGCCACGACTGTGACCCAAGGAGGCCTTGAGCTTCCAGAAGGACCGCAAGCGAGTCTCGCAGCAGCAGGAGTGGCTGTGGGGTGGGGGCTAAAGGAAAGGGCTGCATATGTCGCACAAAGCAAGACAGACCCAGAAGGCCAAGTACTGTGTGATGGCGTTACTGCGAACCAAATATACTGTGTAGCTTATCACAGGACGCAAAAAGAAACAGAACTTACATGTGTCCAGTACATTTAAATGGGAAACGAGTGTGTCTATTCAACTATGGGTTCTTTTTAGTTTTGTTTTTTTTTTAAAGATTTATTTTTATTTCTGTCCTCTTTCCCCCCGTTGTCTGCTCTCTGTGTCCATTCGCTGTTCTTCTGTGTCCGCTTGCATTCTTGTCAGCGGCACTGGGAATCTGTGTCTCTTTTTGTTGTCATCTTGCTGTGTCAGCTCTCTGTGTGTGCGGCGCCATTCCTGGGCAGGATGCGCTTTCTTTCGCGCTGGGCGGCTCTCCTTACGGGGCGCACTCCTTGTGCGTGGGGCTCCCCTACGCGGGGGACACCCCTGCGTGGCAGGGCACTCCTTGCGCGCATCAGCACTGCGCATGGGCCAACTCCACACGGGTCAAGGAGGCCCGGGGTTTGAACCGCGGACCTCCCATGTGGTAGGCGGATGCTCTATCCGTTGAGCCAAATCCGCTTCCCATCTTTTTAGTTTTAATTGTTTATAATTTCAGTTATTAAATGTACAAAATAAAGTTGAAGGGAAAAAAAAAAGGCAAGGGTGGAGGTATTCAGCCAGTTAGGGTGAGAGCTGGAGATAAAGTACTTCTCCCGGAATATGGAGGCACCGCAGTAGTTCCAGCTGATAAGGACGATTTAAGTGTGTAGACTGAAACAGAACGCTAGTGAAATGGCATCACGTGAAGCTGCCCATTCCACTCAAGTTCTGAGATCTCCCACCCTGTAGATAACTTCCATGTCTCTCTTTTACAGAAAACTAAGGATAATCCAGTGTCTCGAAAATTTAGTTTCACTATTATAAATATTTTCAAATAAAAACATGTAAATGAAAAAAAATTTTTTAAATGAACTAAAATGGAAAATTTGGCTTTCCCGGTCACCCCGGCCCCCCTCCTAGCCCTTGGCAGCCGCATGGCTCACCGGTGCCACATCACATGGCACAGAGAGGGGGCCTCCCGCCGCTGCGGGGTCCACTCCACACTCTCTAGAAAACCCCACGATGCCCACTGGAGGAGGAAGCGCCCGCGCCCGCTGCTGGGGGGTGGTCGGCTATATTTGGTCCCCACAGAGGGACTCAGGAGGGGTGCAGTTCCCAAAGGAAGGCAAAGCCACGGCTGAGCCAACAAAACCAGGCCGACGCCACGGGGCACCACGTCCCCCGCGCGGGTGCTGGGCTGCACATGCCAGCTCCTGGCGCCCGTGAGCCCGACGGGGTGGGCGCTGGTCCCCGCCTCGCCCTGCGGAGGAGGCGATGGGGCCCGAGACCTCCCGGCGTGGGCGCCGGCCCGCACCGCCCTCGGCCATCCGCCGAGTCCACAACCAGGGCCCAGCGTGCGCCCCTCCCGCCCCCCCAGGAACGTCTACAAGGACCTGAGGCAGATCGAGCTGGCCTGCGACTCGCAGGAGGACGTGGACAGCTGGAAGGCCTCGTTCCTCCGGGCCGGGGTCTACCCCGAGAAGGACCAGGTGAGGCGCCGCCCCCACCGGGCAGGGAAAGGCCTCGTTCCCGGAACCACAGAGGAGAGCCCCAGGGAGCACTGTTCCCGAGAAGGGGCTGGCCCCGCTCGCCCTGGCCGCGGCCGCCCCTGACCGCCCCCTTCCCCCCCGCAGGCCGAGAACGAGGACGGGGTCCAGGAGAACACCTTCTCCATGGACCCACAGCTGGAGCGGCAGGTGGAGACCATCCGCAACCTGGTGGACTCGTACGTGGCCATCATCAACAAGTCCATCCGCGACCTCATGCCAAAGACCATCATGCACCTCATGATCAACAACGTGAGTGCCCCCCGCCGCCCCCCAGGCCTCCGGGCACTCACCAGATGAAAACGAGAGGCCTCAGGGAAACTGAGGCCCAGAGCAATCAAGGCAGCTGCCCACAGGCCCGCAGGGAGAGGGACACAGAACTGGGGCGGGGCGGGGCCGCAGCCTGGCCCACAGCCCCCACGGCCCCCACGGCCGTTCCCTGCCTGCTCTGGGGTCCTGGGAGCCTCGCGGGGCTTTGGGCTCCTCTGGGGTGAAACGAAGGTGTCCTGAGCCCAGCGGGTTTGCAGGTCAGGCTTTCAGCTCAGCACGAGGTGCTCAGAAAGCTGCAAACCAGGTGGGGTTCATGTCGTGACCGTCGAAGAGCTCAGCCTGATAGGGTCTGAGGCAGGGGCTCTTAACAAGGGGTCCTTGGGGTGACATTCAGGAAAACATGATTCTCGTGGGGACGTGTCGGTGCAGGTGTGAAGTACGTACTAAATGATACACAGTACAGTGTGGGCTTAGTAGGGAGTCGGTGGTTTCCACCTGACTGGCAGAGGGTTCCAAGGAACAAAAAACGTTAAGGACCCCTGGTCTAAAGTAAAGGTCCTAAGTCCCCTGCCCTTTGACCCTGCTCTCTTGGTGTCCTCAACAGTGATCGAGGTAACAGTTTCTAGCTGTCCTTCCAGATAAATCTCCTCACCCGTCGATGGGATTTGTGATATAAATGGTTCTGTGGCTGTGAGATTTAAGAGATGTATATGCTTTGGTCCCACCATTCTGCTTTGGAGATTTTCTCCCTTGTTTCATAGCGGCTAACGATTGGGGGGAAAAAAAATATAACTCATCATAAATAGAATCCACTTAATAAACTTAATAGGCTGGCACAGGAACAAAGGACGACGAAGCTCTCCGGGCCTGTAATAACTCATTACCAAGTGGGAAAAGTGTGGAGCCAGCAATATACAGGAAGCTTCCACTTGTGTAGAAAGGGACGGGAGATGTATCTGTGTCATGGATTTGTATAGAGAGGCCTGAAAGTTTGTGCCAGAGTCTGGTAAGAGCACTTGCTTCCTGGCAGGCGGACTTGGGAGCTGGGGAGGCTAGCAAGTGGGAGGAGTTCTCACTGTAGCCTTCTGTGCCTGGAGATTATATTCTATTTTACCTTTTTCTGGTTTTCTAAAATTTGAGCCTTCGAGTCGCTAATGCTTTCACGTCGCTCACGATTCAAAGACTGTCAAGTATGGTCCTTCCTGCAGATGCTGAAAATGTATTGGGAAAAATTCAACATTCGCTCTTTAAAAGGCAACTGCAGATGTAGGCTTTCTTTAGAAGATTCTGTATATTGATTGAATCTGTGTTTCGATTGCAAATCCAACTTTTAAGTTACTGGGGGCTGGGGATCGAACCCAGGACCTCTCATGTAGGAAGCCGGTGCTCAACCACTGAGCCACATCAGTTTCCCCAAGCTGGTTTTTTTGTTTTGTTTTGCTTGTTTGTTTTTATGGGTTTTTTCCCAAAGGAGGTACCAGGCACCAAACCCAGGACCTCGCATGTGGGAGGCGAGCACTCAGCCACTTGAGCCACATCTGCTCCCCAATCTTGACCTTAATAGGGAAGCTAAACTCAAGAACAGGCTGACCACTTCCACACTGGCGTCTTTTCCTCTGAGAATTACGAGCCAATGCAAGTGGACAGGAAAAATAATTTGGAGGTGTGAAAAATGGAAAAGGAACAGAAAAACTGACCCTTCTTTGTGGAAGATAAGTTTGAGTACCTGGAAACCCTAAGAAAAGTAACAAACAGTACTCTAGCCTGTAGGATGCTTTCAGAGCAGGACAAAGTATAAAATCTGTGACCAGAAAGTCACCGTCTTCAAATAAAAGCCAGTGAGAAGTTAAAAAGGAGGTAAAGACAGCAACAAAAGAGATACAATACTAGGGATAAGTGTAATAAACTTGCGAGGTCAGGGGGAAGGACATTTGAAAGTGCCCAGATGGAAGGCTTGCCTGCGTTTTTTCTTTTATTTATTTCTCTCCCCTTTGCCCCCCCTCCTCCGTTGTCTGCTCTCTGTGTCCACTCGCTGTGTGCTCTTCTGTGTCCGCTTGCATTCTTGTCAGCGGCACCCGGAATCTGTGTTTCTTTTTGTTACGTCATCTTGCTGCATCAGCTCTCCGTGTGGGCAGCGCCATTCCTGGGCAGGCTGCACTTTCTTTCGCACTGGGCGGCTCTCCTTATGAAGCACACTCCTTGCATGTGGGGCTCCCCTACGCGGGGGACACCCCTGCGTGGCAGGGCACTCCTTGCGCACATCGGCACTGCGCATGGGCCAGCTCCACACGGGTCAAGGAGGCCTGAACCGTGGATCTCCCAGGTGGTAGGCAGACACCCTAACCACTGGGCCATAGCCCCTTCCCACGCCTGCGTTTTAAACGCACGGTGCGTTCCAGAGTCGTGCCGGAGGCCCAGCCAGCTCTTGCGCGGCACAGCGGCCGCGAGCCCACGTGGGGAGGGGCCCGGCCGGCCCCGCCTGACGCGCGCCCCCCGCAGAGCAAGGCCTTCATCCACCACGAGCTGCTGGCCTACCTGTACTCGTCCGCGGACCAGAGCAGCCTCATGGAGGAGTCGGCCGACCAGGCCCAGCGGCGCGACGACATGCTGCGCATGTACCACGCGCTCAAGGAGGCGCTCAGCATCATCGGCGACATCAGCACCAGCACCGTGTCCACGCCCGTGCCCCCGCCCGTCGACGACACCTGGCTCCAGACCAGCAGCCACAGGTTCGGGGGGGGGGGGGCGGCCCCCCGGGGCGAGAGGCTCAGCCTGGGGGGCAGGGGCTGCGGCTGGGGGTGGGAGGCTCAGCGGGGGGGGGGCACAGCAGGGCAGGGGCAGGCAGATGCCCTTCCGCCCTCCCACTCCACCTGCCCCCCCCCCCATGCCCTCCTGCAGAGGAGCCCAAGCGCACGCCAGAGGGCATGCTGGGAGTCTGGGCCAAGAAGCAGGGGGGTGTGTAGACCTGGGGGGAAGCGGGGTGTAAGGAGCCCACCCCGCAGACCCTCAGACAGGAATGGGCCTCACTGGGACACCAAGCAGTGAGGGCGGGTGGCCCGAGGGAGGGGCCGGGACAGGCCAGTCTGGGGAGAGCGCTGGCCCCTCCCCGACCTGGGGAGTCTGCGTCCTACGGGAAGCAGTGGGTGCCAGGCCCAGGCCCAGGTCCGCGGGGGGCCCGGGGAGGGAGAGCGGGGGCATGGGGCTGGGCAGGGCGCGGCCGGGCTCTGGAAGGTTCTGCAGCTGGGTGTGAGGTGCCCACGGGCGCAGGGCCCTGGCAGGGGGCCGGGGGCCGGCGCGGGGCAGCTGGGGTGGTCCCCGCGGCCCCCAGGGCCTCCTGCCCACCCCTCCACTGACACCCCTCTCCTTCCTCCACAGCCCCACCCCCCAGCGCCGACCCGCGGCCAGCGCGCACCCCCCGGGGCGGCCCCCAGCCGTGCGGGGCCCCACGCCGGGGCCCCCGCTGATCCCCACGCCCGTGGGCCCGGCGGCCTCCTTCGCGGCGCCCCCCATCCCGTCCCGACCCGGACCCCAGAGCGTGTTTGCCAACAGTGACCCCTTCTCGGCGCCGCCCCAGATCCCGTCGCGGCCGGCCCGGATCCCGCCCGGCATCCCCCCCGGGGTGCCCAGGTAAGGCCGCACCCTCCCCGCCGTCCCCCCACCTCCCTCCCGAGCGTGCGCCGGGGGGCCTCGCGCTCATCCCCGTTTGGCCGGTGGGGAAACTGAGGCACCGAGCGGCCACACAGTGCCAAGCCAGGGAGAAGCGGCGCCAGGGCTGAGCAAGGGTGGGCCGGGCGCCTTCTGGGCTCCCCTCCGTCTCCCCACTGGGCCCCCGGGGTCGGCCCGCGTCCACGTGAAGATCCGGGAGGACAGGGAGCACGCCGCGTCCCTCAGAGCCAGCAGGTGGCCCAGGGCCCCCCCGGCGCTGGTGCCCCCGGCCTGACCGCCCGCCCCTTCCCGCCCGTCTCTGTTCTCTCTGCAGCAGGAGACCCCCGGCCGCGCCCAGCCGGCCCACCATTATCCGGCCCGCCGAGCCGTCCCTGCTCGATTAGGCCGCGGGGCCCGTGCCGGGGCCGCTGCCCCGGGCACCACCGCCTGGCCGCCCCGTCCCGGGCCGGGACCAGCACCCAGCCCCAGCCCCGTGCCCAGCGGACCCCGAGATGGGCCACGGGGGCCGGGGGATCCGCCCGGGGCGCGGGCGATGGGCCTTGGGGGCCTGCCTCCCGCCAGGGCCGGCCCTGCGCCGCCCGCGCTGTACATATTCCTTCGGCGGTGGCGCCCCCTGCCCGCGCGCTTCTCCCCCCGGGGCGCCCGGCACGGGCCCGGCCTGGCTTCGGGGGGGGGGGACATCTGCCTCACCCCCGGGCTCCCGTCGGAGCGGACCTTGCCCACACCCCCTCGGTGTGACCACTGGAAGTGCCTGCACTCTGTAGCCTCTTACTGAACTAAAATAAAGGGAAGAAGCTTCTGGCGGCTGCCGTGTGGCCTTTTGTGGCGGCGCGCGGGCCGGGGACACGGGGCCATAGGCCCCCTTAGCGGGCGCCCTCGCTTGTGCCCAAGACGAGCCCCTGCCGTGGCAGGTGCTTTTTCCTTCACACCTCCCAAGTGGGGCGCGCACTCGCCCGCAGGCCCAGCTGCTGCCCCCCCCACCACGCACAGGCCCGAGGGCCCCCTCCAGCCCCCCTCTCCCTCTCTGGCTCCCAGGCCCGGCCGTGGACACCATGACACTCTGCTTTCTGGTTTTGTCTTCTCTCGTCCCCAGGCGACCACCTCCATCGGCGCCCACCCGGCCTTTCTTCTGAGCTTCGTGGGAGACCCCTCCCGAGCCTGCCTGGCCGCCCTGGGCCGGGGGCCTCAGGGACAGACCTGCCCGGGCTGGTGGCTCCGAGCCCCAATCACCAGCCTCCTTCATTTTCTGACCATAATTTATTGGCGGCAGCTCGCAGGCCAGACCCGCTTCTTGTCCCTCGAGGCTCCTGCGCAGGCCTGGCCCGGGGACCCCCCTCAGCCCTCCCTGGGTGGGACCCCTGCAGAGGTCGGGGAGGGGCGCGGGGCTTGCGGGCCCCTCTCCCGGAGCTCGGTTACAGACAGCCCCCGGCTGGGCCCAGGCCACCTTATAAAACTGTCCTGGCAAGAATACTGCAGTGACGTCTCCTTCCCGGCTCCCGGCAAGCCCCCAGCCCCCCAGCCCGGGAGCCACCCGCGGCCTCCCCCGTGTGCCCCTGACGGGCCAAGGGCAGAAGGCAGGCAGCGGTCCCACAAGCACCAAGACCTGGCTTGGAGGGGGCAGGGTGGGCATTGCTTCCTGGGTGCCATCCCCCAGCGGGCAGCGCCGTGCAGGGGGCAAGGCTCAGGCTAAGGCACGTTTACAGTCGGGGCCGCAGGCCGGTGGGGCCGGGAAATAAACCCCAGGGCCGCCCCCCAACACCGCAGTGCCCGCCACGCGCCACTTCCGGGAAATCGGCCAGGCCCCGGCTCCGAGCCGCCTCCCGGGGTCCCAGACCTGCAAGGCCCCGGTGCCCCCTTCCCCGCCCCAGAAGCGAGGTCACGCGCCAGGGCCCCGCCCTGGGCCTGCACGGCCTCGCCTCCGAGGGAAACTGAGTCCAGGAAGGGACCCCCGCCCCTGAGTCTCACGCTCGCTGCCCTTCGCGTCGGGAAGGGGAAGGGGCTACGTGGGCACGGGGCGCTTGTCCTGGAAGAAGCGCTTGAGTGTGCACACCTGCGCCACGGCCACGAGCAGCAGCACGGCCACGTTCACAGCCGACCAGAAGGTGACGCGTTCCAGGTTGCCCTCCTGCAGGTTGCGGTCGCGCGCCTCCAGGGCCCGCAGCAGGGTCAGCATCTGGATGCTGCGCTCCAGCCGCGCCCGCATGGTCTCGATGGACTCCTGGTGGGGGGGGGGGCAGAGGAGGCGGGGTCAGGCGGCCCAGAGAACGCGGGCTGCCTAAGTCTGAATCCTCCCTGGCTGTGTGACTGTGAGCAAATTAACCAACTTCTCTGGGCCTCAGTTTCCTCCTCTGTCAACCGCAAAACCGCCGTTGAGAAGGAGAGCACATATTCAGTAGTAGTTCTGATAAGAGGCACGGGGGCCAGGCTGTCTGGGTTAAAATACAGACTCTGCCCGGGGAGAATCATTGCCATCCCTTGCCTCAGTTTCCCCAACTGTAAAACGGGGGTCACTAGAGCCCAGGATCTGCTTCACGGGGTGGCTATGGCCATCGAGTAAATTATACAAGCTCTCAGAAGCGGCAAACGTCCTGGACTTGGTGAGCCGCGCTGGGGGCGCCACGATCTAGGGGCTCCTGTGTCGGGCCCGGAGAAGGACGCGGCCGGAGCAAGGGGAGGCCCCCGGCCCAGCCCGGGCGCACCTTGATGTCCTCCATCTTGACGTCCAGCATCTCCTCGGGCTCCACGGCCTCGGCCCAGCCCTCCACCTCCTCGTCCTCCTGCAGGCTGTCGAAGATGAGTTCAAAGAACACGAGCTTCTCGGAGATGGTGCTGAAGGAGTTGTCGAAGCACAGCTTGTAGTCCCCGGCCTCCGTGGGCTCCACGCTGCGACAGACAGACCGACCTGACCCGGAGTCGCCCGCAGCCGGGGGGCCGGCAGGGCCGTAACCCGAGGCCGCAGGGGAGGGGCAGGGCCGTAACCGAACCCCGACCTGCCCTGCGGGGGCCCTCGCTCACGTGTGCATGCCGTCCGCCTTGCGGGCCTCGCTGACCAGCAGCACGCCCTGCGGGCTCTCTAGCGAGAAGTCCACGTCCAGCCCAGCGCCACCGATCACCTGGGGGACAGGTAAGAGGGGGCGGGAGCGCCGGGGGGTGCGGGCGGCCCGAGGGCCCCTACCTGGGCAAGCCTGGGCGCTCTCACCTACCGCGGCCACCCTCGGGCCGCGCCCCTTGCCTTGGCTCCGCCCTCACTGGCAGGGCAGTTTGGGGGTCTGGGCTCTTTTCCGCAGGTCTCGCCACGAACTGAAGGCCTTGATCGACGTTTGCCTGGCCACGCCCCTTCTCCTGGCCCCGCCCCAAGCGAGCGCCCAGGGCCCAACCCCGGAGAATCCCTCTATTGAACACGCCCCTTTTATACAAGCCACGCCCAGAGCACCTCCTCCCTTAGGCCACGCCCCTCCGGTGGAGCCTCGCTGGCCCCGCCCCCGCGCTCCCACGCCCGAGCCCCGCCTCCTCCCCGCCCTAAGGCCCGCCCCCCATCGGCGGCGTAGCCACGCCCCCGCTCCCCGACTCGGCTCGCTCCCACCCGGGGCCCGGACCCACTACCTGGTATTCGGTCTCGAGGCTCGCGTTGGCCGGCGCGGACTGGTAGAAACACTGCTTCCTGCCCGCGGGCAGCAGGAACGTGAACTCCCCGTCCTGGATCGGCGGGGGTCCCGCCCCTGCCACCCCCGTTGGCGGCAGCAGTAGCCACAGGGCCAGGGCTAGGGCCGCGCCGGCCGCCATCATCCGGGTCACCCTCCGATCTGCTCGCGGGTCGCGGCTCCTTTAAGGGCTAGCCCTGCCCCTCTGCTACTCAACGGAGCTGATTGGCCGCCGCTTCCGTTCGCCTGCGGAGTCCGGAGTGAAGGACCCCCTGAGGTTCTAGCTGCCCGAGCGAATGCCTGATGGGCCTAAAAATGCTTAACTTCCTAGAGACTCTTTTCTGGAAGGCCTCCATGCCTAGTGTCAATCGGTGGTGCGGGGAAAATGATCAAAGTAGGTGCCACGATGGTCCACCCTTCGCAGGCAAAAGTTAAGACGACTGACGTGAAGGTGGCAGGGTCTTTCTGAGGCACCGCTCTGCCGTTTTCCCAGAGAGCGCCGCGCGTACTGACCATTGGGCCTTCCAGACTGCGAAGAATCGGCCCGAAGTAGCTGCTGGGCATGGTCCCACGCGCGACCCGTAGCGCTCGTGTATAAAAGGACTCCGCTGGCGCGGGGCGGTTGACTTGGGCGGTGTCTTTGTCTGGGCTCGAGAGCGTGGGGCCTCAGATTCGACCCCTGACCCCTGCTCTTAGAACCATCACTCGATCATATTCCCAATCTGCAAGTTGGGGGGCGAGGGCTCGATCACTCCCTAAGATGGTTGAGGGACATGAGCGCCCCGCCTCTGCCCCGAGGCAGCGGGGGAGCGCCCCGCACCCCGGGGGTCTCGAACTCAGGACCAAGGCGGGTAGAGAGAGCGAGGGAAGCGGCCCAGGGCCGGAAAAGTCAGAAGTCTAGGTGCTCAGAGGCAGCAGAGAGGCGGGGAAGAGCGTGTGGGCCTCGAGCCGGGTGGCCTGGCCTTGAACCCCTGCCTTTTCCGTGAGGGCACCACCCTGCTGCGCCTCGATTTGCTCGTCCATAAAATGCCAAATAGTCCTACCCCCTGGGCTGCAGTGAGGATTCCCCGGGACAGTACAGGCCCCGTGCTTGCATGCAGGAGCCTCTCAGGGAAGGTGTGGCGTTATCTGGGGAGCAGACAGGAAGGCAAAGGAGTCACTGTCGAGCTGGGCTCTGTGGCAATTCCATCTAAACCTAAGCGTTGAGGCAGTCGTTTTTCAGGATAGGCCTGGGAGAGCTTGGCAGTGGTAAAAGTCGCCTGCTCGCCCTTCAAAGACAGCTGATGGCTTTGAGAACTTGGGGGAGCCACGCCACTTTGTCCCCTTAAAGTTTGCACAGTGGCGTTCGATATTTCTTTTCGCTCCAGGTTTTCCTGTCACTCGTGACTACGACTATGGATATTCTGAAGTAGTTGTAGAGACTGTGGGTGATTTTTTTTTTTTTAATTGAGGTAAAGTTTACATGAAACTTATTTTCTGGTGGCTCATATTCTAATTATTAACTCTATGAGATTGCACAATAGGTATAGTTCATAGGAGCACAATCGTGCAGCATTTGTCCTTTTTGTCTGACTTGTTTCACTCAACATAATGTCCTCCAGGTTCATCCGTGTTGTCATCTGCTTCACGACTTCATTTCTTCTTACAGCTGCATAATAGTCCATCGTGTGTATAAAGAGTTTATCTATTCATCCGTGGACACCCGGGTTGTTTCCATCTTTTGGCAATTTTGAATAACACTGCTTTGAAAATCGGTATGCAGATGTCTGTTTGTGTCACTGCTCTCAGTTCTTCTGGGTATATACCTAGTATTGGTATTGCGGGGTCACATGGTAGATCTATATCTAACTTCCTTAGGAACTGCCAGAACAGACTTCCACAGTGGCTGTGCCAGTCTACATTCCACCAGCACTGAATAAGTGTTCCTCTCTCTCCACATCCTCTCCAATACTCCAAAGTTTTCTGTCTTTTTTTTTTTAAGTAAGTGCCAGGGGTTGAACCTGGGACCTTGTACGTGGGAGGCAGGCGCCCAACCACGGAGCTACATCCGCACCCCCGACTTTTTTTTTTTCTCCCTCCCCCTTGAGGCTTGCTTGCTGTCTGCTCTCTGTGTCCATTCGCTGCGCATTCTTCTGTGTCTCCTTGTCTCCCTTTGTTGCGTCATCTTGTGCCTGGGAGCTGGCCATCAGCCCTCCACACGCAGGTGCAGGCCGGCTTACCTTCACAAGGAGGCTCCAGGATGCAAACCCAGGGCTCCCCACGTGGTAGATGGGAGCCCAGTCGATTGAGCCACAGCTGCTTCCCCCAACTTTTTGATAGTGGCCATTCTAGTAGGTATGAAATGATAGCATCATAGTTCTGATTTGCATCAAAAATAGAATGAGGATAGAAAATGGGAAACCAAGGGTTAACTTGTGCAGCATGTAAAAAGGTTGTGTGTTAATCTTTGGAAATAAATTAAAAAGGTGAAAGCACGCGCACACACAGTTAAAGTGCAGAGTTCATTGATAATTTAGTATATTCACAATGCTCTGCAACTGCCACTTCTATCGAGTTCATCATCTCAAAAGGAAACCTCACATCCATTAAGCCGTTACTCCCGTTTCCCCCATCAGTCACCAATCTGCTTTCTGTCCCTGCAAATTTACTTATTCTGGATACTTCATGTATATGTAATCAGACAATATTTGACTTCGTGTCTGGCTTCTTTAACTTACCATAATGTTTTTAAGATTCATCCCCGTTGTAACAGGTTCATTTTAAAAAAAAAATACACTTTATTTTTTTAAAAAAGATATTTAGATTACAGAAATGTTACATAAAAAGTATATAGGGGATTCCCATATGCCCTACTCCCAACCCCTCCCACATTTTCCCACAGTAACAACATCCTTCATTAGTGTGGTGCATTTGTAACAAGTGATGAACACATTTTGGAACATTGCCACTAATATAGTTTACATTGTAGTTTACACTCTCTCCCCCACACAATTTTGTAAGTTATGACCAGATATAGAACGGATTGTATCTGTCGTTGCTATGTCATTCAAGACAATTCCCAATTCCTGAAAATGTCCCCATATTACACCTGTTTTTCCCTCTCCCCTCAGAAAACAGGTTCATTTCTAATTTCCAGGTTTAATATGGTAATTTTTGAGGACCAAACTATTCCACAGCAGCTGCCCAATTTGGCATTCCCACTAGCAATGTACAAGGATTCCAATTTCTACAACTCCTTGCCAAGACTTGTTATTTCCTGCTGCTTTTTAAATTATTATTATCTATCCTAGTGAGTGTGAAGTAGTATCTGATTGTGGTTTTATTATTTTTTTTTTTAAGGAGGTACTGGGGATTGAACCAGGGACCTCGTACATAGGAAACAAGTGCTTAACCGCTGAACTACAACCACTCCCCTCTCACTGTGGTTTTGATTTGCATTCCCGTATTGACTAATGATGTTGAACATCTTTCCATGTACTTGTATATCTTCTTTGGAGAAAGGTATCTTCAAGTCCACTGCTGATTTTTTAAAATTGGGTGGTTGTCTTTCTTCACTGAGGTGTAAGAATTAGTTCTATATTCTGGAGGGAAAAAAATAGAAGACGTGCCTTGTCTTTGCAGTTTGCCCCTGTGCTGGGGCACGCCTCCAACCCTTAGCCATCCCTTTACAACTCTGCCTTAGCCTTCACTTCCTGCTCACACTGAGCCAGAGCTCAGCCAGAGGTGAAAACTTAGGTGTTTTTTGAGCTTGCATCTTGTCCTGAGCGTGAGCATCCCTTTCCAAATTCTCCAGTATACTAGTTTGCTTTTGAATGCCCTGCCTTAACTACCCAGACTCAACCCGGCTTTCCCTCCCTGGATTTCTGCTTCTCTTCTGCTGTATCTATTGTTTGCCTCAGTGGGAACCTTTTGCTCCAGGCAGCTGCTCGTGGTTCCTTCACCTTAGCGTGTTTTAGAGGTGTGCCTGCCGTTTTCCACCTGCAGTTCTGAGTTAGGCAAAACAGAGTCAAGCCCCTTGCCTCAGTCCTTCAGGTGAACCCCAGACAATTACAATAGTCAAACGTGAGTCTCTAAAAATAAGGTCTTCTCTGCTGCCCCCAGAACCAGGGGCCAGGGTCTCCATGCTGGGATGCCAGCTACCACCTTCAAAACCATTGCTGAGCAGGCGGGGTGGGCAAGGGCAAGTAAAAATGCTACAGGGCTGCATTGATGGTCCTGTCGTTTTTAAGTGGCCTCTTATTTTTTTTAAGGTTTATTTTATTTATCCCCCCACACACACACTTCTTGTTTGTTTGTGCTCACTTCTGCTCTCTGTGTCCATTTGTTGTGTCCTCATCTTCTTTTTTTTTAAGGAGTCACCAGGAACTGAACCCAGGACCTCCCGTATGGGAGGGAGGTGCCTAATGGCATAGGGCCACCTCTGCACCCCTCTTGTTGTGTCTCTCATTGTGTTTCCTTATTGTATCTCTTTTTTGCACACCGTGCCAGCCAGTCACATCAGCTCATCTTGTTTTTGTTAGATGAGATTGGGCGCATTGAGGGTGGAATGGCCATAGACAGCTCATCTTCTTTAGGAGGCACCGGGAACCGAACCTGGGGCCTCCCATGTGGTAGGCGGGCACCCAACTGCTTGAGCCACATCCGCTTCCCAAGTGGCCTCTTTTATTTTTTATTTTTATTTTTTTATTTATTTCTCTCCCCTTCCCCCACCCAGTTGTCTGCTCTCTGTGCCCATTCACTGTGTGTTCTTCTGTGACCGCTTCCATCCTTATCAGCGGCACCAGGAATCTGTGTCTCTTTTTGTTGCGTCATCTTGTGTCAGCTCTCAGTGTGTGCGGCACCATTCCTGGGCAGGCTGCACTTTCTTTCGCGCTGGGCGGCTCTCCTTATGGGGCGCACCCCCTGAGTGTGGGGCTCCCCTATGCGGGGACACCCCTGCATGGCAGGGCACTCCTTGCGCGCATCAGCACTGCGCGTGGGCCAGCTCCACACGGGTCAAGGAGGCCTGGGGTTTGAACCGCGGACCTCCCATGTGGTAGGCGGACGCCCTAACCACTGGGCCAAGTCCACATCCCCCAAGTGGCCTCTTTTAAAAAGAAAAATTTATTGAAGTCCACCAATCATATAGGAACATAAATAAACAATAAGTAATATATAGTAAAAGTCGTGAACTTACAAAACACATCCGTATCAACATCCAGGCCTCCCTTACATCACCCACCCCTACCTTGCATTGTGGCGAAACATTTGTTACCAACTATGCAAAAGCATCCTCAAAATATTACTACCTATAGCCCATATCTTACATCTGGTGTATTTTCCCATAGCCCATGCAATTATTAACACCCTGTATTAGTATTATATGTTCGTTACAGTTCACGAGAGAACATTCTCCTATTCTGTCAACCACAGTTCTGCTCCTTGTTTCAGCGTTCGCTTGGTTCGTATGGTCCTTTGTTTTCCAGAAGCCTGGGAAAGTTGTTTCTGCCAGTTTTCACTTGGGGATTTTTCTGGACATTTCTTGGGAAGGATGGGCCCTCGACGCTCCCCACTGCACCCTCTTTGCGGGCATTCGGGTGATTCTTGTCTCCCGATTAAACAAAAACCACCACTCTCCCCCTCCCCAGTGATCCCGCCGATAGGTGCTAAGCATCCGACACTGAGTAGCACCCACCCGGCCCCGTGATATGGAGCTGACCCAGCGAAGGAGCCGGTCGGCGGGCAGGCAGGCCCAGCACCGAGGCGACTCCAGCTAGCCACGGGGGCCGAGCAGCCGAACGCGAGGCGGGAGAGGGTGACGGGCGGCTCCTGCAGCCTGGGTGGCGTGCGGGGCAGCCTTCCCCGCAGGCGCGCCGTCGAAGCCAGAGGAGGACAGCCCAGCGGCCAGGGGGCAGCGGGAGAGTGACGGGGGCCAGGAAGGAGGCCAGGGTGCCCGATGCGGGTGGCGCGGCCCGAGACGAGAGCAGCCAGCCGGGGCCACGTCCCGTGGGGTCCCTCTTCCCCTGGCGGTGTTGGGACCCTGGGATCTCAGGCAGGGGGTCCGCACGACCCCAGGAGGTCGTGGCGTGGCTTCCGGAGCCTGCTGAAGTCAGGACCAAAAGCTTCTCAGAGTCGGTGCCGGGGGGGGGGGTGGGGGGGGGGTGGGGGTCTGTGTGGCCCCCCGGGGCCGCTCGCTCCCCTCATCCGTCCGCTTGCCCGCCATGGCTGCCTTCTCCTCTGCCTCCCCGGCAGTTCCAGTCGCGGTAGGAGAACTGAGGGCCGGAGGAGAAGGAAGTCTTGCTAAGTCCTCTCTGGTTCCCACCCTGCCGGGCTGCTGGGGCTAACAGCTCCCTGGCCACCTGGCCAGTCCCTCTTGACCCTGCCCTTGACCTCTCAGTCGTGCCTCCTGAGGGTGTCATCCGTGAGAGGCACGGCCAATGCAGTACAGATGGATATTTTTCTGAGCAGAGGGCCCAGCAGACCCAAAAACGCAGGTTAGAGATTCCTGCTCCCTGTTAGATGCTCCCAGGAGTCCTTACATCCAGGTAAAGCCCCTTACACATGCTGTTCCATCTACCTAGAATGCCTTTCCCTGCCCTCCTCCTCAGGCGTTCGGAATCAGATGTCACCGCCACTCAGAAGCCTTCCCTGAATCTGCTCAAGCTGGGTCGAGAGCCCTCTCGACGGGAAGCAGATGCGGCTCAAAACAGCCGGGCTCCCGTCTACCATATGGGAGGCCCAGGGTTCAATTCCCGGGCCTCCTCGGGAAGGCAAGGTGATTCACACAGGAGTGCTGGCCCGAGCGGAGAACTGGCGCAGCAAGATGACGCAACAAAGAGAAACACGGAGAGACGATAAGAGACACAGCAGACCAGGGAGCTGGGGGCGGGGCACAAGAGATTGAGCACCTCTCTCCCACTCCAGAAAGTCCCAGGATTTGTTCCCGGTGCCACCTAAAGAGAAGACAAGCAGACACAGAAGAACACACAGCAAATGGACACAGAGAGCAGACAACGGGGCGGGGGGCCGGATAAATAAATCTTTTAAAAAAAAGAGCCCTCTCGGTGACCACCCCTGTCCTACATCCATACCTAGAGACACTGAGGGACTCTTTGTCTCACTCGCTGCTGAACTTTCGAGCTCCTTGAGGGCACAAGCTGTTTCGTTCATCCGAGTCCTAGGCTGTAGGTCAGTCGGCAAACAGTCGTGGGCTAAACAAGCCATGTCTCCTTCACCCCCCAGAAGAGAGGCACGAAAATAGAATGAGCATTCTCCTGGCTTTCAGGTCACCCCAGGACAATCGGATATTTAGGGTTCGCCGAGGTGGGGTGGGCACTGGGGATAGGGTGGAGGCGACGCGGAGAGCCCATCCCTGCGCTCCCCGAGCAGCAGTTACTTAAAGAAATGGCCAAGGCCGAATTCAACAAATGCAAGCATGTCCTGGGAACTACCTTGACCTAATCCCACGGGTATTTACAGGGTTTGTCAAGTAACTCTGGAGTGTGCTTTTGTCTCTGGTGCACATAGAGTATCAAGATACACGGGGCTATAAAAAAACAGTATCGCTAAATGTCAAAGGAGGGACATTCATCTGTGAGTCCTCTAGACCAGGGGTGCTTAAGCCTTTTGTTCACAGACCCCTCTGCCAGTCAGGTGGAGAGCACGGGCCCCTGACTAGGTCCACACTGCGCTGTGTATTATTCAATAAATACACGCCCGCACCCCCACGTCCCCACGAGAATCGTGTTTTCTTGAATTTCCGTTCAAGCCCAAGGACCTCTTGCTCAGAACCCCTGCCCGAGAGCCTCGACCGGTGCCTGGCACACAGTAGGTGCTCGTCAGATATCTGGATGAAGCTGTAGGCAGAATGAGGTGGGTGTGGCATGGATGTGCCCAGGGAGAAGGCCTCGCACTCTTGTCAGAGTCTTGAAGGAGTCTTGGGCCCATAAAAGGGATCAGAACGGGAAGCGGACGTGGCTCAATGGATCGAGCGTCCGTCTACCACGTGGGAGGTCCACGGTTCAAACCCCGGGCCTCCCTGACCCGTGTGGAGCTGGCCCACGCGCAGTGCTGATGCGCGCAAGGAGTGCCCTGCCACGCAGGGGAGCCCCACGCGTAGGGGAGCCCCACGCGCAAGGAGTGCGCCCCGTAAGGAGAGCCGCCCAGCGCGAAAGAAAGCGCAGCCTGCCCAGGAATGGCGCCGCCCACACGGAGAGCTGATGCAGCAGATGACACAATCAAAAGAGACATGGATTCCTGGTGCCCCCAAGAATGCAAGAACACACAGCGAATGGACACAGAGCAGACAACGGGGTGGGGGTGGGGAGAAATAAATAATAAATCTTAAAAAAACAAAAAGGCTCAAAACCACTAGATACAAGCCTGAAATTCATTTCAAGTGCTGTCAAGCTTATTCTAACGGCGGGGAGCAGCCAGACCTCGGCATCCAGAACGCTCCAAGTGCTTAGAAGCCCCACCCGCCACCACTTTGTCCAGCTGGAAGCGTCCCTTCTCCTCTCCCGGCATGGCAACGTCCCCAGGGTACCGCCGGCTGCTGTGTGGCCGTGGGGCAGCATCCCTCGGCCACACACAGGGAACGAGGCACAGCCCGGGACCCCAAGGCCGCTACGCCGAGCCGCTGGCCGTCGTCGAAGAGCCGGAGAAGAGTGGGACCCGCCTCCGCAGGGCCCAGCAGTGCACCGCAGAGACTAAAACAGGCCGATCACACGCGGGGACACGAGGGGACCGGGGTGAGAGCGCTGGGCCAAGCCAGAGTGGCACGGCCCAGCCTCGCCGCCGTGTGCGCTTTGCAGGCTCTGCATTCTACAAGACCAGAAGTTCCAGTCCTTCTCCCCTGTGCGGATGAGAATCTTGTTTTCAAAACTGTAACCGTTTGCTTTTCTTTCCTCCCTATTTCCCTCTCACAGTGCACTAGGCTCTGAACCTCCTGACTTAAACATCGAGGAAAGGTTTTGCAGTTGATTAGGATTTGTGTTTCAAGTAGTTAGGAAGTGCCCATGTTTGCTTCTTTTCCTTAAGCATTGATAAAAAAAATAATACATGGAAAAGTTACCTATCTCCCCCCACCCAAGGGAAGGCACCTTTTAAAAATTTTTTTAATTTATTTTTTTTAGCAACATTTTTATTGTCTTTTTTAAAGATACATAGTTCACACAAAATGTTACATCAAAAATAGAAGAGAAAAAAATAATAAAAGATTAAAGGGAAGCAGGCTTGGCCCAGTGGTTAGGGCGTCCGCCTACCACATGCGAGGTCCACGGTTCAAACCCTGGGCCTCCTTGACCCGTGTGGAGCTGGCCCATGCGCAGTGCTGATGCGCGCAAGGAGTGCCCTGACACGCAGGGGTGTCCCCTGCATAGGGGAGCCCCACATGCAAGGAGTGCGCCCCGTAAGGAGAGCCGCCCAGCGTGAAAGAAAGCGCAGCCTGCCCAGGAATGGTGCCACACACACGGAGAGCTGACACAGCAAGATGACACAACAAAAAGAAACACAGATTCCCATGCCACTGACAACAGAAGCGGACAAAGAAGACGAAGCAGCAAATAGACACAGAGAACAGACACTGGGGTGGGGGGAAGGGGAGAGAAATAAATAAGTAAATAAAATCTTTAAAAAAAAAAAAAGATTGAAAAAGACAAAAGATATATGAGGTCCCCATACACCCCACTCCCCATCTCCCACTCCTTCCACAAAAGTTACCTATCTTAAATCAAACTGTAATTTACCTCCAATATACCGGTATCTTACTTTAATCTTCTCTTTTGCATACATTTATGTTGCCTAAATTCTTTGTTCCCTTTCATAAGCTAATACAACTCTAAGGATTCTGTTTTCAGTAAGTACTGACAGAAGACTTCACTCATTAGCTGGTCCCAGTTTGGCATACAGTGTAGATTCTGCTTAATATAAGTTCATTTAAAAAAAGAAAGGGGAAGCAGACGTGGCTCAACCAATAGACTCTCTCTCTACCATATGGAAGGTCCAGGGTTCGATCCCCAGGGCCTCCTGACCCATGTGGTGAGCTGCAAAGAGTGCCGTGCCCTGCAAGGAGAGCCGCCCAGTGTGAAAAAAGCACAGCCCACACAGGAGCGGCGCCGTGCCCACGGAGGGCTGATGCAGCAAGATGATGCAACAAAAGAGAGATGCAGTTTCCCAGTGCTGCAGATGATGCAAGCAGATGCAGAAGAACACACAGCGAATGGACACAGAGAGCAGACAATGGGGGTGAAGGGCAGAGAAAGAAAGAAAATAAATCTTAAAAAAAATAATAATAATAAAAAATTATTTCTCCCCTCCCCCTTGTTGTTTTTCACTTGCTCTGTCTGTTCGTCTTCCTTGTTCCTTTAGGAGGCACCGGATCCAAGCCAGCAACCTCCCATGGGGTAGGCGGGAGCCCAGTTGCCTGAGCCACATCTGCTTCCCATAACTTAAGCAGATGCATGACTATTAGTGCTTTGAAGTCAAATAAAAAGTGCACAAATTATAAATACAGAAGAGTAACCTATCCTACCTATCAGGGACCCCTGAAGATTTTCATACTGAGACTGTATGTGAATTTCAGTTGTGTGTTTCCTGTAAGTTGATCAAAATGTCTGGGAAAAAATGACTAAAACAGTTTGTATCTTTGTATGTACTTATTATTTGGTGTAATAATAAAGCTTATTTTCATTAAATTTTTTTTCAAAGGAGTGTATTCTCTGATCACAAAAGAATTAAATTAGAAATCACTAATAATAAGCTATCAAATATTTGGAAACTAAACAACACATTCCTAAGTAACTTATGGGTCATAGAAACAAATCACAAGGGAAATAAGATATTTCCAACCCCGACAATGAAACAATATATCAAAATGTGTGGGATGAAATTAAAGCAGTACCTAGAGGGAAATGGAGCTTTAAATGTTTATGTTAGAAGAGAAGAAAGATTTTAAATCAACGAGCTAAGCTCCTACCTTAAACTAGAAAAAGAAGAGCCAATTAAACACAAGGAAAGTAGAAAAAAGAAAAGAATAAAGAGCAGGAATCATAGAAAACAGAAAATAGAGAAAAACAACAAAGCCAAAACTTGACAAGTTTTAAAGGTTAATAAAACTGACTAACCCCTAGCAAGACTAATCCAGGAGAATAAAAAAACAAAGATTACCATTATCAGGGATGAATGAGGGGGCATCACTACAGAGCCTACAGGCAAAAAAAGGATCAAAAGGGACTGTGGTCAACCTCATACCAATAATGGGATAACCTAGATGAAACGGACAAAATCCTTATAAAGGCAAGCATGCAAACTGCGATCAAGGAAAATTACAAGACTTTATGGGAGCATCCGGCAATGGAAATTTCCTAAGTCCAGAGGAGTCAAAAAGTTTTCCCAGAAGGGACATATAAGCAGCGAGATGAGTGGGATTTGACCCAGCAGGTCGGGGGAAATAGCATGTGTGAAGGCACTGAGGTCAAAGTGAGCTTTTTGTGTCCAAAGGAAAGAAAACCCCTCCAATGGCCCTTTGTGGTGTTTGGTGACCACACACCTATGTCCTTCCCAGGTGTAGACCTCCAAGCGGACCAGCTTGGCTTGAACAGAAATGCTTACAGAGACCGAAGCCGACCCACCAGGATGACAGACCCTTGGGATTTTCTGGGCTATGAACAACAGGCAACTTGTCCTGCAAACTACCTTTTTAATTTCCCCAGTATCTGGAACCAGTAGTCCCTTTCTCCAAGCTGCTGCTGCTGGATTTTCTTCCCTGTGTCTTTTTTATTATATTGTCTTTTTTTTTTTTTTAAAGATACATAGATCACAAAAAATGTTACATTTAAAAATATAAGAGGTTCCCGCATACCCCACACCCCACCACCCCCACTCCTCCCACATCAACAGCCTCTTTCATCATCGAGGCACATTCATTGCATTTGGTGAGTACATGTTGGAGCACTGCTGCACCCCATGGATTATAGTTTACATTGTAGTTGACACTCTCCCCCAGTCCGTTCAGTGGGTTGTGGCAGGATATAGAATGTCCAGCATCTGTCCCTGCAGTATCATTCAGGACAACTCCAAGTCCCGAAAATGCCCCCACATCTCACTGGTATTCTGCTATAGAACTATTATAATGAAAGAAACTGTAGACTTGATCTTTTTTTTTGTTTCCTTAGGAGGTACCGGGAATTAAACCCAGGACTCATATATGGGAAGCAGGTGCTCAAACCACTTTCTGTGCCCTCACATCTGGAGTCACACCATGGGGTCTTCGGGTCTACCGCTCTTAGCCCCATTCTACAGAGCAGTAAACTGACACCCCAACGCAGGGCCATGCCTCGCCCACGGTCGCAGAGCCCTGCTCGCCACGCCCTACCGCCCTTGCGCCAAGTTCGTTCCAATTTTGGCACCGCGATTGGCATCTGGGGCGTGGGTTTCCCAAGTAGCCTCCTGCCCCGGGCCCTTCCTCCTGCCCAGAAGTTCTCTCTTTAAGGGGAGAGAAAAGCATGAAACAAATGCAAACCTGACCACCTGGTCCCATTTCCCCCTCCCAGTGTGCAGGACCGCGGCCACCAAATATTGCAGAGAGAGGGCCCAGCGTCTGCCGTGCATCTTGGCAAGGGCTGGGGAGGGGAGAGTGTCCCCTTCGATGCCCGTGAGTGTGCAACTTCCTACCCAGTGACGAAACCCTCACCTCGAGCCAGTCCCGGTTCTCCTTTCCCCGCTCTGGCCCCACAGGAGCCGTCGTCGTCGTCGTCGCAGGGGCCACCCCGGCCTCAGCCAGAGGTCCCCGGCACGGCAGGAGAGATGACCTGGCCGGTCCTGCTGTTGGCGGCTGGTGAGTCGGACACCCCCGCCTTCCCCCCCACCGCAAGCACCCCCCCCCCCAGCACCCAGCTGCCCCACCCACCCTGCCTCTCCCGGGGGGGGGGGGGGTGGGAGGAGACAGAAGCCAGCTTGGGGGCTGCCCTTTGGAGGCTGAGCCGAACAGATTCGGCCCAGAGCCTCGCAGGCTCCCGGGGTGCTGCTTTCTCTCGCCGGGTGCCCGGGCACCCCCGCGCCCCTCAGCCGCGTCACCCCGCTGGAGGCGGCCGGGCCCACGCCCGGTGACTCAGCTCCCCGACCTCCAGGGCTGGGGCAGCAGGGAAGAGGCCCAACAGGGGAAGACTTTGTGCGGACCTCACCTGCGGCCGGGAGAACCTTCCTCCGGCGCTCGGCCAGCCTCCAAAACCCTCCCCGCCGACCAGGAGCCTGGCACCCGCCTTTCCTGCCACCCCGGCCCCCTCCCACCTACTCCCCCAGGCCGCTTCCAGCCTCCGGGCCTTGGCTCCCCCCCGCATGTGGCTTCCTGTGCCCTCCCCTGGCTCCTCTGAGCACTTAAGGCCAAAGTCACCTCTTCCAGGAAGCCCTCCAGGGTCAGACCGCCTAACACGGCCTCCCCGGCACCCAGTCTGATGTGCTGCCCGGTGCTTCTCACCCCCTTGGCTCCTCACCCCTTCCCCCCAGGCAGGCACGTTGGTCTGTCTGTCTGGTTCACTGCTCTGTCCCCCAAAACCTGGACCCGGTGCTGAGTTAAGTCCTTGTGGATTGAAGGCACGTTGTATGTTGTGTGACTGCACAATCAAATGACACCCAGCGGGGCAGGGAATCACTTTCTACCCACTGCAGGGAGGGGGAAAGGAGGCCCAGAGAGGGTGAGCTACTTGCCCAAGGCCACACAGCCTGGCCGGGCAGGGATTCCCAGGGCCTCCCCTCCGCCCACCCACCCACGGGGGTCATCCCTTCTCCCACCCCCCCCCCGCAGGCTCCCTGGCCATCCCAGCGCCGACCATCATGCTGGTGGACCCTCACCCCAGCGGCCCGCAGGACCCCATCCACATCGCGTGCGTGGCCCCCGGGGGCTTCCCGGGGGCCAACTTCACGCTGTACTGCGGGGAGCACGTGGTCCAGCTGCTGCAGGCCCCCGCCGGCCAGCTCGGGGTCACCTTCAACGTGAGCGGCTGTGGCACAGCGCCCGGGGACAAGTTCTCCTGCCAGTACGGCGTGCTCGGGGAGCACAGCCAGCTCCAGCTGTCGGACCTCAGCCAGGCCGTGCACGTCTCCTTCCCAGGTTCGCCCTCCCCCCCCGGAGCCCGCGCTGCCAGGGGCTCCCGTTTCCCCCCCTGCTGAGCCTTTGCACACGCCGTTCCCTCTGCCGGCACACACTGTTCCCTCTGCTCGCGGCTCTCCGCGGGAAGCGCCGGGCTTCCACCCCAGCGGGATGCCCTCGCCTTGCCTTTCTCTCATCCCTGCACCGTCCCACGAGGTGGGGACGGTGATTCTCCCTGCTGTGCGCCTAACGGGGGCACCCGCGGTGAAAGGACTTGCCCAAGTGCCACTGCTGGCAGGTGGCCGTGTCGGGATCCCGCTGGCCTCCAGGTTTGCAGCATTAAACCACCATGCCGTACGGCACCCTTCCCTAACGGCCTCGGAATTATTTGAGCACCTGCCATGCACGAGGCGCTGTCCTCAGCCCTGCAGGATGAGCGGTGGTTCTGCAGCTGACGTTTCCGGGGAGCTAAACAAGTGGTCCCCGAATTGTTCCTTCTGTCAGGGGGGGATAAGTGAAGCTCAGGGCGTGAGCTGCCTCCTGGCGAAGGGTTCTTAATCGAGAGAGAGTAGGATGGGCGGAGCAGGTGGCCTGAGCGGTGAGGAAGAGCCCGAGTACCTGGGGAGGAAGAGCCGTGCAAAGGCCCTGCGGCAGGTCTGAGCCCGTTGCAGCGGGAGCGCAGCGAGGGAGGGTGTGAGAAGGGATGGCTGGGGGCAGGGAGGGGACGGGGACAGGCAGCGCGGCCAAGGGGAGGGCTTCCTCTGAGACGGGAGCCCTGGGGGGGGGCAGCTGTTTTCTCCCGTTTCTGCAGGATCCAGGGCTGGGTGTGGTTTCTGGATCCAAGAGCAAAGGACAAAGTCAAGGGCCCAAAAGGTCCAGCCTCCGGGACGGGGCCACCACCCACCCAGAGAGCCGGGTGGCCAGCTGCAAAGACGGAGCGGCGTCGAGCTCGGCCCTCCATGGCCCCCGTGCCCCCGTGGCCTGGGTGGTCTGTGGGGGGGCGGTGACACACGCCTCCTGCCCCACCTGAATGAATGGACAAGGGCCGACCCTGTGTGCCCACCACGTGGGCCTCTCCTTTCCCTTCTCCCGAGTTATTTATTCCCTGACCACCATCTCGGGAGGGGCCGAGTCCCCGGCAGAGAAGGAAACTCTGGGACACGGCTCTGCTGTTGACTTCCGCACGGGCTTCAGGTCACAGTGTGTGGCTGGGGGTGGATGACACCTCACCCCCCCCGGTGCCCAGGCTGAAACAACCGGGACCCTAGGTTGCCAGTAAACCTGACTCAGACACGCTTAAGCCACAAAAGGGAATTGGTCAGTCCACGGAACTCAAGGATGCAGGAGCAAGCTCGCTTCAGGCACGGCTGGATCCAGGCGCTCTGAAATGGCACGGGTCCACTCCACTTTGCTCTGCCAGGGTTTGGTTCTCAGGCAGTCCCCCAGCACCCCTGCCGGTTGGCAAAACCGTGCCCAGCAGCTCCTGTCCTACCAGCTCTGCGATGCAAACCAGAGGAGTTGTCAACGTATTTGTTTTTAAAAAGCAGTTTTATTGAGATAGAGCCACATACCATGCAATCTATCCGAAGTGCACAATCAATGTGGCTTTTAGTATAATCAGTGTTGTACATTCATTACAACAAAAAATTTTTAGAACAATTTCATTACTCCAAAAAGAAAAACTGCACACCCCTTAGCACTCACCTCTCAATGAAAGAGAAAGGCGAAGGGCATGTATATTTCTAGAAGGAAAGTTTAAAAATGTAACATGAGACTGTATAGCATAGTGAAACCTCAGGTGAGTAAGAATGTGGGTAAAATTGCACATATAATAAGAACTGTTTTTCTTTGAAACGGAACAAACGTATGTTAATGGGACATCCATATCAGGCAAAAAAAAAAAAAGTTATGCTAAGTGAAAGAAACCAGATACAAAGTACTACATTGTGTATGATTCCATTTATGGAAAATGTCGATATAAATCAATTTCTAGAGATGGAATTGGATTAGTGGTTATGTAGGGCTGGGGATGGACAGAGGGACTGAGGAGGAGTCAACATCTTTTTCCTGGTGGTCCAGCCAAAGTCCCAGAATCAGCTCTCATTGGCTCAGCTTGGGACACGTGCCGGTTCCCGAGCCAATCAGGGTGGCCGGGAGGAGGGGCTATGCTAATTGACCAGCGTCAAGATGTGCTACACTCAAGCCGTGTGATTGGGGGATAAGGGGGGTGGAGGCGCCCCCCAAAGGTTTCCCGGGGGACCCGCCGTTCTCCCGTCCTCTCCCCGCCTCGCCTCGCCACTGCTCCGTGACACCCCCTCTCTTTCTTGCCCCATGTTCCTCTAGTCCCCACGTGGATCTTGGCACTCTCTCTGAGCCTGGCCGGAGCCTTTCTCCTCCTAGCTGTGCTGGGGACAGTGACCTTGATAATCAGGAAAGGTAACTTGGCCCACCCGTTGGCAACCTCTGGGATGGGCAAATGTGCTCACACTCACTCCCGCTTTGGGGGGTATGTGTGTGCACGGGAAGACCCTTTGGGGGAGGTCTCACCCCCAACCTTAGCAAGCAAAGAATCCTCCAGAAGTGAGATGATGGTGGGGGAGAGAAGTGGCTGTGTTCAACGACAACCACAAAAGCCTTTGCACGCTTTACGCACTGCTCCAGGTTTTTAACTGGCACCCGTGGAAAGTTTGCAGGGGCAAACTCGGTGGAAAGTTTGCAGGGGGCCTCCCCCGTGGAGGGGCAAGGTGGGCAGGGGAGAGGCGAGGTGGGGGGGGAGAGGTATGAGGGAGGGAGGGGAGAAGCTCGGGGCCCAGCAGGGACCTACCGAGCTTCTCTAAGAAGGGCCTTCTGGAAGACTCTTCGATGGGACCTTTGAAGCATGCCCAGGTCCACAGGGGACCCAAAGCTAACGCTGTGTTTCCGTATTTCCTTCCATCGTCAGTGAAAATCAGAAACCTGCAGAAAAAAAGGTGAGGCATTCCCCTGGAGACTCTCAGAGGGTGGGCGCGGGTGCTGCTCAGCCCCAGCCCGGGACTTCCTGATGGAGTTAAAGAACCAGCCTAGCCCCTCCTCCCGGCCACCCCGATTGGCTCGGGAACCGGCACGTGTCCCAAGCGGAGCCAATGAGAGCTGATTCTGGGGCTTTGGCTGGACCGCAGGGAAAATGATGTTAACTCCTCAGTCCCTCGATCCACCCCCAGCCCGATGGAACCAGCACCCAGCTGAGGAGCTGGGCCTGGTTCTGGGGGCAGAGGACATGTCCCCAGCCGGGTGGGATGCCCTGCCCCAGACACCACCCCCTGCTGGGAGGGGGCCCCCCCTACCTGCCTTCTGTGACCAGGCACTGGGCCGGGAGGCTTCGCGGCAGGAGCTCACGTTTGTGTTCCTTTTAGGAATAATCCCCTTTTCCCGGGTGAGAGATCACAGTAGAAATCCACAACGGAGGGGGGTGCCCCCTGGGGTTGGGCAGTGCCCAGCTTGCACCCCCAAGGCGGTGGCCCTGATCCCCAGGTCGTCAGCACCAGGCAGGGTGGACAGCCCCCTGCCCGGTGCCCAAGAGCTCATGGTCCCCCAAGGTTGGACTAGCCACTTTTCAGTCTTCTGGTCGACCCGGCCGAGCAGCTGGGGAGATTTGGGACACGAGAAGGGTTCCGCGTGCTGTCACAGCCCTGCAAATCATTATGGCTTTCCCCGCGCAGGGCGCCGGCGGGGAGCAGGTGCCGGGTGGGGGGTGGCGTGCGGATGCCGTGAAGGGCAAGTGTTGGGTTTAACTCAGCGAGTTGTCCCTCTCTCCCAAATCCCTTTGCAGGGAGCGAGAATCGTGCTGGGTCCAGAATAACTTTGCCACCACAGGTTTGTGCCTCCCCGCTCCTGTCCCCTGCCAGGGGCAGGGCCACCGACGCGTCTTCTGGGGCAGGTCACGCCCCTCAGGGTCCGGGGCCTCTCCTTTTTTTTTTTCCCTATGATTTCTTTATTTATTTTTTAAATGTTACATTAAGAAATAGAAGGGTTCCCACAACCGCCCCAACCCATCCCACATCAACAGCCTCTTTCATCATTGAGGCATATTCATTGCCTTTGGCGAATACATTTTGGAGCACTGCTGCACCACAGGAATAATAGTTTATATTGTAGTTGACACTCTCCCCCAGTCCTTTCAGTGGGTGATGGCAGGATATACAATGTCCAGCAACTGCCCCTGCCATATCATTCAGGACAACTCCAAGTCCTGAAATGTCCCCACATCTCATCTCTTCTTCCCTCTCCCTGCCCTCAGCAGCTACCACACTGTCTCCACATCAATGTTACAATTTCTTCCATTACTAGTCACAATATTTCCCCAGCAGAACACCAGTAAGTCCACTCTAATCCATACTCTCTTCCTCCATCCTGTGGACCCTGGGATGGCGATGTCCACTCCACCTCTAAATCAACAGGGGAGGAGCCTCTCCTTTGTCCCCCGACCTGCCCAGACTCAGCGCTCGCCCTCTCTGCTTTGCGCCAGCCTTTTCACTCGCTTTTTCCTCGGCCCTTCCCCCTCCAGTCTCCATCCAAAGGTCACCTCCTCAGGGAAGCCTTCCTTGACTACCCAGACAAGACCTGGGATTCCTGCTGATGAGCTCCGAGCGCCCTCAGCCCAAAGACTGTTTCATTTTATTTGATTTTTATTTATTTTCTATTTTTTATTTACTTTTTCCAAATACTATCAGCTGCAAGCCACGTGTTTAACATCCGCTCCCACCACCGGAGAAGGGCTGTGCCGGCCTCCGCCACCGCTGCCTTCCCTGTGCTTTCTTTTTGGGTGGCCCTTGGCCAACGCGTCCCCAAATAGCCCATAAAGTCCCGGCTGTTCTGCCGGAGCCTGTCGTTCCGCTGCCCCCCTCTGCAGGGGGACAGGAAAGGGGCCCGGGGTGCGCCGTGCTCCCCAAGGGGCCCTCAGAGCAGAGACTTGGCTTTCTGTACACTTCATTCACCGCCTGAGGCGTTTATTGAGCGCCTATTACATGCCGAGCCCTGGGGCTGCTCTCTACCAGTGAATCCATATTCCAGAGGGCTGGCCCTTGCCTGGAACGAGGGCCCCGGAGGGGGTGATGTTGGAGAGAGAGGGGCCAGGTGACGAGCGGGTGATTTGGGCAGTTGGGAGGGAGATCCCGGAGAGATGGAGGAGCTGGGAGGTGTCCTAGAGGGTGGCGGGAGCAGGACGAGGGCAGGGGAGGGACGTGGGCTGGGAGCAAGAGAGGGTGCTGGGAGATGCCCGGGCGCCCTGGGCCCAGGGCGTGTGGAGGGGAGGACGGTGAGCAGGGAGTGCCCGCTGGCCCCAGCCCTGCCTTCTCTCTCTCCGTTGCAGACATGGCCTTCGACAACTCTCTGTTTGCCATTTCCATGGTGAGTGGTCACTTTGCTCCGTCCTGGTTCCCAGCCCCCTGGCCATCCCAGCCACGGGCCCCCCCGGCTGTTCCCTGCCCCCCGTTGTCTGCTCTCTGCGTCCATTTGCTGTGTGTTCTTCTGTGTCCTCTTGTGTCAGCAGCATGGGAATCTGTGTCTCTTTTTGTTGTGTCATCTTGCTGTGTCAGTTCTCTGTGTGTGGCGCCATTCCTGGGCAGGCTGCACTTTCTTTCGCGCTGGGCAGCTCTCCTTACGGGGCGCACTCCTTGTGCATGGGGCTCCCCTATGCGGGGGACACCCCTGCGTGGCAGGGCACTCCTTGCGCGCATCAGCACTGCGCGTGGGCCAGCTCCACACGGGTCAAGGAGGCCCTGGGTTTGAACCCTGGACCTCCCATGTGGTAGGCGGACGCTCTATCCATCGAGCCAAGGCTGCTTCCCTGGAAGCTTTTCTTTTTAAACATTTTTTAAAGATTTATTTATTTCTCCCCACCCCCTTGTTGTTTTTCACTTGCTGTGTCTGTTCATCTTTCTTGTTTATTAACGAGGCACTGGGAGCCGAACCCCAGACCTCTGACGTGGGAGAGAGGCACCTAATCACTTGAGCCACCTCCGCTCTCTGCTTTGTTGTTGATCTCTCATTCTGTTTTTCCTCCCCACATCTCTTGTTATGTTATCTTGTTGCATCATCTCACCGCGCCTGCCCGTCGCATCAGCTCACTGTCTTGTTTAGGAGGCCCTGGGAATCTCTGCTCCCTGCTTTGTTGTGTCTCTCATTATGTTTTTTCTTCTTGTGTCTCCTGTTATGTCAGCCTGCCGCGCCTGTCCCTCGCACCAGCTCGCCGTCTTCTTTAGGAGGCCCCGGGAACCTCTGCTGCCTGCTTTGTTGTGTCTCTCATTATGTTTTTTCTTCTTGTGTCTCCTGTTGTGTCAGCCTGCCGCGCCTGTCCCTCGCGCCAGCTCGCCGTCTTCTTTAGGAGGCCCCGGCATCTGAACCAGCGACCTCCCATGTGGGAGGCTGGAGCCCAGTCCGCTTCCCCGCAGGAAGCTTTTTTAGATGGGAGATCAGGCAAGGCCTCTCTGAGCTGGGGTGGCCAGGAGGAGGGGGCTAGGGAAGAGCAGGGGTGCTGGATTCCGGCTGAGGACAGCTTGACTCGGCTCAGTCAACAGGGGGTTGGGGAGGGCAGGAGGAGCCGGGAGGACTGGGGTCGTTGCTCCCCGCGAGGTGGGAGCCTTGGAGGGCCCTGCGCAGAGGAGGGCGATGGCTGCTCTCGGGCTCCCTCTGGTGGCCGTGAAGGGAACAGACGGGAGCCTGGAGATGAGGCTGGAGGCGACTGCACTAGTCCGGGCACAAAATGGCTGGTGGTTTGGGCCAGAGTTTTGGCAATGGAAGTAGGAAAAGCAAACGGACTGTTTGGGGAACTGGATGAGGGGGCAGCCCGAGGGAGGGGCGAGATGGGGCTGGCTTCTGGCTTCCCGGTTGGCTGGGTGCCGGCCCGTCCTGGGGTAGCGGGTCTTGGGGGGGCCCTCAGAGGGTCAAGAGCCCAGAGGGCGGGCCATCCCATCCGGTGGTGCCCGGGAGTGGGTGGAGCTGGGAGTCTGGCGTCCCAGAGGGGGTCCGTTCTGGAGAGAAGACTCGGTGGGTGGATGGGAAGAGGCCCTGCTCTGGTCTGTCCAGCCCTCGTTGGTTTTTTTGACTATGAAATAGTCATCTGTTGCATATACATATATATATTTACATATACAGTAAGGTAAAGGCAGTCCGTCTATTTTCTTTTTTTTTTTTTAGATTATTTATTTATTTCTCTCCCCATTGTCTGCTCTCTGTGTCCATTCGCTGTGTGTTCTTCTGTGTCCACTTATATTCTTGTCAGTGGCATCCGGAATCTGTGTCTCTTCTTGTTGTGTCATCTTGCTGCATCAGCTTTCCGTGTGTGCAGCGCCACTTCTGGGCAGGCTGCACTTTTGCACAGAGCGGCTCTCCTTATGGGGCGCACTCCTTGCGTGTGGGGCTCCCCTACGCGGGGGACACCCCTGCGTAGCACGGCACTCCTTGTGCGCATCAGCACTGCGCGTGGGCCAGCTCCCCATGGGTCAGGAGGCCCGGGATTTGAACCCTGGACCTCCCGTGTGGTAGGTGGATGCTCTATCCATTGAGCCACGTCCGCTTCCCTAGTGCTGTGAACTCAGGCTGGCTGGTCCTGCAAAGCCCAGGCCACCTGGAGAAGGGCCCGGAAGCCCAGGGAGCGGTGAGGGGGGAGGTGAGACCCGAGAGGAGTCTCGGACCACAGGGAGATCCTGAGGCCCGAAATCACTCTGATGTCGTCTCCCTTTTCCTTTCCTTGGATCAAGAAAATGCCTTCGGAAGAAGACGCAGCAGCCACCTTGGACGCGCGCCCTGGCTCCAGCCACACCGGACCCCGGAAGAGGCCCACCTCCAGCTCCTCGTCCCCCGAGCCCCCCGAGTTCAGCACTTTCCGGGGCGGCCAGTGAGGCCCGGGCCTCCCCCGTGCCTGCGGGCCCTCCGTGCTGCGGCCTCTCTCCCTGGAGCTGGCCCCGAGCCCCTTCCGGCTTCTTCTGCGGGCTCTCCGGCTGCGGCTTGCTCAGGGAATTGACCAGAGTGGACGTGGGGGACCCCGAACCTTGGGGGCCTTCCTCCCAGCAGAGCAGGGGGGATCGAGGCAGAGAGCGGCCTGGAGGTTGGACTAGGGGATCCCCAGCTTCTAAATACCACCCGGGAAGGAGGCCAGGTGGGGTGCGGGACCCCCGTTCCTTGGGCCCCCCAGGGGCGAGCTCTGCGCTCTCTCCCACCCCTCCATGTCCCCCCCCCCACGGGGGCTACTGGCTCCCCCCGGGTTTTTGGAGCCCAGAAGCCCCGGGGCCGTGCAGTGGGCCTGCTCTGCTGGCACCCCTAAGTTATTATAACCCATGTGCAGGTGTTTCCAAGCGTAATCCTTCACGCCTGGGCCTTCTGGGGTGAAAAGGGGGGGTCTGGGACAGGCTGGGGGGCCAGCGCCTGAGTGTACCCAAGAATCCCCAGGGGAGGCCCGTGGGGCTTGTGGGAGGGGGCAGTGCCACCCTGGAGCTCCCTCAGGCCCTTGCACGGTGGGCGGGTAAGGGGGGGTGCAGGAGGCGGAAGTTTGGGGGGGCTAGTGTAGCCATGAATGAGGAATCCATGGGACGGTGCAGGCAAGGGTGCCCGCCCGGGAGGATGGGAGCTGGCTGCACGGCCGTCTGGCCCTCCCAAAGGGGATCGGACCTGGGAGCAGGGGAAAGGGGAGCGTGGGGGGGGGCCCCCGCACTTGACACTGGAAGCCCCGCAATCACGTGGGGGAGGGGACAGTCACTCGGGGCAGGAAGGGGCTGGAGGCGGGGCCAAGGGGCATTTGGGGGAGGGGGTTGGATTTTAAGGTGGGGAAGGAGACAGAGAGGGGCCGCGTGGAGGGGCCTGGAGGGAGGAGGCGGTGATGGGGGAGGGGCGTCCGGCTGGGCTCAGAGCGCGTGCGCAGGCCCCTTCAGGCCCCATTCAAAGCCCTTCTGCCAACCGGCCGGGCCGGAGGCGGGGCCACGAGCCGGGGGCGTGTCTCTAGGCCCTGGCCCCGCCTCTCCCCAGGCGCGGGGCGCCTCACAATGACGGGCGGAGCCGGGGCGGGGCCCAGCCTCGAGGGCGTGCCCGAGCCGCCCGGCCCCGCCCACCTGGAGGGGGCGGGGGGCGGCCGCCTCACAAAGCGCGGCCTTTTGTGCGGGGCGGGGGCAGGGGCGTGTCCACGAGGGCGGGCCCCGCCCCCTCCCTGACGTCCGCTCGCGCCTCCGCCCTCCCCAGGCCGGACAAAAAGCGCGGCCGTTCGTGCTGGGGGGCGGGGCCCGGCCCCAGAGGCGTGCCCGCGCCCCCCCGAGCCCCGCCCCTCCGACGCACGCTCGCGTCGCCACCTCACAGAGCGGCGACCGTTCGCGTGGGGCGGGGTGCGCGTGCGCGCCGCCCGGCCACGCCCCCTCCCCCTCCGCTCCCGGCGTGCTCCTCGCCCGCGCCCGGGGGGCCGCCGGCAGGGGGCGCTGCGCCAGGGTGGGGGCCGGGCCACGGCGGTGAGGCGGCGCGCGGCCGGCAGGCGGCGCTGCCCGGGCTCGGCCTCGGCCTCGGCCTGCGCGGCGGCGGCGGCGGCGGCGGCGGCGGCGGCGGCCTGGGCCCGGGCGCGGCGGCGGCGGCGGCGGCGGCGGCGGGGCCTGGAGCCGGATCTAAGATGGCAGCGGCGGCGGCGGCGGGGCCGGGCGCGGGCGGCGCGGGCGGCGCGGGCGCGGGGCCCTGCGCGGCCATGTCGGTCTTCCCCGGCGCCCGCCTCCTCACCATCGGCGACGCGAACGGCGAGATCCAGCGGCACGCGGAGCAGCAGGCGCTGCGCCTCGAGGTGCGCGCCGGCCCCGACGCGGCGGGCATCGCCCTCTACAGCCGTGAGTGCGGGGCCGCGCCGGGCGCGGGGGGCGCGGGGGGCCGAGAGCGCGCCCGGGGCGTGCGCGGGGGGCTCGGGGCCGGGGGGCTGGGCAGGAAGTGGGGGGCGGCGAGGGGGAGGCGGCCGGGGAGGAAGCTGGGGGTGCGGGGGAGACTCGGGGGCGGGTGTGGCCGCCCGGCGGGGAGGGGGCTCTGGCCAGCTCGGAAGACAACGTGGGGTGCTGAGGACACGGGGGGGGGGGGGGGTTCCCAGCCTGGTGCCGGGACCTGGATCCGAACCCGCGGAGGGCCCGGGCCCTGGAGCGAGGCCCCCGCGTGGGCTCCGGGTGGGAACGTGGAGGGCCAGGGCCCGGCCCCCGAGGGGGCGAGGTAGCGGCTTCCCTCCCCGCGTGCTGCTGCCTGGCCCTGGGGCTGGCGAGAAACCGGGTCCGTTCTGAGAAGCCGGGTCTCGGCGCTGACGTTTCCGTGGGGGGAGAAAAGAAAAAAAAAATCACAAAGGTGTTGCCAAGGACCCCGCAGTCTTTGCAGTTGATCCATTTTCTTTTCTCTTGTTACTCTTTCCCATTCCCTTCTGTCGAAGAAGGCCCATCTTCCCTCACGGCTGGCTATTCTGTTTCATTCCGCTTTTGTCTCCCCTGGGTCCTTTAACCAGCTTTGGTCCGTGTTGAGTTTTGTTTTTTTTTTGCCACTTTGGGCACCGGGTATCCGTGCCAAAGTGAAGCGTGGGGCAGTCGGCTCTCACGGGGTTTCCTTTGCGCCTCAACTTGGAGCCAAAGCTCCTGCCCGCCCAGGCATCACAGCTGGCACAGAGCTGGGGTTTCCTTGGCCCCAGAGGAGAAGGGAGAAGCGGGGATCTCAGGTGGGCGCCCGAGCCCAGTCGGACCAGCACTCGAGCTCCATTGCAAACCGGGCAGGCTCCCGGGTTCACGAGCAGGTCCATTCATTTGGCGAGCCTTTCTGGCCGGCTCTGTCCTGAACAGAAAAATGTAGGGCAGCCTTTCCCAAACTCGGGTCCCGGGACTTATCCTCAAAAGGTTTACTCTTTTTTTAATTTAATTTAATTTAATTCCTTTTTTTCTATAAGAGGTTGACTCTTAAGGCATCCCAGGAGAGCTGTTATTTTTTATTTTTATTTTTAAGTAAACTTATTTCGTATTAGAACAGCTTCCGCTGTATAGAATAATTGCAGAGATAGTACTGACGGTTCTCGTTCGGCTCCGCACCCAGGTTCCTGGATAACGTGAACATCTTTCTCTAGGAGAGTCTTCACGTTTTGTGTTTTTGTCTTCGTGAGACGGTTGTGAGGTGTAAAGACGGCCCTTCTCTTTCTGAGGTAATTCGTAGCCGAGAGGTTTTTAAAGAGGAGAAAGTCCGCCTTTCTCACAGTTCCCCCCGCGCTGCCTGATACGTCCTCAAGGGTCTGACAGAATTTTTTCCCCCTTTCTGCTCGAGTCGCATTGGCTTGCGTTAGGAACGTGGGTTCTGGAGTCGGCCATGCCTGGGAGTCTGCGTTTCCTAGGACCGTCATAGCAAGTCACTGCAGACGTGGTGGCTTGACTCAATAAACCTTTTATTTTCTCGTGGCTGTGGAGGCCAGAAGTCCAGAATCACCTTCCTTGCCTTCGCATAGCTTCTGGTGCCTCTGTCTCCATCTGGACTCGTCCCTGTGTCTCTCTGCCTCCTGTCAGGACAGCTGTCTGGATTTAGGGCCCGCTCTGAGCCCAGGATGGCCTCATCTCATGATCCTTGGCTTCATTGCATCTGCAAAGACCAAGTAAGGCCCCCTGCACAGGTTTTTGGGGTTCAGACTCGAAGATCTCTAATCCACTCCCCGGGTTGGACCCGTGCCCTGAAGTTTTTCTAGTTGTGTGACTTTGCGCCTCACTTTCCTCACCCGGAAGATGGGGCCAGTGACGAGGCCGGACGACCCGACGTGTTTGTGCGCTGAGCGCCCAGCTCTTGAGCGTGTGCACCTGCTCCCCCGGCGGGCTGGCCATAGGCACGGAGGTGGTTGGGTTTTGGGGTCGGCTGAGGCGTCGCCTGTCCCCAAGGGGGACCGGAGAGGATAGCACCCAGGGAAGAATTGCTCTGAAGTGCGCCGGGCTGGGTGCAAAGTCCCAGGACTGGGGCGTGGGGCCTCCACACGCAGGGTGGGAGAGCAGGCCCAGCCAGGCGGGCAGGGAGCGCGGGCTGAGAGTCCTGGGAAAGCGCAGAGGTGGCCCGGGCCCTGGAGGAAGTGGCATCTGGGTGGGCCAAGTCGTCCCCTTCCTCGGTGACCGGGACGCGAATCTGGCTGCCGGGGGCGTCCAGCCTGCTCTGGGGAGGTGCTTCCTTCCCCAGCTGCGGCGTTTTCCAACCCGGATCCTTCCGGGGCCAGTCGAGAAGGTTCCAGGAGCCCCATTGCCCTTCCCCTGCCCAGAGTGAGAATTCTTTAAGGAGAAAGCCGGCGGCCGGTGGCGTGCCGGGAGCTGCTGGTGCTGCTGGATCCTTGAGCCTTGCTTCTGTCATGTTGACGGGGACACGGGCCTCACCGGCGTGGCAGGTGGAGCAGAGCACCTTTGGGTCCTGGCGAGGGCCCTGACCGTGGAGTCCAGCAGGTGTGGGCCACAGTGCTGCGGCCTTGACCTAGCCAATCCCTCCCTCCCTGCCCCCCAGCCTGTTTCTTCCCCTGTAGCAACCCTTGCCTGCTGACAGCCTCGGTTTCCTCATCTGCTCTGGGAATACGACCGCTTAGGTCCTAGGGGATGTGGCGGCCGAGAACGAGGCGTGTGGAGCAGGGTGCCCAGCGTGTGGCAAACACTCGGTCAACGGCAGCCACTGCCACAGATGTCACCGACAGCGGCGCTGTTGGCCTGGGGTCGGGAAGTGCTGGCTTTCTAGGGGGGCACCCCTTCTGCAGCGGGGCTGCCCGGCTGTCCCCTCACCCCAAGAATTGGGAGAGGGGCTCCTGGGGCTGTGCCCTCTGCCCAACTCAGCAGAGCCAGGAGAGGCTGTGGGTGGCAGGATTTGCCGCCCCATTCCCGGGTGTCGGCACCTCCGTGCGCAAAATGACAGGTGTGGACAGCCCTGCCCGCTCAGCTGCGGGGAACGGACCCCCCCACACTTTGGGCCACTTGAAGTCACCATGGCCGGTGTCCCATGGACAAATGGCCCAGGCTTCCCGGGCCCGGCCGAAGCTCCGGCCCAGCCTCCGGAGTTCCCGCCCCGCCGGCTGCCCTCCCCGTGCAGGGCGGCAGCTTCCCGGGAAGCCCCAGCTCCTCGGCCCGAGGCGTCCCCTTCCAGGGATGACCGTGTGGCATTTCTTGCTCGGTCGGCACTGGTGACTCTGCCTGCCTGTCTGGACTCTCCCACCCACCCCCCGCCCGGCAGAGAAGAGACCTGCGGCTCGGGCCGGGCCTGGATTTCAGTTTGCGAAGGCACGCGGGGGAAACCCCAGCAAAAACACCCGTTTGAAAACGACAGGGAGGGATGGGCCGCTGCCCGGGACCCAGGCGCCGGGTGACTTCCTCTAGTCACGCTCCCGGGCGCCCTCTGCCACCTGTGCGCCGGGGGCGGGGAGGGGGCCGCGGCGCTGCTTACGTGCCCAGCCTCGAGGACACTCGCTGTCAAGCTAGGGGGACGCTCGGGAAAGCGCACGACGTCCGAAGGGTATTTGTGTTTCCGTGGCGCCCTCACCTTGCTCCTGGCAGCATGCTCTTGTTGATTGAGCACCTGCTGTATACCCCGCTCTGCAGAAGCCTGTGTTGATCTCCCCAAGTCTTGTCCTTGGAGGCAGCTGGGGAACAGAGTAGTATAAATTGGGGGTCGGCAACCTTCGGCCCACGGGCCAGATCAGGCCTGCCCCCTGTTTTTACACCGTAGGACTTGGGGGAGCGCGTTAGTCGTCTAGAGGTGCCGTAGGAAAGCCCCCCAGACTTCGGGGCTGGGTGGCTGAAAACCGCAGAAATTCATCCTTTCCACCTGGAGGCCAGGGTCAGCCAGGCCGGGCCCCCCCCCCCCCCGGCGCCTGCAGGGTCCCTCCTGCTTCCGGTGGTCTGCCCACGCCCCTCAGTGCGCTCGGCCCAGAGCGACAGCACCCGCCTCTGCCTCCACCTCCTCGTGGCCGTCTCCTCCCAGGGCGCCTCTGCTTGCCTGGCGTTCTCCGCTCCACGTCCTCGGCCGTCTGTCCTCCCCTCCTCTTGGAGGGACGCCCATTGGCATGGCTTGGGAGCCACCCTGACCCACAGGACGTCCTCTAAGTTGACCCTGCTCCCCAATCCAGCATACCTCCTCGAGGGACACGGGTCAGCCTGCCCCAGAGAGGTTTTTACACTCCCGAGGGGCTGACTTAAAAAAAAAAAAAAGAAGGTTCAGCCAAGACCGTAGTTGGTGGCCCACAAAGCCGAAAACATGTCGGCTTCAACCCTGCACAGAAAAAAAGCCCGTGCCCCCCCCCCCCCCGGGATAATGAACGCAGCCGGCGGGAGGAGCGGGAGCCAGCCCCCGCCGGTGTCGCCGATCCGCTGCATCACTGAAGAGAAACAGAAAGGCTTTCCTTGCGCGTGGTAGTTTGGCTCATGGCATGTCCTGGGTCCGCAGGCCACGTCCGCTTTCGGGATGGCGCGGGCCGGTTGGCTTGCTGGCCGTGACCCTCCCAGCCCTCAGGCCCGTCCCGTGAGGTCCAGGGTAGGTACCAGTCCCGTCTCGCTGAGGGGAAGATGGAGGCGGAAGCCCTGGACACGTCACGTTGCTGGCGGGCGGCAGCGCCGGCTGGGGCGTGGGCACCGTCGGAGCCTCTCCCTGCCTTGCTCAGTGATTCTGAGAAGGAAGGGTGGTTGGGAGTCCATTTATCTGTGCACGACAGAGACCCAAAGAAGCGGTGTCTCAAACAGACGCTGTTTGGGCTCTGCCTTATGCTGAGGCCCAGAGGCCGGCGGGCCAGGGCAGGGGTCCCAGCAGTGCTTGGGCCCCTGTCCTTCTGGCTAACGCCCCTCCCTCATTCCCGAGCTGAGGTCTCATCCTCGAGGCGCACCGTGGCGGCTGAGATCCCGCCCTCTCACCCAGATGAAAGCAGGCACAAGGGGAAAGCTTTACCCTCTTGGCCAGAAGGTCCTCATGTGACCGCCACTAGCTGCAAGGGAGGCTGGGAAGTGTGGTCCCAGAAGGGCCACGTGCACGGTTCAGTTTAGGGCTGCTCCTCCTGTGGGGGAAAGGGCATGGGGGGCCGGGGGTGCATCTGGCCGCAGGGCTGGGGAAGGGCATTTGTGGGAGCGGGAGTGCGCTCAGCCTGGCTTGGAGCGAGAGTGCCCCTGAGAAGGACGAGAGGGGCTGTCGAGTGACAAGGCGGCGCCTCCCACGCCACAGGGCCTTGACTCTGCTGCCTCCCGCAGCCGCAGGCCCTTTTGCTCAGGGGCCCAGTACGACACAAAGGGGTACTTCCGGAAGGTTCCTGCAGCCGAGGATGGCTGTGGCTCGCAGCAGGGAGGGGAAGCCTGCGGGAGCCTCCCCGACGAGAGGAGGCGAGAGGGGCGCGGCACAGGAGGTTTTCACCCCGGCTCCAGAAGCGCGTCATCGGCTCGGGGTTGAGTCACGCAGCCAGGGTGACCTCTGCCCAGGGCGTTAGGGACGAGGGCACGGAGGCTCCGACGTGTGGCCGGGTCGTCCCGACCGACCCACTGGTAGAATGCCGTGGCGACACCAGGTTAAAGTGGAAATTGCCTTGGGTATTTTAAAAACAGGGTGACTGCCCAGCAAAATCCGCCTCTGCACTTCCGCAGAGTTGGAAAGGCCGGCATCTCTGAGCCTCCGTGCCCGGGGGCTGAGCCGGCGGCCTCTCCCGCCTCAGGAGGGCTCGCCCGCCGCCTGCTCCACCTGGCGGAGCCCCTCCCCAGCTCCCATCACCCCAGTGGGGGGCCTTGCGCCCGTTGCTGTTTGTCCTCTCCCTCGCCCTTGCTGGTTTCCTAAAATCGAGAGGCATTTCTCCGAGCTGCGATTCCTTTTTAAAATTTATTTATTTCTCTCCCCTTCCCCCCTGCCATTGTCTGCTCTCTGTGTTCTTTTGCTGTGTGTTCTTCTGTGTCTGCTTGTCTTCTCATTCCACGGCTCTGGGAACCCATCCTGGGACCTTCCGGAGTGGGAGAGAGGCAATTGCTCTCTGGCGCCACCTCAGCTCCGTAGTTCATTGTGTGTCTTACTGTCTCTTCCCCGTGTCTCTTTTTGTTGCATCATCTTGCTGCATCGGCTCTCTGTGTGGGCGGCCCCACTCCTGGGACACACGGCAGGTGACAAGTGGGGTATCACTGGGCCCCAGGTCCTGCTGTGGGTCCTGGAAGAGGAGCTGTGTCCCCGGAAGGGCAGCACTCCTATGTGGGGCGGCACTCCTTGAGCGCATCAGCACTGCGCATGGGCCAGCTGCACACGGGTCAGGAGGCCCTGGGTTTGAACCGCGGACCTCCCGTGTGGTAGGCGGATGCCTTATCAGGTGAGCCACGTCCGCTTGCCCCAGGTTCCTTTCGAGCATGGGAAGCTGTCTCCTACCCCAGCCGGTGAACTCGCTTTGCTGGCCCGTCTGTGGGACGAGGCATGGGGACTGGCCAGCCCCGGGAGGCAGCGCTGGGGTGCCAGGTGTGCGCCTGGCCCAGGCGGGCGTCCAGGGTCCCCTGGAAGGAGGGCGGTGTGCGAAGTGGACCCCGCGATGGCATGGGCATCGGGCCCAGGAGACGGGCCCAGCAGAGCGGGGCAGGCTCGGGAAGCCCTCGCCGGCGGGGACAGGTCCCTGCCAGGGGACCCTGCTCGCTGTGTCGGGGAGGTGGGGAGTAGCGAGTGTGCCGGGACGGAAGGGCCACCCTGGGGGAAGCGACCGCCGGGCCTGGAGGCCGCCAGAGGGCTGGCGGCAGGTTCCTCCGGCGGCCTCCGCCCGGGGCAGGACACCCCAGCCCTGGAGGGCCGTGGCAGGCTGCAGGTGTGCCCGTGACACGTTCCCGGCCAGCCCCCGAGGAGCGCACCACGCCTGGCCCTGGGCTCTCGGGGCGGTTCCTGGCGAGTGAGCCCCAGAGGGCCACACGCGGGGCCGTGGCCTGCACGGGCCCCTGGCCGCCGGGGCGGATGCCCGCTGAGGGGGCAGGAGGAGCGCGGGGTCGCGGGGTCAGAGGCTGCCGCGGGCGGGAGCCCAGGAGGTCCCGGGTGCCCGGTCAGCGGGCTCCGGGGACGGGGTGCCGAGCACCCGCGGGGAGCCGTCTGCCCCACGGGCGCCGCACACGAGTGGACCCCGCCGGCTGTGCGTGGCGGCTATTGCCGTTCATTCGCTGACCGGGGCTGGGGTTCCGGCGACCAGTGAGATAAATGCCTGGCCCCACTTCGGGGTCCTGGGGGGCCAGGGGCCGCAGACGCTTGCCTGCGAACACGCCAGCACCCTCCTTTCCAGAAGCGATGTCGCTGTGGGAGACTCAAATCTGCTGAGGAGCTCGAGAGGGGCAGGTGGGGGGCAGGGATGGCCTCTGCCCGGGAAGGGCGTGGAAGCCGGCGGGAAGGGCAGGAGCAGGCGGCCTTAGCCGCTGCCTGGTGCACGCCCCGGGCCCCTGCCCACCGCCCACCCGGGCCTCAGCGTCCTCAGCTGTGAGGCGAGGGGATCGGGAGTGCTGGGAGTTGCTGGAAGTGTCTGGCCCCTCTGGAGGACCCAAGGCGGAGGCCTGCCCTGGGGGTGGGGTGTAGCCCGTGGGCCTGGAGGGGTGGGGGTGGGGGGGGACGACGACTGGAGCCAGGAGAGCAGGGCGCACGCCTCCTGCCTCACCGCGCCTCGGCACCCCCGGCCCTGGCCGCGCCACCCTGGCTCTTTGCTCCTCAGTGGACAAGCGGAGGGCGGTTTGGGGGAGCTGCGTGTCCCTGAGCGGGTGCCATGTGGGGTATCACTAGACCCCCGGTCCTGCCGCGGCGCCCGGAAGAGGAGTTGTGTCCCTGGGAGGGCAGCCGCGCCAGGCGCAGAGTCATGGGGACCCTGCCGAGCCCCTCGTCTTGGGGAGCCCTCCTGGGGGCTGTCCTCTTAGCTCTTGTGGTGGCGTAGCCCCACGCGGTGCCCGGCCTCGAGGCGTTCTCCTCACCATGCGGGCCAGCCATGCACGTGGGCAGCCGGCCGTGCCAGCTCCCCGGGTGGCGCTTGTCCAGCCAGGCCGGCCCCTCCCGGCGGCTCCCGGTGGCCAGGTGGCCGGCTTTCTTGAAAGCAGGTCCAGACCGGTGTGGGGGGCCCTCTCCCCACCCCTTCCTAGCACAGGGAGGGGAGAGCCCCCTTTGATTCCCCGTTTTCGGCCGTCTCGTTAAAGCGCTTCGTGTCCCGCGGCGCCGGCAGGAGCGGGGCTGGGCTGGTTTTCTTCAGGGGTGTGGGTAGACCCCCCAGCTCACTGGGCCCATTTTCGCTGGGTGCGGGGCGCGTGTGGGCGCCGCGGCATGGTGCTTCTGCGCAGGAACCGGCCGGGCGGCCCGGGCTGGGATGAGCCTCTGGGCGAGGACGGAGACCCTGGCAGCTCAGCTTTCGCATGAACAGGGGGCGCTTTGTGGCTTCCTCACCTCCAGGGAGGATGGAGTAAACCAGCAGACTGATGGGGGGCCCCGGGCAGACCCAAGAGGAACGTTCCGGAGGGTTGGAATGGCAACAGCAGACTGGGCCGGGGCGGGCGCTCGGGGCCTGGGGGGACACGGCCCCTCCCGCGCCCAGCCCTGCCCCCGCGGCGCCCCGGCAGCCCCGGCTCCTTCCCGCTTTGTGCGTGAGGAAACCGAGGCACAGAGCGTGAGCAGCAGCGTCGGGTCCCTGCTGGGCCCGGCGTCACGAGGCGCCGCTCCAGACCCTGGCGCTCTCCCCGGGGGCCTCAGAGGCAGGTCCCTGCCGCGCCTGCCGCCCTCCCGCGCTGGCCCCGGGGCTCTCTCTCCACGCTCCCGAGCCAGGCTCCCCACGCCCTGCCTCGTGGCCGAGCGCCTGTGGCACGGGCAGCGGCTGCCCCCGCTTCTGGGCCGCATCTGCAGCCGCGTGTGCTGGGCCACGGGGGGCCCCCCAGCCCACACATCCTGTGCTCCCAGGCGCCGGGGCCCGGGGGCACGCAGAGCCCCAGGCCCGGCCAGGGCCCTTCTGGCAGCTGCCCACGCCATGGGCCCCGGGACATCCTGCTTCTCCCCAGCCGGCCAGGGGCTGCCACTTCAAGTCACCTCCTGGGGGGGTGTGTCTTCCCTGGAGACCCCCGTCCCTTGCCGACGGGGGCGGCCCCTCCTGGGAGCTCGTTCCAGGCTCCCTCGGTGGCTGCTCTTGCTCGGGCACCTCCCTTGCTGGCCCCGACCCACCCGCGGTTCCCAAGCTCCCATGGCCTCCCCCGCCGACAGCCCCTCCTGGAAGCTGTCACGGGACCCCCTGCCGGGTCCCTGGAGGAGCCGCTCCCCGTGGCCATCGCTCTGTGCCTCAGTTTCCTCTCTTGCAAACGGGGCAGGGGGGGGCCGGAGGCCGTTGGGAGCTGGGGCGCAGGCCTGCGAGTGCTGCCAGCTGCTCCAGTCACAGCCTCCCCGGGAGGCCCGAGAAGAAAGGCGGGCGGTGTGCGCTTTGTCCCTGCTTCCTCGCTCCTGGCTGAGCTCCCGCCCCCGGCCTCGGGACCCCAGCACATCTGCCGTCCCTTGTGCGGCTCACAAAGCCCGGGCGGGCTGATTAGCATGGACGGGCCGGCCGGCGGCGGACGCCAGCCCTCGCTTTGTGTCCTCCCGCTCCTCTCGGCCGTCCCTCCACGCGCCCCGCGGCTCACCGCCCTGCACCCCCCCCCCCCCCCCGCGCCCCTGCAGGGCCTCCGGCGCTGATCTCTGAGATGTAGAGTTGGGGTTTCCCTGCGGGGGGGGTCCTTCTCCAGCCCCGGGGAACCTGGAGGCCACCGCCTTCCCCAGCTGTCCAGCCCACGGGAAAGGGGGGAAAGGGGGTCCCGGGTCCCCCGGACGCCTGGTCCTCAGAGCCCCTCTTGAAGAAGGGTCGTCACTTTCTGAGTCCGTGAGCTGCCCTGTAAGCTACCAGCAGAAACGCTGCTTGTGCTGTCGTCGCGTGTTTTAAGAGAATAAGCGAGTGAGACGTTTGAGGAAAACAGAGGCTGATTGGGCAGCTGCCCACGGGCGTCCCGCCCCAACCGCTTGAAGAAGGAAAACCTTTTGGTGGAACGGCGCCCCCCACCGAGGTCACCAGCGCCCTAAATCGGTGGCCTGCGTCCAGAAGGGGCCGTTTCTGAGAGGCCTGAAGAGCTCGGAACGCGCGCTTCCCCGTGCGGCTGGGTCCCTCGGGCCGGGGCGGCACGCCTGGTGCCGGCGGGGGTGCTCGCAGCACCTGCCGTGTGCCCGCGGGCCTGGGGTGCGGCGCTCCCCTGAGGCTCGGAGGGCTGCCTGGTCACCGAGGCTCAGGGAGGGGCGGCCGAGCCGGGTCCAGCGCCAGGCGCGGCTTCTGGTGGCTGCACTCGGCCGCCTGGAAGCCAGGCCCACCCGACCCCTCCAGCCCCCACAGGACAGGGACGGGTGCCTGGGAGACACCAGAGGCCCCGGAAGCAGCGCCGCCACCCTCCCCCACCTGCAGGGGCCAGGAGGGCCGAGCGGGCAGCAGGCAGAGCCCAGGCCAGCCTGGGGTGCGGCAGCTCCAGGGAGGGGCCCGGCGACCCTGGGACAGGCCGCCCCCGCGTAGTTCCCGTTGCGTGTGGTGGAAATTCCCGCAGGCGAGAGGGCGTGAGAGGCCGGCCCCGCCTGTGTCCCTCGCCTTCGAGGCCCCGCTGTCGGCCCCGCCACCCTCTGGTGCGGCCTTCCGCACGTGTCCCAGGCGGACACAGACAAGCTGCACAGACCGCCCGGGACTCACGGAGCCTGGAGCCAGGCACACGGAGGCAGGAGGGAGGGGGTGCCGGCGGCACGGGAGCCCCTCGTTCCCAGCGGCCCGCTCTCTCATGTCTCCTTCCTGGAGGAGCCCGCGGCTCCGCTGCCCTGCCCCTCCCCGCCCTCCCTCCTGCCTCTCCCCCCTCACACCCCGGGCCCTAGGCTTTTAACGGTCTGCCCCTAGCTGCCCTTGGATGCCATAGCCTGTCACCGTCCCCACTGGAAGGCTGTTTCCTCCTGCGACGGGGCCAGCGTTCACTGACCCGCCTCCCGCGTCGACAGGGGTGGGCCAGTTTTCTCCCCACCGGGCGTCTCCTAGATGTTTGCAAGGAGAGCTGGAGAATGGGCCCCCGCAGGGGCGTTCCTGGGCGGCGTGATGCCCGGGGCTGGCGTGGCGCGGGCTGGGGACCCGGCGGGGAGGGCAGGGTGACCTCGCGGCCCTCAGATGCCCCAGGCTGGGCCGCGGCGCGGGCGGCAGCTGCTCAGGCCTCTCTGGGCTCGGCGCGGAGGAGCCGGCTCTGGTTACCACGGGGAGGGCGGCCGGGCCGGCACGGGCCCCCGGGTTAGGGCTCTGCCGGGGCAGGCCAGCCCGGCCGCCCTCCGGGGCCACCTCTCACCGGGCTGGGGCACGTCCGCCGGGCAGGCGGGTGGCAGGGGCATCAGGACAGGACGAGGGCGCAGCCAGGGGCTGGGCCCGGGGTCCCCCGGCTGGAGGACGGGGACGTGCCCAAGTCCGTCATCTTAGCCGCCCTCCTCTGCGCTCCCTGCTGCCCCGCCAGGGGGTTCCTGGCCGTGGGGGCGCCCCCGGTGTGGAAGCGGGGTGGGTGCTGCCGGGCAGGGGCCGGGCCCTCTAGGACCCGGAAGGCAGGTGCTCTGTCCCCGGGAACCGCCTAGAGGCCGCCGCCCCCGGGACCCAGCCCCCATCACAGTCGTGCCCCTCCCTGCCAGCGCTCGGCAGCGGCCCCGTGTCCATCTCGCTGCACCCCGGGTGCTGCCGGCCTGCCTCCCACTGTGACGGGCAGCCCCGGGTGCCCTGGGCCCACGCCCGGCACGGGGCAGGCCCGGGGAGGACGCGCTGGGCGGCCTGGGCGCCGGGCACGGGCGCCGCCCGCAGGCTGCGGGGCCCGGCGTCTGCGCCTCCTGGTTACCAGCCCGGCGCCTGTACCGCATTCCCCTCTGCCAGGTGAACGCCCGCGCTGCTGCGCAGGAGGCGGCGATGGAGGACACACCTCCCCCTCAGGCAGGCGTTGCCGCGCCGCCCCCTCCCGTCTGCGGGGCAGACGGCTCTAGTGATTCCTGCGTGGCGGGTAGGACTGGCCCGCTGGAGAGGCGCGGGCCCAGAACGAGGCCGGTGGTCACGCTTACCCTGAGCCGGGGCTGCGCCGTCTCGCCCTTCACTACCACGCCCTGGTGGAGACCCCCTCCCCTCACGTGCAGGGGAGGGGTCCGTGGGAGGGGAGGTGTCTCCCGGCACTTGTCCCCGTCCAGCAGGTCCTTGTGACCCAGGCCAGCCTGCTCGAGGGGCCTGGGCCCCACCCGCTCTTCCCACTGCGCAGCTCCCCCCCTCCCCCCAACAGTACCCCCCGGCCGCATTCCCGCGCCCGCCCCGCACCCAGCCCCGCGGGGCCCGGAGGCGGCTTCTGAGGCCACGCGCGCAGCGGGCAGCACGAGGACCCGGCATCTGGGCCGCCGCACTGGGCCTCCCTCACGCCCAGGTGTGGGGCTCGCGGCAGCCTTCCCTGGGTGCCCTCAAAGCGTCAGGCACGGGCAGGCACGCCAGGGCCCCAGCTCTGTGTGTCACAGGGTCCCGGGCGGGCGAGCCAGGCGGGCGTCAAGAGGCCCCCTTGGTTTCAGGCGCTGGTCCCAGAAGTGCTGGCAGACCTCCTGGAGGAGGTGACGGGAGCAGGAGCGAGGCAGAGGGTGGTGTTGGCCCAGGGCTGAGGGCAGCCAAGGCCGGCACGGCACCACCAGAGGGAGGGCGGCTGCAGCGCGGCCACCCACGGGCTCGGGGCCCCGTAAGGGGGGCGGGTTTGTTCCAGAAGCTTCCGGGGCTTTGGAGAGGGGCTTTCAGCTAGGCCACAGCCTGTGGGCCGGTCAGACACCAGCTGGGGCCACGGGGTGGCCGCGGAGAAGCCTGGAGGGGGCCGAGCCCCCTGGGCAGGTGCCCCTGTGGCCACGGCGCCCAGGGGTTCTGCCGGCTCTGTCGAGGCTCCCCTGGCGTGGCTGGCCGAGGCTGGCTGGGGCCGGGACTCCCGCTGGCGCCCCCGCCTGGCTCGTAAAGGAAGCTGTAGTGCCGCGGCCCGGGCTGTGCGCGTCGCCTTGGCCGCCGGAGCAGAGGCACTGCCCCCGAGGCCAGCGCTCATGGCCCAGGACGCGGGGGGCCTGTGCTGGACAGAGCGGGTGGCCCCGGCCCCCGCAGCCCTGCCGCAGCACGCCCCGGCCTCCCGGAGCCCCCGGGGGAACAGCAGGTCCTCGGGTGTGGGGAAGCAGGCGGCTGTGCCGGCGCCGGGACGGAGGGCGGTACCGTGCGTGTCCTCCCCGAGGACAGCCTCCCGGCCCTGCCCCCCGGCAGCCGTGGGGCCTGGGCGCGGCACAGTGGGCGCTGGGCGCGGCTGTCGTGGCTGCGTGGGGCCTGGGCGCGGCACAGTGGGCGCTGGGCGCGGCTGTCGTGGCTGCGTGGGGCCTGGGCGCGGCACAGTGGGCACTGGGCGCGGCTGTCGTGGCTGCGTGGGGCCTGGGCGCCGCACAGTGGGCGCTGGGCGCGGCTGTCGTGGCTGCGTGGGGCCTGGGCACGGCACAGTGGGCGCTGGGTGCGGCTGTCGTGGCTGCGTGGGGCCCGCTGCCTGGGGGCGCCCAGTTCTCTCCATCCGAGGCCCCCCTGGGAGTCGGCGCTCCCTGGTGCCCGCGGCCCCTGCTCAGTCTCCGCGGCGTCCCGGGCTGGGGCTCATGGCTCGGGGTCTCTGAGAGCTGACCTCCCGGGAGCCCCGCGCCCCGCCCTGGGCTCACCCCTCCCCGCAGAGGAGCACCGTCGGCCGTCCGCCCGCCCGAGGGGCTGCCAAGGCCTCCTGGTGGGCGGGGCCGTGCTGGAGGGGCCCCCATCATGCTCCTGGTCCTGGCCCCGAGGATCCCATCTTGTTGGGGTGTCCCCGCGAGCCAGGGGGCAGGGTCTGTGTTCCAGCTCTGCTCCCCTGGCTGTGGGTGGCCCCCGGAGGGACAGGCATGGCCGCACCACCTTGCGCCATCGTCCCGGGGGCCCTTTCGGGGGGCAGTGGAACCACAGTGGGAAGGGCAGGTGCAGAGCCGTGGGGGTGGCCACGGGGTCTCAGCCACAGTCTGCGAGCGGGGGTCTCGCAGAGTTTGTAAAAGCTGGGGGATGAGGCCCAGCATTTTGTTGCTTTGTCAGCTCTTTGTCACATGTCCCCTGCGTGACACTCAGGAAATGCTGGTTCCTGGGCTCTGGCTGCACAGTGTGACGGGCAGCCAGCCCACCCTCGCCCAGGCATCCCTGCCCGCCCAGCCCGTGGTCACGGCCACGCTTCACGCAGCCGCTGGCCCTGCGGCGCCCGCCTGGCGCCGGGTGGGAGGGCGCTGCCGGCCAGGGGCGGGGCTGCTGTGGACAGGGTGCTCCCGGCTGCCGCTGCGCTGGGAGCAACCCCAGGTGGGCCTTCTCTCTTGCCCCAGGCACAGGCCTGAGGCCAAGGTCAGGTGTCCCTGCTGGGACCAACTGAGCCGGTGGTGAGGAGCCTCGCCCAGGGCTCAGGCTGCACCACACGGACAAGGGCTGAGCTGGACTCCCCCACCGAGAACGTTCTTCCAACTGCAGTGAAGGTCACAGGACGTGAAATAGTCCGTTTCAAGGAAGCAGCTGCGGCTCCAGCGATTGGGCTCCCGTCTACTCTGCGGGAGGTCCAGGGTTCGTTTCCCAGGGCCTCCTGGTGAAGGCGAGCCGGCCGAGCCTGCCCGCGCAGGAGTGCCAGCCCACAGAGGGACTGGCCTGTGCGGAGAGCTGGTGCAGCAAGATGACGCAACAGAAAGACACGGGGAGAGACAGCAGGAGACGTAGCAGATGCAGCCGAGGTGGCGCAAGAGAGTGAGCGCCTCTCTCCCACTCCGGAAGGTCCCAGGATCGGTTCCCGGAGCCGCCTAATGAGAAGACAAGCAGACACAGAGGAACACACAGTGGATGGAGGACAGAGAGCAGACAGCGAGTGCACGAGCGCAACACGAGGCAGAGGGACTGGACTGTTTTGAAGTGCACAGCTCAGGGGCGTTTAGGACATTCACGGTGGTGTGCCAGCATCACTTCTGTCCAGTTCCAGAACGTTCTCACCACCCCTGAGGGGAGCCCGTCCCTGTTAAGCAGACACACTCCCCGCTCCCTCTCCCCCCAGCCCTTGGCAACCACCGATGTACTTGTCTCTGTGGCCTGACCTGCTCTGGACATTTCCTGTAAGTGGTTTTGCACACCACACGGCCAGTCGCATCTAGCTTCCTTCACTCAGCAGCCCGCTCTCGAGCTTTACCCGGTAGCAGCGGCATCAGCACCTCATTCCTTTGTCCTCCCCCCTCCCCGAGATGGCTCCCGTGTCTCTTGGCTCAGTTTCTTTCTTTCTTTTTTTTATTAAAGTTAATAGAGCACAAGGAATGTTACATTAAAAAGCAAAAAATAAAAACCATAAGAGTTCCCATATAATCTACTCCTCACCCCCGTGCCTCATCATTTTTGTAAATTGTATTTTTTTGAGGATACATACATCACACAAAAAAGTTACATTAAAAAATAATGAGGTTCCCGTATACCCCCCCACTCCTCCCACACCGACAACCTCCCGCATCGTCGTGGCACACACATCGCACTTGGCGAGCACATTTTGTCAGTTTCTTGTTTTTCCTTCCCCTGCTTGTTGTCTGCTTGTTTTTTTTTCTTTTGGAGGCACTGGGAACTGAACCCGGGACCTCCTGATGTAGGAGGCGGGCACTCAACTGCTCGAGCCATACTCGCTCTCCTTCATTTTCGTCAAGGAAAAATATTCCATTTTCTCAGCATACCCAGTTGGTGGACATTTGGGTTGTTTGCCCCTTTCGGCTGCTCTGAACACTACCTGTTTGCTGTTTTCAGTCCTTTTGAGTATATACCTAAGAGTGGAGCTGCGGGCACATCTGACGGTTCTGTGATTAACTTTTTGAGGAACCGCCAGCCCTTTCCACAGCGGCTGCTCCGTTTTACATTCCCCTCAACAACACGCAGGGTTCCCGTTTCCCCGCATCCTGGTCAACACCTGTTGTTTCCGTTATTCTCGGCAGTAGCCACCCTTGTGGGTGCGAAGTGGTGTCTCACTGTGGTTCTGATTTGCATTTCCCTAATGACCGATGGCGATGGCGTTGGGTATCTTCAGTGCTTTTTGGCCATTTGAGCATCTTTGGAGAATCATCTATTCAAGTCCTTTGCCCATTTTTAAAGTTGGGTTTTTCCTCTTTATTGTTGAGCTGTTGGAGTTGCTTATGTGTCCTGGATAGTAAATCCTTTCGAATATGTGATTTACAATGATTTTTTCACATTGTGTCTGTGGTTGTCTTTTCACTGTCTTGAAAGTGTCATTTGATGCACAAGTTTTCTCGTTTTAACTGAAGTCCTATTTATCTGTTCTCTTCTTTTGGTTGATATCTAAGAATCCATTGTTAAATTGAAGGGCACAGAGTTTTTTTCCTTATGGGTTCTTCTAAGTGTTCTATGACTTGAGCTCTTAACATTAGGTCGTTGATGCCTCGCTGGTTCCTTTTTATCTATGATGTGAGGCAGTTAGAGGTCAGTTTCGTTCTGTGGCACGTGGCTGTCCAGTTGTCCCAGCACCACCCCGCTGGGTGGAATTGGTGCGCTGCGTGACGTCACCTGACTGTGGGCATGTGCGTTCATTTCTAGACCTTCCGTTTCTGTCCCACTGGTCTGTCTCTCCTCCTGCCAGGGCCACGCTGTTTTTATATCTGTAACTCTGTGGTAAGTTTTGAAATTAGAATGCGTGATTCCTCTGACTTTGTTCTTCTTAGAGACGGTTCTGGCTCTCTGGGCTGACGGGTCACGTTGGCCACACTTGCACTCGCGCTTCTCTCTGTACATGTATTTGTTGCTGTCGTCGTCGTCGTTTGTTCGACGAGCCACTTGGAAGCAAGTTGCAGGCATCTCGAGTCTTCACCCTAAATACTTGCGTGTGCATTTCTTAAGAAAGGGGCATTCCCTGCAGGTGTGCGACGCTGCTGTCACAGCCAGGTAATTGCAGATGACATCTGACCTCCCGGGCATTGCCCCAGTGCTCTGCAGAGGACAGCGGCCAGGGCTGTGGGCCCCGCGTGTTCACATTCTCCTGTCGGCCTTAAAAGTTGTCACTAACCTCCGCCCTGGGCTCACGCTTGGCTGTGCGGGGCAGGGCCCCTCCCTCGGGTGGTTCCCGGCAATTTTGTGTCTGTTTTGAAGAGGCGCGATTCGATTCATTGTCTCTGCTTCCTTGGGATGAGACCACGTGAAAGTTTGTCCAACAACACTCCACAGAGGCTGAGCCCTTCCGTCCTGCTGCCGACCCCCAGCTCAGTTGGCCAAGGGGGGGTTGCCATGCCGCGTGCAGAGCTGTGCGCGGCCCTGACGGCTGCCCGCGCCCCGGGTGTGCCAGGCGCGCTGACGTCCCTCGTTACGCCATCACCCCCTGGACAGATGAGGAGACCGAGGCGCCGAGAGGGCTGGTGGCCGGCCTTGGAGGCAGAGGGGGGGCGCGAGCCCCAGCAGGCTGGCCCTGGTGTTCCCACCCCCATGGCCCCACGTGGGTGCCCGGGGGAATGGGCTCAGCCGAGAACCGCCGAGGGGCCTCCAGCGGTCGTTTCTGGGTCCCCCGCCCCGGCGTGCGAGGCAGGAGGGTTGTTGAGTGAATGCGCGACTCCCTGCGCTGGGCACCCGGCCAAGTTCCTGCGCCCCTTCCCCCCACCCGCCTTCCTGCCGCGCTGCTCACAGGCCCGGCACGGCCGGAGCTCCAGGGAGGCGCGTGCTGGCCCAGGCGCCCCGCGTCGCCCGGCCGCCCCGTGGACGGCGGGCCTGCCGCAGTCTGTGGGTGCCCAGAGGAGGGGGCCGAGGGCAGGGCCGGGGCACTCCGCCTGGGACGCGGCCAGCTCATGCCCGTGCCTCCCCCCGCAGATGAAGACGTGTGCGTGTTCAAGTGCTCGGTGTCGCGGGAGACGGAGTGCAGCCGCGTGGGCAAGCAGTCCTTCATCATCACGCTTGGCTGCAGCAGCGTCCTCATCCAGTTCGCCACCCCCAGCGGTACGTCCCCCCCGCCCCCGGCCGGGCAGTACGTCCCTGCCGAGACGCCCCCCACGCCGGCGCCCCAGGCCCTCTGCGCCCTGCGCAGCGGGGTCCTGCTCGGCTGCGGCTGGAGCCTGGAGAGCTTCCAGAATGCTGAGCACGGACAGAAGCCACCCAGGGCTTCCGGCTGGAGGGGCCTGGCTTCTTGGGGGTGGGGGCCCCGGTAGCCGTGCAAGGTGACTGTGAGCCCCGGGAGGTCGGGCGAGCGCTGCCGGTGGCCAGGCGAGCCTGAGCGGTGGCGACGAGCCGCTCTCCCCCCGGGGGTCGGGGGAGCCCCAGTCGGAGAGCTCGGCCAGCCCGCGCTGCGCCCAGGAGACCCGCTCAGCTTGTCCAGGGGTGCACTCCCCACGGGGCCCCAGCCCACCCGCTCCCGCGCAGCCACCAGGGCGGAGGGGACAGCAGGGAGGTCTCGTGAGGCCCACGGGGTTTCCTTCTCGAAAGCACATAAATACTCCAAGTTCATTCTTAAAAAACCCAAAGCACCCCCAGCAGGGATGACCGTGCGCAGCGGGGGTTGTAAATCCTGGTCTCTCCAGCTCTGGGAACGTTTCAGCCTCAAGCTTTTTAAGAGGCACAGAGCGGGCAGCGCTCAGTGGTTGGATGCCTGCTCCGCTCGTACGAGGCCCCAGGTTCAGTCCCTGGCACCTCCTGAAAAATAAGACGATAAGAGGCTGCCTGCCGCTCGCCTTCTCTCCTCCGCACCATTTGTCTGTCCTCACGGGGCCTCGGTCAACCCAGACGGGTGGAAAGGGCCACGCAGCGCCACACCCGGTGGGCAGGTGTGCTTTGTCCTCTGGCGTGCGTCCTCCTTGACAATAACAGGGCGTCCCCTTTTACTGGGCGTCAAGGGTGTGTCCCTTGTGCCCACGGCCTTGCCCAGACGCTGCCCTGAGCCTCCTGGTGGCCTCAGCCAGCGGGCGTGCAGCCCTTGGGGCCTCCGCCAGCCTGTTCTTCCGCGAGCAGGCGCCGGGTCCACACCCTCGAGCCGTGCCGAGCCCCCCCGCCGCGCAGGCTCGCTGGCCTTGCACTCAGTTACCAACTGCAGGCCCGGCTGCCCGGCTGCCTTCCCTGGGAATTGAAACCCTGCTCGGGGCAGAAGTCCAGCCCCACCTGCTTGGCGGAGGAAAGTCAGGATGTGCAGCCGGACAGAGAGGAGGCCGCCCGCCTCGGCTGGGCCCGGTCCTGCCACCCAGGGCCCCCCCAGCTCGTGGGCCGCCCCGCGGTGACCTGGCTCCCCCTTGCAGACTTCTGCTCCTTCTACAACATCCTGAAGACCTGCCGTGGCCACACACTGGAGCGGTCCGTGTTCAGCGAGCGGACGGAGGAGTCCTCGGCCGTGCAATATTTCCAGGTGGGCGCAGAGCCGCTCCCGGCCACGCCGCCTTCCCGCTGGCCCCCGGCCCCCCGCCCGCCCGCCAGCAGGGCCCGCGTGGCGTCCCTCACGAGGCCACGGAACCCTGGGCCAGACAGGCCCGGGCCAGGCCCTGGCTCTTCCCAGCCACGTAGCCGTGGGCAGGGCTTCCTGCCTGCCGGGCTCTCTCCTCCTGGGTGCAAAGGCAGCGAGTTGCCGCAAGTCCGGGACCGGGGGTGAAGCTCAGGCCCACAGGAGTTCTGAGTGATGACGCTAGAATAATCGGAATGCGCCAGACGCTTCCCACCTGCCAGGCACTGGCGGAGGCATCTGTACACCTGTACGGAAGCCGTCGAACCCTCCCAGCCACCCTGGGAAGTAAGTGCTATTGTTGTCCCCGTTTTACAGATGAGAAAACTGAGGCTCAGAGAGCTTAAGTGACTTGCTCCAGGTCACACAGCTATTATGCAACAGAGCCAAGACGGGAAGCCAGGCCTGCCCGATGCCCAAGCCGGGGCCCCTGCCCGGGCGCCCGCCGCCTCCCGACGGACACTGCGCCTCACCGGCCTGGCGCTGAGCCCCAGGCTTCTGTCTTACCTGCTCCCGTTCCCCTCGGGGCCTCTGAGATGGGCCGGGGGGCCTCCGGCCCCAGAGCCCCGTCCGTGGCCGGTCGGCATCCTGCCGGCTGGCTCGCAGGTCCAGGCAGCATCAGCCGGGTCCCTCCCGCCGTGGCGGCCCTCCTGGGGGCTGCCCTCCCGCCCGCCGCACGCTCTGCGCCCCGCTGCCACTGCTGTGTCTCTTGCAGTTCTACGGCTACCTGTCTCAGCAGCAGAACATGATGCAGGACTACGTGCGCACGGGCACCTACCAGCGGGCCATCCTGCAGAACCACACCGACTTCAAGGACAAGGTGAGGGCCGCGGGCCCGCCCGGCAGCGACCTCGGCTCCGCCACCACTCAGGCGGGAACGCGGCGGGCCCCGCCGGCAGGGACAGGGAGGGCCTCGGTCGTCGGCGCCAGCCCCCCTTTCCCCTCCTTTCTCTCCAGTTGCAAACCAGCTTGTTCTAAAAGGCCAGGGCCTATAGATAATTACGTCATCTGCAAATATAGAGCTTTATTTCTTCCTTTTAAAAATAAAAAATAAAAAAAGTAAAAGGCCGGGGCCAAAGTAGGCCCTCAGCGGTCTTTCCCGGGGCGCCCCTCGGCCGTCCCCGCCTCCCGTCTCAGGACGCGGCCCGCAGGCGACAGCTGCTGCTCCTCCCTCTCCTGTGCTCTCGGAGAGGAGCCTCGTTTACAACCCTGAGCACTTAGGCGCGCTCTCTTTCTCTCCCTGTTCCTCATGATAAATATTTTATCAGGGTAAAACAAACACAGACCCGGCCGTTCTCGCCCTTTTCAAGCTCAGCGGCCTCGTTCCCTCCGCGGCACCGTGGCGCCGCCGCCGCCGGCCCTCACCCACACGGCACCCGCACCCCTTCTCCCGGAGCGCCCCCGCCACCCCTTCCATTTCCAAGCCTGGGAAGGAGCTTATGTGGGACACTTTACGTCCCACTGGTGGCCGAGTGGTATTTCCTCCCGTGCACCTACCGCCTTTTCTCTGTTCCTTCACCTGCTGGGATAAAATAACCCTTGTGGCGGTTCTGAATGATGCCTCTGTCTTCTCCCCGTCTTTCCCCGTGCAGAGCCCAAAGGATATTTTAGGGTTGCTGCATTTTATTATTTCAGTTTCTCAAAATCAGATTATAGTATACATACTTTTTCTGCAAACCTCCTTTTATTTATTTTTTTTCACTCATGGTAGCACACAGACCGACGTGCCATTTCCCATTTTCACCACTCTCAAGTCCAGTGAATTGACTAATCCACGGCTCTGCGCTACCCTCCCCACTGTCCATCACCCAAACTTGGCAAACACTTTTTCCCCACATTCCCCGTAAAAGCTTCACACACATGGTCTGTCTCGGCACCTCGCGGCCACATCCATTCTGCTGCGCAGCACTCTGTGTACGCTTGGCTGCACTGTCATTTCCCTAACCACTTTCAAGTCTTATGTGACAAAGTATTGCTCACTCACAATTAAGAGGAGACGACAAAAAAAAAAAAAACAAAAAAAACCAGAAAAGGAGCCAACGGCAGAGCGTAGGGCTTAGGAAGTGAGCGTTGACCTCTCTCGCCCTGCCGGCACCTCCTGGCCAGGCGAGAGCCTGTGGTTTCCCGTGACGCGCCTTGGGGGCGCCCCACGTGCGTCCCCACGGCTCCTGGCGTGCCGTCCCTGGCCCGCGCCTGCTGCCTCGTCCTTCTGTCTCTCCCAGGACAGAGGGCCATTTGCGGGCGCGTCCGGGCTCCGACAGGCACCCCGAGGCCCGCCCCTCAGAGTCCCAGGCTCGCCCTGGGAGCCGGGTGTTCCCCTGTGCCTGAGCCCGTCTCTGGGAAGCTCACCACCCACGTGCTGTTCCTGCTGTGACACTTGTCCTGACTGGACCCTGCAGAGGCCATCAGACAAACCCAGAACCCGGGCCTCAGGCCGGGGCTCCAGCAGGGAGCGGCAGGGGCCGGCAGCCCCCGGGAGGAGCCCTGTGCGCGGGCGCCTCCTGCCCGGCAGAGCCTCCGCGGGCAGGGAGTCCTGACCCCTCCCCCCAGCCCCGTCTGTCCCAGGGAGGCCCCCCTCAGCCCAGGCCATCCGGGGCCAGCTGACCGTACAGGCTCTCCCCGGGTGCCAGGAGGCTGCCCCTCCCCTTCCCCCCTGCCGCGGGACGCGGGCGCTGCCACCGGCAAGCGCTGGCTCCCAGGGGAACGGCGGGGCCCCTGCCTGGACAGGCCACAGCCAAACCGCCGCCTTGGCGCAGTGGGCACAGCACTGCCCCGCCACCCGCGCCATCCTTGGGAAGCCCCTTCCGCTGCTTCCCACCCAGAACCTGGGGCCCCCAGGTGCTTGTTGGTGGCTCCCCAAATCCTTCCGAGCAGCCGGCCGGTGCTGAGGAGAAACACGCCGCGGGGTGGGGTCCCGAGGCTAAGAGCGTATGTGTGGGCAGCGGCCCCCCGGATGCTCCGGTCAGGGCCCCGGCATCGGCCCTTCAGGCTCTTCCTCTGAGCAGAGCTGGGCCGGGGAGAGGAGGAGGGCAGGCCCGACCCCACCCGCCGGCGGCCCCTCGCGCCCCTGCTTCTGACCACCCTCGCGCCCACAGATCGTTCTCGACGTCGGCTGTGGCTCGGGGATCCTCTCGTTTTTCGCCGCCCAGGCCGGAGCGAGGAAGATCTACGCAGTGGAGGCCAGCACCATGGCGCAGCACGCCGAGGTCGGTGCCGCGCGGGCCCCGCCTCGCCCGTGTCCCTCAGCCCTGTGGCCGCCCGCCTGGCGGCGCCAGGGAGCCCTGGGCAGGGGGAGCTGCTAAAGAGGGCCTGAGTCTCCCGAGCCCTGGCCCCCAGGCTCCCGGCCCCGCCGACCCTGCCACCGGCCCCCGCAGGGCCAGCCCTCTGACCGGCTGCGTGTCCCCCGGCCGGGGCCGTTGGGGGTCTTTGGGGGCCTTTGGGGGCCTCCAAGGCTGGCCTGTAAAGTCACCCAGGCTTGGGCTCACCTCTCTGGGCCCCCCTCGCCCATTTATAAACTGAGAACACCAGGGTGTCTTTTGAGTAGTTTTGTCTTCTTTTTTTTTTGCTTGTTCTTTTTCCATTTAAATTCTCACGAGTAGCACTCAGAGTTGAAAAGCTCTGGAAGGGAGAAGAGCACAAAGGCTTCCCTTCCTGACCCTGGCCCCCGAGCCCCGAGCCCCTTGCTGGAGGGCGGTAGCACGGGTGGTCTTCCCGGAGCGAGCCTGGCCCCCCCCACCCGCTGCCCCCCCCGTCCAGTGAGCCGGGGCTGAGCCCCCGGGCCGCAGCGCCCCCGTGGTTGCAGGGCAGCCCTGCTCTGCCCGCCGCTGCCCGGGCCCGGCCGCCGTGAGCCCTGCGGGCACTGCCAGGCCCTGCCTGCCCCCGGCCCCCCACACCCAGCCTCTGGCCCACCGCCCGCAGGTGCTGGTGAAGAGCAACCACCTGACGGAGCGCATCGTGGTCATCCCCGGGAAGGTGGAGGAGGTGTCGCTGCCCGAGCAGGTGGACATCATCATCTCCGAGCCCATGGGCTACATGCTCTTCAACGAGCGCATGCTCGAGAGCTACCTGCACGCCAAGAAGTACCTGAAGCCCGGCGGTGAGCGGCTGCCGGGGCGGGGCCCGGGGCCGGGCTGGCTGGAGCGGCGACCGGGGCAGGCAGAGCTGCCCCGTGGGGCCGGCCTGGGCTCAGCCCTCGGCTGGAGGGGCGCCCCGGAGGCCCAGCCCTGCTCAGGGTCGGGGGTCCCGGGGCTTGTGTGAGCACGGGGGCTGGGGGGTTCGTGGGCCCGTGTGGGCGCGTGGAGGGGGCAGTCGACTGGCACCGTTGCCTCCTGTCTGCCCAGGGCATCGTGCCTGCCCGTCCACGCTTCTCGGCCTGGGCCTCTGAGTGGTGGGGGCCTGTTTTTGTCCATCTCCTATACGGGTCTGGGTGCGGCCCTGAATGACCGTCAGCCTCGGTCACGGTGTGTGCCCTTTGATCTGCTCAGCCCCAGCCTGTGGCTGCGGCCGAGCGTGCCCCGGGCAGGTCAGGTGTGAGCCTGCGAGCGTGGCTCCGGGGGTGCCCGGCTGGGGCGGCAGCCTGGCCGAGCCTGTCCCGGGCATGTCGGATGTGAGCCTGCGAGCGTGGTCCTGGGGGTGCCCGGCTGGGGTGGCAGCCTGGCCGAGCGTGCCCCGGGCAGGTCGGGTGTGAGCCTGCAAGCGTGGCCCCGGGGGTGCCCGGCTGGGGCGGCAGCCTGGCCGAGCCTGTCCCGGGCAGGTCGGATATGAGCCTGCGAGCGTGGTCCTGGGGGTGCCCGGCTGGGGCGGCAGCCTGGCCGAGCATGGGACGCGATGGGCTGGTCTGTGGGGAAGCGGCGACACGGTCCTCTGGCCGTCCGGGGCCCAGGCTGCTGCGTGCCTGGCGGTGGGTGACGGCCGCCATTTGTGGGGCCCCGCGGCCCAGGTTTGGGTGGGAAGCCCCAGCGCTTGACCTGCCGGGGAGTGGGCTCCTCTGGCCCCACGCTCGCCCTCTGCTCCTCAGGCTGGTGGAGGTGGGCTCTGGCAGGTAGCTGGCGCTCCCCGCTGGGCGACGGCCTGCTCGGGGTAGGTGTGCCGGCCGCCTGTGCCACCCTGCCAGCCTGGGCCGTGTGGCTTCACTCCATTTCAAGCTCTTTCCGGGCTAAGGGGAGCCTTCCCCCGGCTGCACCTCTCCTGGCCAGCGGAGGCCAGGGCTGCCTTCGGGGCTGAGGACAGCCTCCCCACGCGCCTGCCCCGGGGGTCCAGCAGGTGCCTCCAGGCAGGCGGCCCAGCCCGTGGCCTTGGGGCCCACGGCGAGCATGTCTAAGCGTGTCTAAGCATTCCCAGCATTCTCTGCAGCCTGGCTGGGGTGAGAGACGCAGAGGCCCCCGTGCAGGGGGGATGCCCACATCTGGAAGCCAGCTGACCACAGCTCTGAGGCCAGGCGGGGCATCCGGAGCCCTGGCTCTCCGTGCTGGCAGTCTGTCTGTCCGTCCAGTCACTGTGAACAGAGGGAGGACCCTGCCCCTGTCCCTTTGAGACCCAGGGCCAGAGCCGGGGAGACAGCTTAACTCCCACCCAACCTCCGGCCCCTGCCGAGGCCTCCAGGCTCAAAGCCTGGCAGCCCTGGGCTGCGCGTTCCTGGATGGCCAGTGCCTGAGAGGCGCCGCCCCGTGGGTGGAAGCCAGCCCGGGGCCCCGGAGGCCTGGCCCCCTCCCCAGTCACCGTGCCACTCCCTCTTCCGTGAGGCCGGGCCCTCCCTGCCTGCCGGGCTGAGCACCAGGACGGGCCGCCAGGCCCCCCGCCTCCCGGGGCTGCTCCCATCCAACGGCCCCTGCCGCGCTCGCCGTGCCGCTGGCCCGTGGCGCAGCTCTGTTCCTCCTGAGTGGAGGAGAGGCCGGGGGGCCCCGGGCAGGGCTGCCCCGGGGGTCTGTCAGGCCCTGTGGAGCTCCTGCCCTGACGCCAGCACCCCTGCCCGCCCCCAACCCCAGGAAACATGTTCCCCACCATCGGCGACGTGCACCTCGCGCCCTTCACGGACGAGCAGCTCTACATGGAGCAGTTCACCAAGGCCAACTTCTGGTGAGCGCTCCGGGGTCCTGGGGTCCTGCCGCACCCAAGGCCGCCCGCCTCGGGGTGGCCCGCAAGCCCCAGGTGCCCCCTTGCCGCTCCTCGTTTCATTATCGTTTTAACCCGAAAAACCACGGCCTGGGGAGGGCCAGCGGGGCGAGGGGCAGGCCTGCCCCCGCCTCTCCTGCTGCTGGTGACGCTGCGGTGGGGGCGGGGGCTCTCCACAGGTACCAGCCTTCCTTCCACGGGGTAGACCTCTCGGCCCTCCGAGGCGCCGCCGTGGATGAGTATTTCCGGCAGCCTGTGGTGGTGAGTGGGGGTACCCCGGGCACGGTTGACGTCTGTCACACGGGGCCTAGTCCTCTCCTAGGGCACCAGCAGGGGGCACGGGCATCGCCGTTGGGCCTCTTGCAGGCTCTGAGGCCCCGAGGAAGTGACTGCCCCTCTCTGAGCCCCTCAAAGGCTTCTCGCCCGCCGTTACTCGGTTACTTGATCCTCAGTGAGTGGATCGAGTGATTTTAATATTGAGATTTTCAAGCTCATATTCAGATTCGTGGTTCAAAAATCAAAGCAGAACTTCCTCTTGGATTGACCCTTTTGTCATTATGAAGTGTGCTCTTCTATTTTTTTTTTTTATGATAGTCCAGCAATACTGGTTTCATTTTGGTTAATCTTTGCACAGTATGTCTTCTGCATCCTTTTATTTCAACTATTTTGTGCCCTTATGTTGAAGTTTGTCTCTTTTTTTTGGTCTTTTTTTTTGTTTTTTTTTCTTATTATTTTGAGTTTTCTCTCTTAAAGGAACATATATATATTTTAAAACAGGCCTGAATTTTTTTTTTCTTTTGAGGTGCCAGGGATTGGACCCAGTACCTTGTATGTGGGAAGCTGGCGCTTAGCCACTGAGCCACATCGGCATCCTTGAGTTGGTTTCCTCATTCGTTTTGCTTGTTGTCTTTATTTTTCAGGAGGCACTGGGAACCAAACCGGGATGTCTTTGTGGGAGGCAGGTGCTTAACCACTTGAGCCACATCCTCTCCCCTTGCCTTTTAGATGATTTAGACCATTCATGTTTAATATAATCACTGATAGACTATAGGTATAAATCTGTCACTTTGCTATTTTTATATTTATCCAGACTGCTGTTTCATTTTTTCTCATTTCATGCCTTATTTTGGCTTACTAAGGTATATTTTGTTATTCTTTCCTTTGATGTCTTTTGCTAGTTTGGGGAGATTTCTGTGCCTCTGTACCATTCCTTTTTTCCTTCTGGGACTCCGATTACATGTACATTAGGCCTTTTCACCAAGTCTCAGTTGATTCTTAAATTCATCCCTGTATTTTCTGTCCTTTTCTGTGTTTCATTTTCATATTTTCTACTGATCCATGTTCCAGTTCACTAATCCTCTTTGTTGTGTCAAATCTGTTCTACCCATCTTTTCTTTTTTTTAAAGTCTTATTTACTTATTTATCTCCCCTTGCGGCTTTGCTTGCTGTCTGCTCCCTGTGTCTGTTCTCTGTGCGTTCTTCTGTGTCTGCTTGTCTCCCTTTGTTGCGTCATCTTGCTGTGCCAGCTCTCTGTGGAAGCCCTGGGACGTGAACCCAGGGCCTCCCATATGGTAGACGGGAGCCCAACTGATTGAGCCACAGCCGCTTCCCTCTACCCATCTTTTTTTTTTTAAGATTTTTTATTTCTTTAAAGATTATTTATTTCTCTCCCCTTTCTCCCCCCTCCCCCATTGTCTGCTCTCTGTGTCCATTCGCTGTGTGTTCTTCTGTGTCCGCTTGCGTTCTTGGTGGCACCAGGAATCTCTCTCTCTTTTTGTTGTGTCAGCTCTCCATGTTGTGGCGCTACTCCTGGGCAGGCGGTACTTTTTTCATGTGGGGAGGCTCTCCTTGCAGGGCTCATTCCTTGTGCACGGGGTTCCCCTGTGCAGGGGACGCTCCTGCATGGCACAGTACTCCTTTTGTGTGGGCCAGCTCACCACACAGGTCAGTAGGCCCTGGGTTTGAACCTTAGACCTCCCATGTGGTAGGGCCAGTTGAGCCAAATCCGCTTCCCTCTCTACCCATCTTTTGACTTCTTAATTTCAGTTATAATTTTTCAGCTCTAAAATTTCATTTTGATTTTTATTATTCCAGATCTTTGTGATTGATGTCCTTTTTTTCCAGCTGTTTTTCTTGAGCATGTTAGTTATGTCTGTGCACCTCAGTGTCTGGATGTGCTTCTGGGGCTGGTTCTCCCGGGGGTGGTGCTAGCCCTTTGGTCCTGTCTTGTGGCACACCTGGCATTGAATGCCAGAAGGGGACACCGTAGAGGCTCTGGACGGTGTCTCCCTTCCACAGGGGAGTGTTTTCCTGGCAGGCATTTAGCCCTATGGACAGATAGTAGACAGATACCTGGCTCTTGTCAGGCCTAACATCAGATAAGCGGTTTCGAGGTTCCTGGCTTCCCTGTGAGACAAGTGGCTCTCTAACGTTTTTGTTTTAGCACCCCTTTACATTCTTAAAATGAGCTTGTGTTAAGGTGTGTTAATTCCATTGACACTCTACCAGTGTTTATTGGTATGCAAAACTAAACCCAGGAAATTAAAAAATAGAAGTATTTTTTAAAAATTATTTTTCAGGGCAGTTGCAGGTTTATAGGAAAATCATACCGAAAGTACAGTGTTCTTATGTGCCACCCTACCCCCACCCCCACCCCTGGTTTTGCTGTCAGCATTAGTGTGGTATTTCTTCCTTTTAAAACACTGATAAACGTATTTATTATTAACATAAATAGTATCTTTTATGAAAAATAACTTTGTCCCCCAAAAAACGTGACAATAGTGAAATGTTTCCCAGGTCCAATCTTTTCAATGTCTGGCTTATTAGAAGACAGCAAGCTCTCACATCGGCTTCGACGTGCAGTATGTTGTGATATCACAGGTGTCAGAGCAAATGAAAAAGGCAAAAAAAAAAACCTCTCATGAAAATAATTTTGACCTTGGGGATGGCCTGGAAGGGCCCACACTTTGAGAATCACTGCTTTAGAGTAAACCAGGCCCCTGGCCTGGCCTTGCTGGCACCAGTTCCCCTTGGCCGTTAGTTTCTTAGACATGGCTTTCTGGGTGGCCTTGGTCTCTAGCCTCTGCCACACGCCCGGCTTGGGATTCGGCGGACGCCTCTCTGGAACTGCGTGCAGCCGTGCAGCCCGCCTCTGCCTTTCCGTTCCCTCACACATCTTCCACTCTAGAAGGACACTCAAAGGTGGAGGGCGCCCGCGCCCGTAGGCCCTGTGCCAACTTGGCCAACACCTCTGGGGCGGGGCTCCCCACGGCGCGCGCCCTCCTCCCGGGGCCCCTGGCCCCTAAGTCCAGGCTGCGCCTCCACCCGCTGGCCTTGTGCTCTCTGTGCCTGTCGGCCTCTGGAGCTCTCGGCGGCGCCTTAGCCTCACGCGGGGCCTTCGTCCTAGCTGGGAGTGGACGACCGCGGTTCCAGGGCTTTCTCACTCGGCCGTTTATCCTGCGCTCTTCCCACACGGGCCCAGAAGGGGCGCTCATGTGCTGCTTTGTGTGCATCTGGGCCTCGGGGGTGGGCTGTTGTTGGGTTAACGAGCTGGCTTCCAGCGCGTGGCTACCGCAGACTGTAATTCCACGGGCAGGGGTGGACGTGGCACGTCAACTGGAGGTGAGGCTCCCTGAGGTGGCACTGCCGAGTGCTGTCATTTTCAGAGCTGTCCCCACGCTGCCCTCCACTCAGTGTGTCCAAGGACAGGATGGGTCGCGCCCAGTGGGCCTGGAGGCCACGGCTGGCCTCGGGCTGTGGGACAGGGCGCCCCCTCCTCCCCAGCCCCTACCCCGCCAAGCCACGTCCCGCCTGTGGTCTCCCCAGGACACATTTGACATTCGGATCCTGATGGCCAAGTCTGTCAAGTACACAGTGAACTTCTTAGAAGCCAAAGAAGGAGATTTGCACAGGTAGCGGCCCCCCACGTTGCCAGGCCCGGGCAGGCCGCCGGCCTGTGCCATCGGGGCGCGTGCTGGCCTTCTGCCCCGGAGGGTGCGGGGAGCTCGGGGGCCTGCCCCTGGCCCCCAGCCCTCTCCCCCAGCCGCTGCCGCCCTTTGCCTTCCAGGATAGAAATCCCATTCAAATTCCACATGCTGCATTCAGGGCTGGTTCACGGGCTGGCCTTCTGGTTTGACGTGGCGTTCATCGGCTCCATGTGAGTGCAGCGAGCAGGCCGTGCGCCCCGCGGGGACGTCCTCTGTGGGGGGGGACGTCCTCTGTGGGGGGGCCGCAGGGCGGGACACGACCCTCCAGGAGCCAGCAGGGGGCTGGAGGGAGGGAGCTGCCGGGTGACTGGCGCCACGGGACCTCGTTCTGGGCGTCTGTCGCCCGCGGCCGGCCACTCGGTGCCCTGTGGCTGCAGGTCCGTGTGCATGCCGGCCTGGGTTCCAGGGCCTGGGGGGCGGGCGCCAGGGGGCTCCCGGGGTGCGGGACTCGGGCCCCGTAGAGCGCGCCTCTGCTTGCTTGGCAGAATGACCGTGTGGCTGTCCACGGCCCCGACGGAGCCCCTGACGCACTGGTACCAGGTGCGCTGCCTGTTCCAGTCGCCGCTCTTCGCCAAGGCCGGAGACACACTCTCAGGGACGTGCCTGCTGATTGCCAACAAGAGGTGCGGCCCGCGGCCCGCCCCTGGGGCCGGGGAGGGAGGGGGGGCCGCGCGGCTCACGCTGCCCCCGCTGCCCCCGCCCGCCCCCAGACAGAGCTACGACATCAGTATTGTGGCCCAGGTCGACCAGACGGGCTCCAAGTCCAGCAACCTCCTGGACCTGAAGAACCCCTTCTTCAGGTAGGCCGGGCCCCCCCAGCCGCCTGCCTCCGGGCTGCACCCCCGCCCGGCCGCCCCGGCCCTGCCCAAGCCGCGTCTCTGCTGCAGGTACACGGGCACGACGCCCTCGCCCCCGCCCGGCTCCCACTACACGTCGCCCTCTGAGAACATGTGGAACACGGGCAGCACCTACAACCTCGGCAGCGGGATGGCCGTGGCCGGTGAGTCGGGGCCGCCCTGCCCCCGCACCCCGGCCCTCTGCCCCCCCCGGGGGCTGCCCTCCCGCCCTGACGCCCCCTCGCTTGCAGGGATGCCGACCGCCTACGACCTGAGCAGTGTTATCGCCGGCGGCTCCAGCGTGGGCCACAACAACCTGATTCCCTTAGGTGAGTGTCGCGCGGGGCGCGGGGCCGGCTCTCTGCGCCCCCGCCGCCTCTGCCTCTGCCGAGGGCTCCCGGCTCGGCCCTCGGCCCCGTCTGCCTCGCTCTGCCGCCTGCACCCCCACCCCGAGCGACGTGAGCGCGCGAGTGTGGCGCAGGCTGGGGGCGGTGACGCCTGTCCCTTCCTTCCTCCTTGCTGCGCAGCCAACACGGGGATTGTCAATCACACCCACTCGCGGATGGGCTCCATAATGAGCACGGGCATTGTCCAAGGTAACGCGGGAGCGCCCGCCCTCTCGCCTGCTGTCCCCCGGCGCGGCGCGGCCCGGCCCGGCAGGCGAGGGGCAGAGCCGGCCTGAGCTGCCCCCCCCCCCCCGCAGGCTCCTCGGGCGCCCAGGGCGGCGGCGGCGGCGGCTCGAGCGCCCACTACGCGGTCAACAGCCAGTTCACCATGGGCGGCCCGGCCATCTCGATGGCGTCGCCCATGTCCATCCCCAGCAACACCATGCACTACGGGAGCTAGGCGCCCCGCGGCCGGGACACCGCGCGGGCCGCCGGGAGCGCGGACACTTTTCTACACGCCGCCGCCGCGCCCCCCCGCGCCCCGGCCCCCCCGCGCCACCGCGTCCTACCCGGAGCACGCCGTGGGAGCGCGCGGCCCAGACCGGGGCGGCCAGCGGCCCAGGCGGGCGCGGCTGGGACTGACAGCTGCAGCCGGGCGCGGGGCGCGGGGCGCGGGGCGCGGGGGGGCGGGGGGGCCGGCAACCACCAGGCCTTGGTCACAGTGGGCGTGGCATGCTGCTTTTTTTAATTTTATTTTTTTACGGAAAGAACCAGTGTCAATCCACCGGCCGGCCGGGCCGAGCCAGCAGCCCCTCTCCCCCAACCGGGGGCCCCGCGGTGAGGGGCGGCCCTGCCGACGCTTCAGGGTGGGGGCCAGGCCTCCGGGGCGCCCGCAGCCCCCCTCCCCACCAAAGGGTTCACCTCACACTTGAATGTACAACCCAGCCCGGCTGCCGGGAAGGCCCTCCGTCCTCGGCCCCCGCCTCCTGCTGCTGCCCCGTCCCTGAGCCCCTCCTGCCCCCGCCCCCCGCCCCCCACCCCCTGAGCTAGGACAGGCGGCCCGCAGGCCCCAGCCTCAGCCGCGCGGGCGGACGCAGGAGCCTCCAGGCTCCGCCGTGGAGGGCGCCCTTGCCCCGCAGCCAGCCCCCACCCATGTCTCTCCCTTGGTTCTCGAAGCCGTTCCCATCCCAGCCTGGGAGAGGGGCCTTGCAGGGACCGCTCTCCCCACCAAACCAAACGAAACACGAAATAAACCAACAAGGAAACGTACGTTTCAGCACAGGCAGTTTTCTTCTCCTTCTGCTCCCCTTTTTCTAACGCCCCCAAACTCAGTCCCGGTGGAGCTGGCGTAGGCCCTGAGGCCTACTGGCCGCCCGGAGGGAAGCGGCGCTGCAAGCCCGGGTGTGCCCGGCCTCCCCTGCCCGAGGCGCCAGCAGGGACAGTGTGGCCTGTGGGCGGCCGGCAGGCGCGGCGGGGGTGGCCTGCTCCCCGCTCCCCGCTCCCGGGCCGCCTGCCCAGCCCACACTGGAAGCGCCTGCCCGGCTTCCCCCACCTTTATATAAACTCTGAATCACCTTTGCATAGAAAATAAAAGTGTTTGCTTTGTAAGAAAAGTCTGGCAAGTAGCAGAGTTGTGTCGAGGTGCCAGGGGAGCCTTCCTCATCCTCGGAGGGGGCCGCTCAGGCAGAGGCGCCTCCTCTCGCGCTGCGCCTGGAAGAGACACTCCCGGGAGTGGGCTTCTCAGGAGCCTTGCGGGGCGGCCGGGGCCCGTCCCAGCGGGGTCAGCAGCTCACCCGCAAGCCGCGGCGGCCTAGGAGGCCGAGGAGGACCGCAGCAGGGAGGGCGGCTTCAGCGTGCTTGAGGGCAGAGACGTGGCTGGGGGTGGAGGGGCCCCGTGCTCCGGGGGCGGCGGCTGGAAGAAGTACAGCTGAGGCGCGCGCGCCCCGGTCAGCGCCGGGCCAGGAGCAGCCCCCGCCCGCCGGGGAGCCCCTCCACACCGCACCTTACAGCCCAGGGCCAGCAGGGCGTGCAGCAGCACCACCGTGGACAGCAGGGCCACGGCCACCGCTCTGGTGTCCTCGCGCACGACGGGCCACAGGGTGAACACCAGGCTGGCGGCCGACAGGGCCAGGGCCAGCGCCCCGAAGACCCACTGCAGCCACGGCACGGGGATGAGCCACAGCACCTGGGCGACACAGGCTGCCGGCTACCACCGCGTCGGGCCCCCGCCCCCGCCGCCCGCCCCCTGCCCGGGCCCCCTCACCATGGTGGGAATGAAGACAAAGAGGGAGTAGCCGTAGACGCACACGGTCTCCAGGAAAGTGTACGGCCCCGCGCGCTCCCGGGCGCCCGCGCGCCACCGCAGGAAGCCCCACAGCGCCAGCGGCACCAGCCAGGCGTAGCAGTAGATGACGGTGCCGGCCACGGTCACTGGGGGTGAAAGCCGCCTGCAGCCCGTCAGCCCGGGGCCACGGGACCCCGGCCCCCACAGGCGGGCCCTGCCTGCCCACCTGCCCCGCTTACCCTTGTGGAACTGGGGGCTGTAGTGCAGAGAGGGGTCCTGCCTCTGGGCCAGCACCAGCGTCAGGTTGCCCGTGACGGCCAGGACGAAGGCCAGCGTGGCGCAGATCCAGAAGGGGCCTAGAGGCGTGGCACCGTCAGGGTCTCGGCCCCGGAGCTGGTCCCCTCTTGCTGGAATGTTCTTCCCTGGCCCCTTCCCTCACCCCCCTCCTCAGAAGCCTCCCCTGACCAACCCCTGCAAAGCGGCCCGGCTCCTTGCCCTCTAAGCGGCTTCCCTGCTCACACCCGAACAGGAGCACAACCGTCACGCTGTCCCTGAGAGGCCCTGCTTTGTGCTCGGCTGTGTCCCCAGGCCCCTGAGCTCAGTCCTCACTGGAATGAATAACCAAACAGACCTCACTCACCATACAGGTCTGGCCGATTCCGCAGGTGGTGCCGCACAAAGCTGTGGCCAGGCCGGGGCAGCAGCGAGCCTCTGATCCGGTCCAGCACCTGCGGGGGACGAGGCCAGCCTGGGGTGGAAGGCCACCGGTGGCTCCCCGCCAGCCTCGGAGGGAAGGGGCCAAGCCTCCCCCACCACCTCTCCCCACACCCTCCCTGACAGAGCTGCCCTCTGCCTTCTGGGCCTTTCTCAGGGGCCGTGTGTCACCTCTCCCGGGCCTTCCTCCCCGTCCTGGTCTCTCTGAACTGCCTTTGCTCCCTCCCCTCCCGTCCCCAATCGGGACAGACAGCGAGGCCTGGGCATTTTCCTTCCCACCTCTCCCTCCAACGGGTCCTTCTGCAGCCCTGCTTTGTCGTCATCCCCTCCGTGGCCCGGAGCTCCGTTCATGTTCCACGGCAATCTGCTCATCCCACTCCTGCTCTAAACCCTTCCAAACCGCCCCATCCCTCGCAGGGTAAGCCCCAACGCCTTCACCTAGCCCAGGGGCCCTTGATGATCTGGCTTCTGCCTATCTGGCCCACCCCGCCCTGCAGCACTGCCCCCCGCCCCCCCGATGCAGGGGCACTGCAGCTTCTGCAACGGCCTGTGCCTGCGCTCACCTCTGCCCCTCCGCGTAGGCTGTTCCCTGTGCCTGGAACATACTCGTGCTGCTCTCCTCTCTGCCCCGCTAAGTCTTCCTTATCCTTTTGGCCTCAGCCAATTTTCTCACCCCCAGCAGGCCTTCCCCCGACCTGGTATGCCCGCCCGTGCTTCCACAGCTCCAGTTAACCGTAATCCTGGTGGAGCAGCACGGTGACTCCTACCGGCCTGGGCAGGGACCCTTGTTCACCCATGTGGGCGTCGGCACCCTGCTCTGGGCCCGGCACGCGGGAGGTGCTCAGGGAACACCGGCTGAACCCCGGGTGTCACCCCACACCCCACCCCGCCAGCTGCCCGGGCCTGACCTGCGAGGTGTCCACGTCAAAGAAGCTCTGATAGTAGCTGAACGTCCAGAAGCCCGGCTGCTGCTGCTTCTCCTCCTGCAGGAGCTGCACGGCACGGGGCTTTCAGCGCCTGCCCCGAGCCCGGGGCGGCAGGCACGGGGCGGGAGGCGGGGGCCCGGGCCACTCACCGCGGTCTTGTCAGTCTCCTCCGCGTCCTCCTCCACCCCATAGCCGCCACCCGAGCCCACGGCCACGGCCACGTGGCCCTGCGGGGCGAGCTGATGGCTCCGGCTGATGGTGGCCGCGTGTGGGGTCTCGGCCAGCAGATCCGTGGCTTCCTCGAATTCTGGGGAGAGAACAGAGGCGGGTTTTGGGGTCCAGCACGACACAGCTTGGCACCATCTGGGGCCGAGCTCTAATGGTGGGCCCGCCCCCCCCCCCATGCCAGAAGGGCCTGAGCTGCACACTTTAGAGGGTGGGAAGGAGATGTGGTAGGTTTACATGACACGGAACTGCCACTTGGGTCTGGGCGGCTTGCGGGCTGGGGGCCGGAGGCTCCGGTTTGAGGTCCGAGTTCAGGGGCCGGGCAGGGTTCGAGTTAGGGGCGACTTTCCCTTGGCTCAGGGTTCACGGCTGAGTCGGAAGCCGGATGGCAAGTTGTGGCCCCGGGCGCGAACGGGCGCTGGGGCCGGACCCGCACTCACCGTGGAAGGCCAGCTCGTCGGCAGCTGCCATGGCCTGACGTCAGGGGCGTCACCGCATCCCGCTCTGAGGACACAGACCCATCAGGCTCGCCCGTCACCCCGACCCCTTCCCGGAGCCCAGCCCTCAGTCCCCGGCCCGGCCTGGCGGCTAAAGCCACCCGGGGGGGGCTTGCACTCGCCGCGCGGGCCCCACAGGTGCTCCCCGCCCCGCTCACCTGAAGCTACCTCCGCCGGCGCGGCCCGGACTCTCTGCGCCTGCGCGGCTAGCCTAACGTCAGGTGGGCCGCCCACCCCGCTCGGGCCGCACAGCAACTTCCGGCGCCGGTCCGTCTTCCATCGTGTTCCGATGGGAAGCCACTTCCGGCGCCGTCGGCGCTTGCGCAGAAGCGAGGGCTCCCCCCGGCCTCCGACTTCGCGTCCCGGGCCGTTTCTCTTCGGAGCACGGACGCCACTCCCGGAAGAGAATGGCGGCGGCCGCTCTGAAGCGGTTTTGGACCCGAGGCCGCGGAGAAGAGGCGGCCGACGCGGCGGCCGCGAAGCCCGGCGTGTGGGCGCGGCTGGGTGAGTAGCGGCGGGAGGCGGCGCGGGGGAGGCGGCGAGCGGCTGGGCCCGCTCACCGCGTCCCTCTCCCCGCAGGCACCTGGGCCCGCACGCTGCTCCGGGACTACGCCGAGGCCTGCGGGGACGCGGCGGCGGCGGCGCGGGCTCGGCCGGGGCGGGCAGCCGCGTACCTGGGGCTGCTGGGCGGGGCGGCGGCCTGCTGCGCGCTGGCGCCGAGCGAGGCGGCCTTCGAGGAGGCGCTGCTCGACGCGTCCGGGACCCTCCTGCTGCTGGCGCCGGCCACGCGCAACCGCGACTCGGAAGCGTGCGTGCAGCGGCTGCTGTGGCTGCGGGGCCGCGGCCGCCTGCGCCACCTGAACCTGGTGCTGTGCTCGCTCGTGTACGAGGCGCCTTGCGACGCCCAGGCCAGCCTCTACCAGGCGCGCTGCCGCTACCTGCAGCCCCGCTGGGCCGACTTCCCCGGCCGCGTCCTCGACGTGGGCTTCGCGGGCCGCTGGTGGGCGCTGGCGGCGCGGATGCGCGACTGCGACGTCAACGACGACGAGTTCCTGCACCTGCCCGCGCACCTGCGCGTCGTCAGGCCGCAGCAGCTGCGCTCCGAGGCCAACGAGCGGCTCTTCGACGAGAAGTACCAGCCGGTGGTGCTCACCGAGGACCAGGTGGACCAGGCCCTGTGGGAGGAGCAGGTCAGGCAGAAGGAGAAGAAGGACAGGCTCGCCCTGAGCCAGGCCGACGCGCTGGGGCCGCCGGAGGGCCCGCGATGAGGCCCAGGTCCGGACTGGACGCCCCGTCCCTGGCAGACGGTGTTGCTGGGTTGTGCGGCGTGGCTGACAGAAATCCCGTGCAGTGTTCGCTCTCACTGGGTGTTACAAACCGGGGAGCCTGTTGCGTTTTCTCCTTGGTCTTAGCGGAAGATAATGCGGAGCCTTCTTAGCCTATAACAAGGGGTCAACGAGCTTGAATTGAAATTAAAAAAGGAAAACATTATTCTCGTGGGGATGTGTTGGTGCAGGTGTGATATGTTTATTAAATAATACACAGTGTAGTGAAGGGTCCGTGGTTTTTATCTGACTGGCAAAGGGGGCTGCGAAACAAACAAAAGTTAAGAACCTAGGAATAGGGAAAGCAGAGGATGTGTCATCACTACTGGAGTTGGTAGTAAGCCTTCTACGTAAGCCTCTTTCATTGGGCCTTGTAGTTCTGCAGACCAAGGTACCGCATTTGTTGTCAGGTGACTCAGGCCCCCCGTCTTAAATTTGAGCTGAAATGTTTTCCTTCTCTGCCCTGTTCTCTTTTTCACTGTCATGAGTAACGTTTCTTGTTATAGCTCTGTTTATTTTATTTTTTTGAACAGATCCATTTTATTGATACATGTTAATAAAGCAAATTCATCCAAAGTGTACAATGAATGGTATTTGGTTTAATCACATAGTTGTGCATTCATCAGTCGATCATTATTAGAGCATTTTCATTTCAATAATAAGCAAAAAACAGACACAAAATTCTTCCCCTCTCAAGTCTCTCTCTACTTGCCTTGCCATACATAGCTGCTATTTCTGGCTTTTGCATATTTAGTTATTACTAAGCAGTTCTATTGAGAGATGTTTACATACTGAATGATCTATCCAAAGTGTGTAATCAGTGGCCTTTAGGATAATCACAATGTTGGTGCATTCATCATCCCCCAAAATTTTTAGAACAATTTCATTACTCCAAAAGGAATACTCTTTTATTTTAAAATAACTACCGTTTCACAGGAAATTGGAAAAATAGTGACATCCCAGGTGCCCTTCATCCAGCTTCCTCTAACTGGTAACATCTTCTGTAACTAAGGCAATACCAAAAAGCCAGGGTATTGACATTTGTTTGACCATTTGGGTTTTTCAGGGCAAGTTTCTGCAAAAATCTTTTTACCCATGTGCATTGATGGTAAGTTTAAAGGTACTTGAGCGAGGAAGCATTTTCTGATCTGGAAATCTGTGTGGAGTCATAGATTTTGGTTATGTGCTTCTGGAAGCCTTGAAGACAGAAGCCTGTCACTAAAAAGGGTAAGGTCATGTTCACAGCTGGTGCTGGCGCTGCCAAACTTACAAAATGTCATTGGAATGAGGTTTTTCCTTGTTGCCTCCATGGCCTGTGGCTGGTTAATAAAACTGGGAAATGAAACAGCCGCCTTTGCTGTGCTTTTTCTGTTAGTTTGTTTTGCTGCTTTTAAGCTTTGGCACTCAGACTGTGCATAATGTAGATGCTCTGGACGGAAGTTTTTATATTCTTATATTCTTTATTGGGGGCAAGGGGAGCGCCTTGTAAGTCAATTTGTCACTTTTCCAAGGCTGTGGAAGAGCCATGAGCCAAACCTTGTAGCTCCTGGCCCTGTGACTTAATCCTCAAACTTCAGTCACATGGTGCTATCTTGATACCAACAATGTCCCGGGAGGAATTATTGAATGTTTTTATCACTTGCCGTAAAGAACACGAATGCCGCAGTGACAAATGATACTAAACCCTAATCCTATACTGTTGCCTGCCAAAGGCCCCAGACCAGAATCCTGCTGTCTTTGTTAGAGACTGACCAACTTCAGAGAAGGGTTTAAGATACACTGCGGTCCAAGGGGGCTTGTTCCCCACCGTAATCAGAAACACTGGGAGAGAATTGTGCCTCTTCATTGCTTGAGTCAGTTACTGAACCCACTAGTGCGTTCTAGCCTGTGTGTGTCCGCACAGACCCGCTGGCAAGTGCAGAAAGCTCTGAAGCGTGGAGCAGTGGTTGTCCGCTGTGTTAGAGTCTTAGCTACCGAGCAGACACCAGAAAGCGGGTTGACTTAACAGGAAGGCATTGGCTCATGGTTTTAGTGGCCCGAAGGGCAATCCCTGGTGTCTAATAGTTGGCTCGCGATCTTCGAGGCCTTGGCTTTTCTGTCACATGACAGTGCACTTGGTGTCGTCTTTTTTTTAAAGATTTATTTTTCATTTATTTCTCTCCCCTTCCCCGCCCCTCCCTCCCCCAGTTGTCTTCTCTCTGTCCATTCGCTGTGTGTTCTTCTGTGTCCACTTGTATTCCTGTCAGCGGCACCGGGAATCAATGTCTTTTTGTTGTGTCATCTCGCTGTGTCAGCTCCACGTGTGCCGCACCACTCCTGGGCGGCTCTCCTTACGGGCGCACTCCTTGCGCGTGGGGCTCCCCTATGCAGGGGACACCCCTGCGTGGCAGGGCACTCCTTGGGCACATCAGCACTGCGCATGGGCCAGCTCCACACGGGTCAGGAGGCCCTGGGTTTGAATCCTGGGCCTCCCATGTGGTAGGTGTACACTCTATCCTTTGAGCCAAATCTGCTTCCCTTCTTTCTCTTCTGTGTTGGCTTCTGGCCGCTCTCTCTGGCTTCCTCTTCCATGTCCAGTTTCCCTTGATTATAAGGACTTCAGTCATGTTGGATTAAGCCCCTCCCCCCTTCGGTTCAGGCACACCTTAATAATACGCTCGGAGGTCCTGTTTACAAATGGGTACATACCCAAGGCACCAGGGGTTGGGACCCAAACATGCTTTTTATGGGGCGCATGATTCAGTCCCCACCAGCTCCAAACGGAAAACTCAAATCTGTAGGAACTGTAGAACTGGGTGCAGGCCTGGGGTACGCGTGGCTTTCTGCTCAGAGCGCCAGCCTTTCCTGGAACAGAGCCTACCCACACCTTGTTTTGGCCCCACTCCTGTGGCCCCAGCCCCTTGGGCCTTGTGTAAGGGGCGTGGGAAGTGAGCATCGGGCAGGAGCTGGGGTGGATCTGGATCCCTGCATCCGGGGCAGGGACAGGCTCCCCGAGGGAAGGTCCTGGGCTCCTCATTCACTGCTGGGCCCAGCGGTGGCCTTCGTAGATGTGCAGGTAAGAGGTGAGCGACTGTGCCACTCCCCGTGGGTGGGAGCTGGTGTGGCCCCGGGGGCTGGGAGGCGGGCCGAGGTCGGATGCCCATCCCTGGACCAGCCCCGACAACCAGGCTGTCTGTTCTCTGCCCTGCTCAGGGCCAGCAACAGCAACGTGGGGACATCTCCCTGTGTGTCGTGGGGTCAGAAGACACTTGAGTTTAATGTGAGCATTTTCAAGGCCTCCCTTTTTCTTCAAAAGTATTCTTTTTTTAAAGTTTTTTTTTTTTTTCAATTTCTTTCCCCTTACCTCCTATAGTCTACTTTCTGTGTCCATTCACTGTGTGTTCTGCATCGGCTTGTATTATGCTGCAGCACCCGGAATCTGTGTCTCTTTTTGTTGCATCATCTTGCTGTGTCAGCTCTCTGTGTGTGCGTCCCCACTCCTTGGCAGGCTGCACTTTCTTTCACACTGGGCGGCTCTCCTTACGGGGCACACTCCTTGCGCATGGGGCTCCCCTATGTGGGGGACACCTCTGCTTGGCACTGCACTCCTTGCGTATTATCAGCACTGCGCGTGGGCCAGCTGCACACGGGTCAAGGAGGCCCAGGGTTTGAACCGCGGACCTCCCATGTGGTAAGCAGACACTCTATCCGTTGAACCAAATCCGCTTTCCCAAATGTATTTTAATTTTATTTATTTATCTTCTCTTCCTGCCGCCCCCCGCCCCAGTTGTCTGTCCTCTGTGTCCATTTGCTGCGTGTTCTTCTTTGCTTCCATTTTGTCAGCAGTACCAGGAGTCTGTGTTTCTTTTTGTTGCGTCATCTTGCTGCATCAGCTCTCCATGTGTGCGGGGCCATTCCCGGGCAGGCTGCACTTTCTTTCGCGCTGGGCAGCTCTCCTTAGGGGGCGCACTCCTTGCGCATGGGGCTCCTCTACTTGGGGGGACACCCCTGCGTGGCACGGCACTCCTTGCGTGCATCAGCACTGCACATGGGCCAGCTCCACATGGGTCAGGAGGCCTGGGGTTTGAACCGCGGACCTCCCATGTGGCAGGCGGATGCCCTCTCCACTGGGCCAAGTCTGCTTCCCCCCCCCCCCCCCCAAATGTATTCTTGATTAACTTTAATCATTCCACCTTGCAAGGCCTGTCGCAGGTTGTCCTCAATGCTGTCTTTCTGACTGCTGTAATTGGAAAGACCAGCAGAGGGCACCAGAGGTCCAGAGGCGCCGGGGTCCTGGCCTGAGCTCAGGTAGGGAAGGCCGCGGCAGTTCTCTTTTGTTTTCTTTTTTTTCTTTTGGGGGCAAGGGGGGGGTGGTGGTGGTGAATGCCGTGCAGTGACCACACGGACCAGTGTTCTGTTCCTCAGAACCAGGTAGATGACGGCGGAAGTCAGGGCTCCAGGAAGGAGCCACATTCCGCCTGAGAACGCGCCCCTTGTTAGCAGTCTGAGCAGGCTGTGAGTGATGGTTTGGGCAGGCAGCCCCTTCCCCTGGAGGACGCCTCTCCTGTGTCCTTCCCTGACTCCCGGGAGGGCAGGGCCCCTAGTTCCCAGGAGGCGCGTTGAGGCCCCAGCGCCCTAGGACCAGGACGAGACCGAGGCCTGCAAGGTGCTGAGAGCAGAGCTGAGGGAGGCATACCCCCGGGGCTGCGCAAGGACGGGGCAGCTCCTGCCGTTCTGTGGCCCACGCACCTCACCTGCCTCACCGTAGGCCCGGCCGTGTCGGCTCCTGCCGCGTGCGCTCTGCGCCCGGCCGGGACACCTACGTGTGCAGGGAGGGCGAGCTAGACCCGCTCCACCCTGCCGCCGTCAGCTCTCCTCACACCACTGCTCCCAGCCACGCACCTGCCCCTAGATTTGGTCCCATGGCAACTACATATTTGGGGGGCACGGAGTAAACAGAGGCAGAGCTGCTAAGACGTTGGGGTTTGGAAGCAGCTAACGACTTTTTTATTTTTAAAAATTCTTAGGAGGTACCAGGTTTTGAACCCAGGACCTCATACATGTGAACCAGGCTCTCAGCCACTGAGCTACACACGCTCCCTTAGCTAATGACTTTTTTAAAAGTTTATTGAAGTACATCCATCATACGTAAACACGTATAAACAGTAATAGTTGTGAACTTACTAAAAGAACATATATAACATCATACAGGGCTCTCATACCTCACCCTATCATCAATGCCTTGCACTGTTAAACACTTTTAACTGGTGATTAAAGAGCGTTGTCAAAATATTACTGCTAACCAAAGTATTTCCCCCCATCCACCCTATTATTATTATTACCTTTATGTCATTTATGTAAGAACATACATAAACAATAATGTCTAGTAGAAGTTGTGAAGTTACAAAGCAAACACGCATAACATCATGCAGGGGTCCCGTACACCAGCCCTCCACCAACACCTTGCTATGAAAAATTTCCAGCATACTAAGTCGAGTAGTACAACAAATCCCCTAGACCTAGCCTCCAAGCAGTAATGGAGATTTTGTCACATTTGCTTCACGTGTCCCTTTTTTGTTTCTCTTTTCCTTGTTGAAGTAATTGAAAGCAAATCCCAGGCTCCGTGTCATCTCACCCCTCCACTTCCAGTATGTGTCTTCTCACATACGAACAATGACATTACCCTGTCTGACAAAATTCCTCGTGATTCTTCGGTATCATCCAGTATCCAGCCCACAATCACCATTTCCCTGGTGGTCCCCAAAATGTCTTTTACAGTCGATTTGTTTAAATCAGGATCCAAACCAGGTCTACACGCTGTATTTGGGCTTTAATCTAGAGAAGTCCCCCTCCCCTGCACCTTTGGTTTGTGTCTTAGTTTGCTGGGCTGCTACGACAAATACCACACAAGAGGTTTGAGTTACGTAATGAGCATTTATTGGCTCACATTTTGGGAAGCTAGAGGTTTGAAATCAAGCCGTCAGCAGCAGCGTGCTTTCTCCCTGGTGTCTGGCCCTGGCTCGACGCAATCCTCGGGGTTCTTTGGCTTGCCTCTCAGCCGCCCTTGAGAGGGCGACCTCCTTGTGTCACCTCCTGGCTTCTTCCTGTGTGACTGAATTTCTTCTGCCTATACAGGGCTTAAGAGCTTGTCTTTCGGGAAATGGATTTGGCTCAACCAACGATAGAGCGTCCGCCTACCACATGGGAGGTCCAGGGTTCAAACCCTGGGCCTCCTTGACCCGTGCAGAGCTGGCCCATGTGCAGTGCTGATGCACTCAAGGAATGCCATGCCACACAGGGGTGTCCCCCGCTAGGGGAGCCGCATGCGCACAGAGCCACCCCGCTTGAAAAAAGTGCAGCCTGCCCGGGAGTGGTGCTGCACACCCGGAGAGCTGACGCAGCAAGAGGATACAACCAAAAGACACAGATTCTCGGTGCCGCTGACAAGAATGCAGGCGGATGCAGAAGAACGCACAGCGAGGACACAGAGCAGACAGTGGGGAAGGGGGGAGATAAATACATAAAAAAATAAATCTTTAAAAAAAACCCTCGTCTTTCATTGGCACACAAAATTCAGTTTCCCAAATACGTTACAGGAAGTGGGTCACCTGGCTTGAGGAAGATCCCACCTTCTAGATCTGCCGGTTTGTTTTGTCGTTTAACGCGTTCCTTTAGTTCCCATAGTTGCTGTGAGTGAGGAATTCTAACACTCGTGGATGTTGAGTCTACCTGGGAAACAGTCAAAACCTAGCCCCAATTCCAAGCCAGTTAAATGGATATCTGGGGGTGGAGCCCAGGCCACCGCAGTTTAAAAATCTCTCCCGGTGATGCCATTTAATGGTAGTCAACAGCAGAGGTGGTTTTTGTTTGCTTTCCTGATTGTATACTTTGGATGGACTGCATGCTTTAGTAACATGTATCAACCAAATGGATGAAAAACAACAGCAGTGTCTCAGTAGACCCAAGGGGGTTGGATTCCACAAAGAGAGCCACTTTTAAGTAGCCCAAAGGACCCACAGGTGGCCCCATGCACAGGGACCCCGTCCAGCTCTGTTGGACCAGTGGAGGCTGGCTGTTTCTACTCATTCGTTTTTGTTTAAGATTTATTTTTTATTTCTTTCACCTTCCCCCTCTTGTCTGCTCTCTCTGTCCATTAGCCGTGTGTTCTTCTGTGTCGGCTTGTATTACCCAGCGGCACCGGGAAACTGCATCTCTTTTTTTGTTCCATCATCTTGGTGCATCAGCTCTCCGTGTGCGCGGTGCCGCTCCTGGGCGGGCTGTGCTTTCTTCATGCAGGGCGGCTCTCCTTGCGGGGCGCACTCCTTGTGTGGGGGGCTCCCTTACGTGGGCACGGCACTCCCTGCGCACGTGTATGGTTGCACAGCACGTGGGCCAGCTCGCCACACAGGTCAGGAGGCCCTGGGTTTGAACCCTGCACCCTCCATATGGTAGGCGGACGCCCTATCTGTTGAGCCATGTCCGCTTCCTTTCTACTCATTCTTGGTGGGCAGAGATGCCCTCACCATTTCATTCTCTGCACTGTTCAGGAGGCACAAAGCTGGGCCCATCAGAGCCGGCGTCTGTCTCTGTCTGAGATCCTGAAGAACCAGGTACCTTCTGGGCCCTTCCCCACTCTGGTAAGGGTATACTTCCCCTTGATGTGCTAACCCTTGGCCAAACATCCCAGCGCGAGTTCCACATTTACCTTTTTACCCCCATTCCCTCTGGCACCTTTCGCCCCTATTCTTACGGGGTGCAGGTGCTCCAGTCCAAGAACCTCTGTGCCCTGCGGGTCCACTGGGGCCCGTAAACAGCAGAGTTTAAGAACCGCTGCTCAAGAGGTTTGATCAGAGTCAAGTCCCACTGCTGAAGCCAGAATCCTTGCCGGACGCTGCTGTTGCTTACTGTCACATCACACGTGTCTCCTAAGTGGCCAGTGTCTCACACAGGGACTGCCTGCTCCTGTGCCCGGAAGGTTCCCTGCCAAGCCCTCATCTAGTTTATTCTTTCTGAGCCCTGCCTGAAGCCATCACTTCACGAGATGCGCAGTAGAGCCTAGTGCTTCTGTGGGTGTCCAGGCAGGGGCGAGTGGTGAGTGGAGAACGATGGTTTCACCTTTACATACATACGTCAAAACTTACCAGATCATATGCTTTAAATATTTTAAGGCTTTATATTTTAGAACAGTTTTAGGTTTACAGAAAAATCAAGTGCATCTGTAGGGTTCCCGTATACTCCTTCTGGGACCCCCAAGTCTCCTCCCCTATTAGTAACATCTTGCATCGGTGTAGATCGTTACAATTGATGACCCAGTTTTGGTACATTGTTAGTAATTGATGTCCATAGTTGACATTAGGGCTCACGTTTTGTGTTGCACATTTCTATAGGGGTTTGGCAAACGGGTAATGTCATGTAACCATTATTGTGTCATACGGAAGCACATCACTAAAAATCCTCTGTGCTCCACCTGTCCATCCCCCCCCCCCAACCTTTTGGAAACCATCTTTTTTTTTAAAAGATTTATTTTTGGAAAGTGGTTGTGGCTCAATGGAAAGAGCATCCACCTACCACATGGGAGGTCCAGGGTTAAACCCAGGGCCTCCTTGACCCGTGTGGAGCTGGCCCATGCGCGGTGCTGATGTGCACAAGGAGTGCCCTGCCACGCAGGGGTGTCCCCCGCGTAGGGGAGCCCCACGCACAAGGAGTGCGCCCAGCAAGGAGAGCCGCCCCACACGAAAAAAGCGCAGCCTGCCCAGGAGTGGCACCGCACACACGGAAAGCTGACGCAGCAAGATGATGCACCAAAAAAAGTGACACAGTTTCCTGGTGCTGCTGACAAGAATACAGGCAGACACAGAAGAACACACAGCGAATGGATGCAGAGAGCAGACTCCAGAGGGGGCAGCAGGGAAGGGGAAAGAAATAAAAAAAAATAAACCTTTTAAAGAAAAAAAAGATTATTTATCTTCCCCCGCCCCCATGTTGTACCCCCTGTTGTTATGCTCTCTGTGTCCATTTGCTGTGTGTTCTTCTGTGTCTGCTTGTCTTCTCATTGGGCAGCTCTGGGAACCGATCCTGGGACCTTCTGGAGTGGGAGGGAGGCCATCAGTCTCTTGCGCCACCTCAGCTCCCTGTTCTGCTATGTCTTCTTATTTTCTCTCCTCTGCGTCTCTTGTTGCATCCTCTTGCTGTGCCAGCTCTCCACGTCAGCTGGCACTCCTGCACTGGGCGGCTTTCCTGTATGGGCTGGCACTCCATGTGGCCCAGCTCGCCCTCACCAGGAGGCCCTGGGCATCGAACCCTGGACCTCCTATATGGTCGACAGGAGCCCAGTTGGTTGAGCCACATCCGTTTCCCTCCATTCATCTGGTTACTGTCTCTCTACTTCTGCTTTTTCCACAATGGACGACAGTTGGAACCTCAGCGCGTGTTCTAAGAGTCAGACTACACGTCGCAGGTGTCAGTAGTTGGTCTCTCTCCGTTCCTGCCTAGCAGTCCACTGGGGATGCACTCCAGCGTGCTCATCCGGTCCCACTGCGGGTCCCCTGCCTTAGACTCCGCCTCCTCCCCTCAGGGAGTCCCGGGCTTGGCCTGGGACAGGCACGGGGCCTCCCCTGCCCGTTTGGCCTCTCAGGCACCACCGTCCCTCATCGCCTGGCGGCCAGTCTCTTGAAAACCTTCTCTCAGATGTTTTGCCCGGTTTGGGAGGTGAGGAGGAGAGTAAACCACTCCCTGGTCCTCAAGCCTCCTCCCTCGGCTCTGGAGCCCCCCGCTTCCACTTCCCACCCTGCCCCCTCCCCCCTTCCGTCTCCCCAGCCCCCTCGTTTGCTACCAAAGCATCCTGGATCCTACGGCCGGCCCCTTAAATCCCTAACTCTTAAGAAATCCCCTACTCAGTGTAATATTTAGGAGTTACCCATGAGTAACAAGAGAAGGAACGTTAAAATAACTCATCCCCTCACCATCCAGGAGAGACCGCTGGCAGGCTGCGTTTTGGTTTATAGCTTTCTGAGCTTTCTCCTAGGCACATACGCACTTAAGGATGGAACCTCATCAGATGTCCTGGCGACGACACCCCCCCTCACCCCCTGTCCTTTATTTGACAGCGTCTTTCTGCGCTGAGGTGGTATACCTGGCTGGCTGGCACCCGCCCTGCAGGCTGGCACCCTTGTGTCCACAGCGTCTAACACAGTATTGGGCCTGACCTGACACAGGCCGATGCTGGCCCAGCCGAGCTACATTGCCTCCACATGGGGTTCCTCACATCCTCATTTTTTTTTTTAAGATGTATTTTATTTATCTCCCCCCACCCTTGTTTGTGGTCACTCCCTGCTCTCTGCGTCCACTTGCTGTGTGCTGTCTGTGTCTGCTCGTCTTCTCTTTAGGAGGCACCAGGAACTGAACCCGGGACCTTCTATGTGGAAGAGAGGTGCTCAGTCACCTGAGCCGTGCTTTGTTGAATCTCTCATTGTCTCTCCTCTTTGTGTCTCTTTCGTTGCGCCATCTCGTTGCGTCAGCTCGCTGCGCCTGCCTGCCACGTCAGCCCCCCTTCTCCAGGAGGCACCAGTAACCGGTCCCGGGACCTCCCATGTGATGGGTGGAAGCCCAATCACTGAGCCACATCTGCTTCCCAGTTCCTCATTTTAATGCACTTGATTCCCAAGGGAAAGTCATTTCATTGCCTTGTGAAATATAATGGTAGAGTGTCTTAGAGAATTGAGTGGAATTTAGTGAAAGATCAGCCAAAGTTTTACACTCAGAGCTTTACACTCCTTTGAGATTTTTTTAACTCAGATTTTTTCCTGAGCTAAAAAAATCTCCTAGCTCAGGAAGGGAGGAGGCAGGGATTTTTTTTTAAAAATATATCAATGTTACAAATTACTCAGTTAACACAAGTTAATAACTATGATAATAATGCCCGTTGGTCAGCGGTGACCCTCCTCCCTGCCTTCTTTTTCTTCCTTCCTTAACCTTGAGGGATTTGGGACAATGTCCACACTGACTGCTTAAGTCTGAGAAGGAACGTAGGTATTGTGGGGCAGAGGAACGGAATGACTCTGCTTGCATTGAAGATACTCCTGCTTTTGGGGTGGGGCTGGCCCGTCGTCATTGTTTTGACAGTTATCCAGGAGAGGATAACTCTGGATAAACTAACAAGAAGAACTGACAGTGGGAGTTGACCACATGCCTGCTGGGTTCCGCGGCTCAACCAGCGTGGGAACAACGAGGAGGAGATTTTTCACCTAGGATGAGTATACTAGGGTTCTCTGGTGAAACAGAATCGACGGGAGATATCTAAATAGTATGAGATTTTTTTTCATTTAAAAAATTTATCAAAGTATATCATTCATGCATAAGCATACTTAAGCAATAAGTGTATAGTAAAAGCTGTGAGTTTACGTAACAAACACACAGGACTCTCATACTTCACCCCACCACCAATATCTTGCATTGTTGTGAAACATTTTTAACAAATGATGAAAGAGCATCCTCAAAATATTACTACTAACAAAAGTGTCTTAACATTTGGTGTATTTTCTCCCCAACCCACCCCATTTTTAAAATATCATTCATACGTGAACATATATAAACAATAAGTGTATAGTAAAAGTTGTGAGTTTACAAAACAAACATGCATAACGTCATACAGTGGTCTCATGTATCAACCCACCACCGACACCTTGCATTGTTGTGAGACATTTACAAATTGTGAAAGAAGATTGTCAAAATCTTATGCTAGGGAACTGGATGTGGCTCAAGCAATTGGGTGCCCACCTACCACATGGGAGTGCGGCGGCTGGCTCGGTCGGTGGTGGTGGGGTCTGGCTGCGGACGAGGGGTCGGTCCAGCTCGGGACGAGGGGTCGGTCCCGCTTGGGATGAGGGGTCGGTCCAGCTTGGGACGAGGGGTCGGTCCAGCTTGGGACGAGGGGTCGGTCCGGCAACAGACGAGGGGTCGGTCTCACAGGGGTTGCACGGTTCGGCTGACGGGGTCGCCCGGCGAAGCCGGCGACGAGGGGGTCGCCCGGAGAAGCAGGCGACGAACTGGGGACAAGGGAGGCCAGGCCCTTGTCGGGGGCTCTCAGGACTGGAGGGCGCACGGCAGAAGAACTACCACGGAGACAAGGTAAACACGCAAGTCCACTTTATTGAGGGAGAGGCAACAGTTTTATAGGGGCTGGGGAAGGCTGATTGGTCGAAGCCACGCCCTGTTCTGATTGGTTGCCGGAGAAAGGTCAGTGGGAGGTACTGGACGGGGGAGGGGTGGTGGTTAGGGATTGGCTGTTGCTGTTGCTGGGGGAAGGGGCAGGGTTTAGGGATTGGTGGCTGCTGTTGCTGGGGTGGAGGGCAGACTTGAGTTTCCCGCCCACGCCTGGCTGTTGCTGCTGTCGGGGGAGGGGAAAAGGGCAGACTGGAATTTTCCACCCTGCGCCTGTGCAGGGAGAAAGAAGGCATCGTGTGGCGCTATCTGGGAGGAGGGGCGGCCACGGAAGCATGGCTGCCGAGAAGGGGAGACCCGAGGGCACTCTGCGCCCGTGCCGAGCTTCCTGCAGGGGTGGCGGTGGGCCCGACCAACCACCCTATTATGGGGGCAGTGGTTTGGAATAGGCCTACCGCGGCCGCCGCCCCCCGCCAGGTCAGCAAACCACACTTCAGCCCGAGGGGCGACTGCATGGGAGGTCCCAGGTTTCGATCCTGGTGCCTTCCAAAGAAAACAAGCAAGATGACAAACTGATGCAATGGGCTGGTGCAGCAAGCTGATGCAACAATATGATGCAACAAGGAGACACAATGAGGAAACAATGAGAGACACAACAAGCAGGGAGTGGAGGTAGCTCAAGCAACTGGGCACCTCCCTCCCACATTGGAGGTCCTGGGTTCAGTTACCAGTGCCTCCTAAAAAAATGAGCAAGGCAGAGAGCAGACAGCACAAACAATGAGGGTGGTAAGAAATAAATAAATCTTTTAAAAAACCTTATGCGAAATTTGGTGATGAATGCTCACAGGGAGATTTCCCTCTGAAGATACCAGGTTCTTTCTTTATAGATATACCACTTTAAGAAGTTTCGTTCTGTGTGGCTTTTGCATTTAAAGATTAAAAATTAAATAAAAAATACATCTAATGCAAACCAAAAAAAAAAATCTTATGCTAACTATAGTCCATATCTCACATTTGATGTAATTTTCCCCCAACCCACCCTATTTTTTTTTTTAATATATTTTTTATTACAGAAGTTGTGAACTTACAAAAAAATCATACACATGTATACAGATTATGAGATAATATCATCAGACTATTACCACCAGCCATGGTCCATTGTGTCCATTTGGCTCACTTTTTCCATACTCCCCCATTATCAACACAGTACATTTTTGGCATAGATGTGTGAATATCACAGTATTGCTGTTCACCACAGTCCACAGTCACTCCAGTTGTATTTTTCCCATGCTTCTCCACATTCCCACCACCCTGCAGTAGTGATGTACATCTGCTCTAACTCACAGAAGGACACTCTTGCATCTGTACCATCGACCACAATCCTCCACCTCTGGGTTCACTGTTACTCAGTCCCTAGGTGATTCTCTAGCTTCCTTTCATGGTCGTTTACATCCCTAGACTACCCTTTCCATCCACAATCCCACTTATAAACCAACTGTTGCTCAACTATAACGCATTGCCATCAACACTGCATTTCCACACTTTTACAGTGAACTAAAACTTCTACATATATTAAGCATCAGTGCTCCTTTTCAGCCATCCTCTACCTCCTTTAAGAATCCACCACCAGGTCTTGAAGATGTTTTCCTACATTTTCTTCTAGAAGCTTTATGGTTCTCGACTTTATATTTAAAATCTGATCTATTGTGAGTCAATTTTTGCATACGGTGTGAGATAGGGGTCCTCTTTCTTTTGGCTATGGATATCCAGTTGTCTCAGCACCATTTGTTGAATGGAATGTTCTGCCTGAGCTGGGTGGGTTTGACTGGCTTGTGAAAAATCACCTGACCATATAGATGTGAGGATCTGTTTCTGAACCTTCAGTTCAGTTCCATTCCATTGGTCTGTGTGTCTACCTTTATGCCAGTACCATGACAGTACCTTGTGCTTCTTAGACATGGATATCTATGTCCTTCAATAGGGTTGGGAGGGAAGCGGACTTAGCCCAATGGAGAGGGCATCCGCCTACCACATGGGAGGTCCACGGTTCAGACCCCGGGCCTCCTTGACCCTTGTGGAGCTGGCCCATGCGCAGTGCTGATGTGCACAAGGAGTGCCCTGCCACGCAGGGGTGTCCCCCGCGTAGGGGAGCCCCACACAGAAGGAGTGCGCCCCGTAAGGAGAGCCGCCCAGCGTGAAAGAAAGTGCAGCCTGCCCAGGAATGGCGCTGCACACACGGAGAGCTGACACAGCAATATGATGCAACAACAACACAACAAAATTAGGGTTGGGAAATTTTCTGCCAATATTTCTTCAGATATTCCTTCTGCCTCTTCTCCCTTCTCTTCTCCTTCTGGGACACCCATGACACATATCTTTGCTTGTCTCTTGTTGTCATTTAGTTCCCTGAGACCTTGTTCAATTTTTTCCGTTCTTTTCTTCATCTGTTCTTTTGTATGTTCGCTTTCAGAGGCCATTTCTTCAAGCTCACCAATCCTTTCTTCTGCTTCCTCAGATCTGCTGTTTTATGTCTACAGTGTTTTTTTTTTTTTTAAGATTTATTTATATATTTCCGCCCCCACCATTGTCTGCTTTCTGTGTCCATTTGCTGTGTGTTCTTCTGTGTCCGCTTGTGTTCTCATCGGGCAGCACTGGGGATCTGTGTCTCTTTTTATTGTGTCATCTTGCTGCGTCAGCTCTCCGTGTGTGTGGCACCACTCCTGGGTGGGCGGCAGTTTCGCATGGGGTGGCTCTCCTTGTGCAGGGCCACCAACAGTGTATTTTTTATTTCATTTATTTCATTTTTTTTTTTAAATTTATTTTATTTATTTCTTTCCCCTTCTTTCCCCCCCCCCCCCCCGCCCCAGTTGTCTGTTCTCTGTGTCCATTTGCTGGTGTTCTTTTCTTTTTGTCTGCTTCTGTTGTTGTCAGCAGCCCAGGAATCTGTGTCTCTTTTTTGTTGCATCATCTTGCTGTGTCAGCTCTCCGTATGTGCGGTGCCATTCTTGGGCAGGCTGCACTTTCTTTCGCACTGGGCAGCTCTCCTTACGGGGTGCACTCCTTGTGCGTGGGGCTCCCCTATGTGGGGGACACCCCTGCGTGGCAGGGCATTCCTTGCGCGCATCAGCACTGCGCGTGGGCCAGCTCCACACGGGTCAAGGAGGCCCGGGGTTTGAACCGCGGACCTCCCAAGTGGTAGATGGACGCCCTAACCACTGGGCCAAGTCCGCTTCCCTTTAATTTCATTTATTGCGCCTTCCATTCCTGTAAGATCTGCTGTTTTTCTTTGTATGCTTTCAAATTCTTCTTTGTGCTCATCCAATGTCTTTTTAATATCCTTAATCTCTTTAGCCAGCTCACTGATTTTATTAAGGAAATTTGTTTGAACATCTATGATGAGTTGTCTCAACTCCTTTTTTTTTTTCTTTTTCTGGTTATCTGTGACTCCAGACAGGATCCAAAGGGGAGTTTCACAATCTCCTCTTTGGGTGTTATGGAGACTTACTTTACCCTTTTGTGTTAGCCTCTTAAAGCACTGAATCAACGGTAAAAGGGCACAGGAAAGGGCGTCAACTCCTTTATGTCATCTGGAGGCATATCTTGTTCCTGTAACTGGGCCATATCTTCTTGTGTCTTGGTGTGGGTTGTAGTTTTTTGTTGGGGTCTTGGCATCTGGCTTACTAGATGCATTTATTCTAGGTGCAGTTTCTCTCTTTACTTTAGGGCTTCCTGCCCTTTCTCCCTTGCTGGCTGTGTAGTCGGAGCCAAGGACGTAGTTGGTGCTGTAAGCTGTGGGAGATCAAGCTGCCTGCGTTGCCCCAGGGAACGATGAAGCAGCTTGCAACCTTCTCCTTTGCCAGGGATCAGGACAGAGCCACAGCCGTGTGTAATAATCCAAGTTGTGCAGTCCACTACTATCTGGAGTTGCCTGGAGAGACTGACGAAGCTTCACGTCCCTTCCTCCCCTGCCTGGGGCGGGGATGGAGCTGCAGGTGTGGGCAGCAGTCTATGCTGTGCAGGTCCAAGATGACCGCAGTTGCCCACGTAGACTTCCAACTCTTCAGTCTGTGCCAGCCAACTGTACCTGCAGTTACCCCGGGAGGCTGACTCAGGCCCCCTCTACTTCCTCCCTGCTGGAGGTGGGGCTGGGGCTCAGGCTAGAGACGCAATCAGATATGGATGGAAAGAAGCCGGTCCCTACCAGCCCTGTGATTTTCCATCAGCCCAGTTTCCCCTCTTGCTGGGGGCGGAGTTAAAATGGCAGCTACTGGCCTCTTTCTGACTTGGACAGGTTCAAACTTGAGCTGTTATTTAGGATTATACTTTAGCCCTCTGAATTTACTAATCAGTTGTTGAGGTTGGCACTGAACCATCTCTTCCTCCCACATTTTTGGGAAATGGAGCTTCCAGTTCCAGCCACAAAGTATCTCCCGAGGCGGCCTGCGCTGCCAGTGGAGTATGGGCAGCAAGCCTCCGCAATGTTACAGATTATGAGATAATATCTGTGAGTGCTGTACTCACGAATCTTCTGTACAGATGGGGAGTCTCCTCCTTCTATTTTTCAAGGGTGTTGCGGGATGCTCTTCTGGTCACCTGAGGCCCCCAAAGCTGTCGATAGTGCTGGGTGATTGCCCTGTAGCCCGAGCTGACTCTAGGAGCTCCTTACTCTGCCACCATCTTGTTGGTGGTTCTAATAGTAGGAAGATTTGATAAAATTCTCTCACGTAACCATGGGGATGCACAAGCCCAAATTCCACAGACAGGCTGCAAACCAGGGGTTCCAATAATGGTCCTTGATGAGTTCCCAGGAGATCTTGGCTTGTCCAAAGTGGAGCTGGAAAATGCTCTCTGAATGCTGAAATCACTTCCTGTTTAAGGCCTTCCACTGACTGGCTCAAATGTCACGCATAGCAAAGCAAGGAAGAAAGATTCACGGCCATTACAGTCCTCTTTCCGTAACTGGTCCCTTGCTGTAAGTTCATAGTCATCGCAACCTTCTTCCACTACCCATTCCACGTTCCCTGTACCCTCAGTAAGCACCTCAGCTGGCCGTGGTTCTCTGCCTGGTGGGGTGACCCAAACTTTCATTCCTCAAGATTCTGGGCCATTGTTAGTCCTTCTTGGGTTGGGTTGTTGCAATTTTCCATTGACTTTAATCCTAGGACATGGCAGTACCAGGAGATGCCCCAGAGGATCTCCTGTGTTCCAGGCAAACTCTTCTTTACCCGCATGATGAAGATGCAGTCCTGTGTCCCCTTGATAGCCAGGACCAAGCACCCCAGCTAGTACGGGAGTTCCCTTCTTTGCCTGTTGTAAGAGGAGCCCAAAGTGGCCAGGTGGCAGTGCTAACTTCCAGTTCGATGGAATCCTTGTGCCCACTGGTGGCGGCGCTCCTCGCTTTGGAACTAAGGCCTCTCCCTGGCTGTGGGTGACTCAGCACCGTAGAGTGGACGCTGATCTAGAGCATACGCAGCCTCCTGGAAACACTGCCCCAGCCTTGAAAAGTATGGCCACCTAGTTGGCACGTAACTGAGTCTTCAAAAGGCCATTCTCCATAATCCATTTGGTGCAGCAGAGCTCCAAAATGTCTTCATCGAATGCAATGAACGTGCCACACAGATGAAAGAAGTTGTTGATGTGGGAGGAGTGGGGAGTGTGGGGAGTGGGGTATATGGGAACCTTTTATATTTTTTAATGTAACTTTTTGTGTGATTTATGTAGCTTTAAAAAAAAGATGATAAAAAATTAAAAAAAAAAACATTAAAAAAAGGCCATTCCACCATTCTATCATTCCACCTGCTTCAGGATGATGGGGAACACGGTGTATTAGTCAGCCAAAGGGGTGCTGATGCAAAATACCAGAAACCTGCTGGGCGTTATAAAGGGTATTTATTTGGGGTAGAAGTTTACAGATACGGGGCCATAAAGCATAAGTTACTTCCCTCCCCAAAGTCTATTTGGAATAAGATGACTGCTGACGTCTGCAAGGGTTCAGGTTTTCTGGGTTCCTCTCTTCCAAGGTCTGGCTTTTCTCTGAGTTCAAGGTTCCTCCCTTCCTGGGGCTGGCTTCTCTTTCCTCTCTGTGGTGACTTCCCGGGGCTCCAGCTTAAGTCTTCAGCATCGAACTCCAACATCAGAAACCCTCAACTCTGTTCTTTGCCATGCCTTTTATCTGTGAGTCCGGGGTGACTAATCATAACTCAGTCATGCCCAGGTACAGATCAGATTACAAGCATAATCCAATATTTCTTTTTGGAATTCATCAATAATATCAAACTGCTACACATGGTAAGTGAATTCCGTGGGCGTGTGCCCGTTCCTGCACATCGTTTGCGGTGAGATGGACTCCTTGTTCAGAAGCAATGCTGTGTGCAATGGCATGGTAGTGGATAAGATACTTGGTAAGTCCATGGATGGTAGTTTGGAAGAAGCATTGTGTGCAGGAAATGCAAACCCATATCAGGAGTATATGTCTTTTCCAGTTAAAACAAATTGTTGCCCTTCCCATGGTGGAAGTGGTCCAACGTAATCAACCTGCCACCAGGTAGCAGGCTGGTCACCTCGAGGAATGGCGCCCTATCAGGCTGAGTGTGGGTCTCTGCTGCTGGCAGATTGGGCACTCAGCAGTGGGTGTAGCCAAGTCAGCCTTGGTAAGGGAAGGTCCATGTTGCTGAGCCCATGCATAGCCTCCGTCCCTCCCTTCATGGCCACTGTGCTCATGAGCCCACTGGGCAGTGACAGGAGTGAACGGGGAAAGAGGCTGAGCACTAGCCACAGAGCAGGTCATCTTACCCACATGATTAAAATCTTCCTCTGCTGAAGTCGCCCTCTGGTGAACATTCACATGGGGCACAAATACTTTCATGTTATTTGCTCACTCAGAAAGGTCTATCCACATACCGCTTCTTCAGACCTCTTTGTCACCAATTTTCCAGTCACATTCCTTCCAAGTCCTGACAATCCTGTCAAACCATTGGCAACAGCCCATGAATCAGTGCACAAACTCACCTCTGGCCACTTCTTCCAAGCAAAATGAACCACCAGGTGCACTGCTCAAAGTTCTGCCCACTGGGAGGCTTTTCCTTCACCACCGTCCTTCAGGGATGTCCCAGAAAGGGGCTGCAGTGCTGCAGCTGTCCACTTTCAGGTGGTACAGGCATTTCGTCCAGAACCATCTGTAAACCAGGCCCGAGTTTTCTCTTCAATCAACTGATTGTAAGGAACTCCCCAAGAGGCCAAAGCTGTGGGCTGGGAAAGAGAAGGTAACATGGCGGGAGTGCAGCTCATGGGCGTTTGGGCCACTTCCTCATGTCACTTGTGCCTTCAGGACCCACTTGAGCCCTGTCTCATATATAACACTTCCACTTTATGATGGAGTGCTTTAGTGCATGCCCAACTTTATATGGGTGCAATACCCAGCTCACAGAAGGCAACTTGGCTCATGGTAACTTGATGTCCCATGGTTAAGCGTTCAGTCTCTACTAAGGCCCAGTAGCGGGCCAAAAGCTGTTTCTCAGAAGGAGAGTAGCTATTTGCAGAGGATGACCAGGCTTTGCTCCAAAATTCTAAGGGTGAGCATTGTGATTCTCCTATAGGGGCCTGCCAGAGGTCCAGACAGCATCTCTATTTGCCATGGAAACTTCAGCACCACTGGACCTGCTGGATCAAATGGCCCAAGTGGCAGTGCAGGTCGCAGAGCAGCCTGGACCTGTCGCAGAGCCTCCTTTTGTTCCATCCCCAGTCAAAACTTGCTACTTATCTGGTCACCCAGTAAATGGGCCAGGGTAGCACACCCAAAGGAGGGATGTGTTGTCTCCAAACTCCAAAGAAACCAACTAAGCATTGTTTCTCTCTTTTGGCTGAGGGAGGGACCAGATGCAGTAGCTTATCCTTCACTTTAGAAGGAATATCTCAACATGTCCCACACCACTGCACACTTAGAAATTTCACCGAGGTGGAAGGACCCTGTACTTTTGTTGGATTTATCGCCCATCCTCTCTCATGCAAATGCCTTACCAATAAGAGTCATTGCTTCTTCTTGCTCACTAGGTCCTATCAACGTGATGTCATCAATATGATGGACCAATGTGATATCCTTCGGGAGGGAGGGATGATCACGGTCCCTGCGGACAACATTATGGCATAGGGCTGGAGAGTTGATACACCTCTGAGGCAGGACAGTGAAGGTATACTGCTGGCCTTGCCAGCTGAAAGCAAACTGTTTGTGGTGGTCCTTACTAAAGGAAATTGAGAAAAAAGCATTTGCCAAATCAACAGCTACATACCAGGTACAAGGAGGTGTGTTGATTTGCTCAAGCAATGATACCACAACTGGGACAGCAGCTGCAATTGGAGTCACCATCTGATTAAGTTTACAATGATCTACAGTCATCCTCCAAGATCCATCTGTTTTCTACACAGACCAAGTAGGGGAGCGTTGAATGGGGATGTAGTGGGAATCACCACCCTGCATCCTTCAAACCCTTGATAGTGGCACTGGTCTCTGCAATCCCTCCAGGAATCTGGTGTTGTGCTTGGGCAGTTCTAGTGGCTTCCATTTGGCCTTTCCTACCATAATAGCTGTGATGGTTAAGCTAATTTGTCAACTCCGACCGGTAATTGTGCCCAGTTTTTGATCAAGCAAGCACTGGGCTAACTGTGATATAAGGACATTTATGGGCTTTAGTCATCAGTGAGTTTACTGCTTAGACTTGTGCCTCCCCACGGTCACGTGAGAGACTTTTATGACTCTCATACTATTTACAGATACCTCCTGTTGATTCTGTTTCCCAAAAGAATCCTGACCAATACAACAGCCCTCACTCCACAAGTCAGGGTTCCAATGTGGAGATTCTGCCACTTACTGAGTATGTCTCCTCCAGTTATGCATTCTGGAACTGGGGCAAAAAACACAGAACGGGCCCGGGGACCCACTGGACCCACTGTGAGGTGGACCTGAGCTAAAATCCCATCAATCACCCGACCTCTCTAAGTCCCCCCTCTGGCGGACCAGGTGATGATTTGGGTCTCCTGGAATTAATGTCCCTTGAGCCAGTGTCTAATAATCCCCCAAAATGATCATTTCCTTTTCCCCAATGCACAGTTACTCTAGTAAAAGGCTGTAGGTCTCCTTGGGGAAAGCTGGGAGGAAGAATAACAGGCTAAATTTTTTTTGGCAATGTCACAGGCTCTTCCCCAAGGGAACCTGGCCTTCTCCTTGTTAGAGAGAAAATAGCGCTCACTGGGACACGGAGACTGATGAGTGCAGGCATAAAATTTATTGGGAACTCTACCAACAGAGGGCGTCTGAAGAATAGACTTCAGCACTCCCGCCGCACGGCAGGAATCTGGAGAAAGACTTCAGCCCGCCCCTGGCAGAGGTGGTCATGAATTTATACAGTGCGTCTAGAGGCGGGGACACGCTTGGGGAGCGGGCTGGGGCTCGGGCAAGACCTGAGGGCCAGTAGGGATGGCTCAGGGGTGGCGGGCTAGGGGCAGTGAATTCTGGGGATGTGGGAGGGGTTTTACCGGGGGGCTCCTTTGTCTATTCTTGTGAGGAAATGAGCTGTATCTGAACTTGTAGGCTCTGGACGAGGGCTGTTCTGTGTCACGGGACTGCAATCATGATAATCATTATTATAAACCTGGCAATCAGTTAATCATTCTAAACCTCATAAGGGAGAAACCTCTCATATTCCGAACTCTTTGGTTATATATATATATGTATATATGGTAAGGGTCCTAAGCAGCGGTGTAAGGTGCTGGGCTGGATGGAAGGATGCAGGGTTTTGGGGTGTTGGCTCCATCTAGCCCCACCAAGGGTCCCTGGTCTGTAAACTGTCTCAAGTCTGGGAATCAATTTAAGGCCGTGATTCTCTGTGTCTGTAATTCAAGTTAGGGTTTTGTTCACTCGACCCAGAACTCTACCGCTTATACATGTCAAGAAGGGATTTAGTAGACTGCCCACCCATTTCCCTGCTATATACCCCATGACCTATTAGCCAACGCCATCGCTCTATGCAACTCAGACTTTTTTTTTTTAAGATTTATTTTTTTATTTAATTCCTCCCCCCTCCCCTGGTTGTCTGTTCTCTGTGTCTATTTGCTGCGTCTTGTTTCTTTGTCCGCTTCTGTTGTTGTCAGTGGCACGGGAAGTGTGGGCGGTGCCATTCCTGGGCAGGCTGTACTTTCTTTCGTGTTGGGCAGCTCTCCTTATGGGGCGTACTCCTTGCGCGTGGGGCTCCCCTACACGGGGGACACCCCTGCGTGGCAGGGCACTCCTTGCGCGCATCAGCACTGCGCATGGGCCAGCTCCACACGGGTCAAGGAGGCCTGGGGTTTGAACCGCGGGCCTCCCATGTGGTAGACGGACGCTCTAACCACTGGGCCAAGTCCACCGCCTCCCTAAGCCTTTGAATTCCCTCTTCTGTTGTGTACCAGGGCAAATCAGGCATCTCAACCTCAGACATGCTAGGCCTTCTTTGGCCTATGTTTCAGTCAGCCACCCAAACAAATTGTTAGAGCCCTTTCTAACCCCTCAAGCTACAGCACTGAATCCAGAATTTCTGGTTAGTGGGCCCACATCAATAAATCCAGCCTGATCCAGCTTTATATTCCTTCCCATTATCCCATACCCTTAGTATCCATTCCCACATATATTCTCCTGATTTCTATCTGTATAAGCTGGAAAACTCATGCTGTCCTTTCAGAGTATAGTGTACTTCCTCATGGGTCATACTTTGTATTTCACCTTTGGGGGCTTGTTGTGATTTTAGTCTAATAATAGGTTGTTTTTTATTTTTTTTAAAGATTTATTATTTATTTCTCTCCTCCCCACCCCACCCCCACCCCAGTTGTCTGCTCTCTGTGTCCATTCGCTGTGTGATCTTCTGTGTCCACTTGCATTCTTGTCAGCGGCACCGAGAATCCGTGTCTTGTTTTGTTGCGTCATCTTGCTGTGTCAGCTCTCTGTGTGTGCAGTGCCACTCCTGGGTGGACTGCACTTTCTTTCACGCTGGGCAGCTCTCCTTACGGGGCGCACTCCTTGCACGTGGGGCTCCCCTACGCGGGGGACACCCCTGCGTGGCACAGCACTCCTTGAGTGCATCAGCGCTGCGTGTGGGCCAGCTCGTCACATGGATCAGGAGGCCCTGGGTTTGAACCTTGGACCTCCCATGTGATAGACAAATGCCCTATCCATTGGGCCAAATCTGCTTCCCTAATAATAGGTCTTGAAGAGAAGAGGGATGCTGGGGGTGGACAAGGAGAAGGATTAGAAATGCCTTGCAAACTACTGATCTTTGGGCATTCCTTTGAATTTTCACCTGGTAAGACAGAATAAATTTCTTCGGGTAGGGGTTGGAAGAGCAGGGTGGAGTTGTGCCTCGGGTATCTGCCTCAGGGCTGGGAGGAGGTCCAGACTCCCTGGGGCAGGCTGGACTCTGAGTGAAACAAGGTTGACACTGTGTGGTCTCCACAGGGCAGGCCATGACAGGTTTATCCGGCAGAGACTCAGCAGAATTTAGTGTCTCCACCAATATCATCATCATCCCATATGTCTCCATCCCCAGCCCAGGGTTCCACTCCTTTCCAATCTACGCCTTCCCTTTAACAGCCGATGCCCTGCGAGGTTGAGAGTTTAGTTTCCTGTTTAACTCTGCTACTCGTACAATGAGAGTGTGAGTCTCCTTAAGCCTGTGGCTGCAGGAAACAAGATTTTCTTTCAGAGCACACACAGAAACGTTCATCACTCATGAGGTGTTTAAATCGCAAATTTGAAGCCTTTAGCTCATCCCTTTCTTTTTTTAACTTTATCCAGAGTATCCAGGAAGAGCCAGACAACATCATTATACTTTTTTATTCCACAAAACTCTGCTAAGGTGTTGAAAACAGTCTCACCCAGATCCTTGCCTCTTATTAGCATGGAAGTAGGGGAATCCAGTGATGCTGTTTTATGTATCTCCATTGCCGCCTCACTCCATAGACTGCCAGTGGCCTCTTCATTATTGGAAAGGAGTCATCAGTACCCTTGGGTCCAATTAGAGTAGAGAGCCAATTGCACAACTCCCAGAACTTCTGAAATCCCATGTGTAAGATTCGGTTCCTCAAGGACCACTCCTGGTACCAGCTGTGTTACTCAGGGTTCTCTAGGGAAACAGAATCAACAGGAGATATCTGTAAATAGTATGAGATTTTATAAAATTCTCTCACGTGACCACGGGGATGCACAAGTCCAGATTCCGCAGGCAGGCTGCAAACCAGGGGCTCCGATGCAGGTCCTTGGTGAGTTCCTAGGAGACGTTGGCTGTCCGAAGTTGAGCTGGAAAATTCTCTCTGAATGCTGAAATCACTTCCCCTTTCAAGGTATTCAACTGATTGGATAAAAGGTCACTCCTCGTTGATGCTGATGGCAATCTCCTTGGTTGATTGTAGTGTTGCAGCAAAATCAGGAGTTCTGAACGGCAGAGAAACCCAAAACAGCCCTCAGAGAGGTGGAGGAACAGATTTATTACGCACAGGCCCAGAGGAGAGAAAATTTCCAAATTCTGTGTCCGGTTTTTCAGATTTCATAGGTTTAAGGTTTTTATGTGGGATCAGCATGACTTTTGCTCACTGGCCTATGCGTTGCTAGGTGAACTTTTGCAAGCAGGGTTACAGGAGCAGAATGCAGGTGCAAGGCCGTGCTTTTGTGGGCTGATTTACAGAAGCAGGGGGCAGGAGTGGCTTGTTAGATTACAGAAGTGGGGGGCGGGAGTCATTCGTTTGATATTCTCCTGCAAGGCCATGCTCTCTCAGGCTGATTTACGGAAGCAGGGGCAGGCGTGGCTCGTTAGATTTTTTTTCCTGCAAGGTTATACTTTTTATTTCTCAACAGTGGATGCAATCAGCCATCTATGCAGTGAACTCACTGATGACTAAAACTCAAGAAATGCCCTTGTATTACAATTAGCGCAGTGCTTCCTTGACCAAACTTGGCACAGTTACTGGGCTGAGCTGACGCATTAGCCCGGGTCACGGAAGGAAGGTTAAAAGGTTAGCATGCCCTCTTCGAAGACACACACGCATTTCAAGTAACTTAGAAAGACTTCCCTCCATGCCGAGTACAACGTTTCAGTGCTCATAGGGTTAGGAAAACCTGGTAGTCCCGAGCGCCTAAGTCCGTCTTGCTGGAGAGTTGTATCCCACCGCTGGAGGGGTGCACTGTGCACATGGGGCTCTGACGGCCTTACCTGTCGAGGAAGGAAGAATTCCCACGGGAGCGAGGCGCTTACCCCTCCTTTCCTTCTGAGGTACTGTCGCCGGATTTTCTCTAGGTTCTTGGCTAGGCTATAAATCATGAATTTTAAGTGCAAGCCAGTTTAGTTAGGCCAGTAATTTATGAAGGAAGGGAGGGAAGAGAAATGGGAGAAAAGAACAGATTATGGGTCCCAGGTAGAGAGGAAAGGGTCTGAAAAGAGGTCAAGAGGGCTGATTTACAGACTCCAGTTGCCCATCACAGATCGCAAAATGCCCAGGTTTACCTGTGTGCTCTTCCAGGCAGGGAGAGAAAGGAAAGGACAGGGCGACTTTTTTGCTGGCGTGCTTGCTTTTTAAACCATTAATTACCTGCTCCTTTGCTGACGTCAGGGGAGGCGTCCCGGCTGGTTTCTTTTTTTTTAAAGATTTATTTTTATTTATTTAATTCCCCTCCCCTCCCCCGGTTGTCTGTTTTCTGTGTCTTTTTGCTGCGTCTTGTTTCTTTGTCCGCTTCTGTTGTCGTCAGCGGCACGGGAAGTGTGGGCGGCGCCATTCATGGGCAGGCTGCTCTTTCTTTTCGCGCTGGGCGGCTCTCCTCACGGGCGCACTCCTTGCGCGTGGGGCTCCCCTACGCGGGGGACACCCCTGCGTGGCACGGCACTCCTTGTGCGCATCAGCACTGTGCATGGGCCAGCTCCACACGGGTCAAGGAGGCCCGGGGCTTGAACCGCGGGCCTCCCATGTGGTAGACGGACGCCCTAACCACTGGGCCAAAGTCCGTTTTCCCTGGTTTCTGTTTTGATTGGTTATCACACCCGTCAATCCCCCAGGAGGGCCCAATGATGAGGCTCCTGGAGAACACCCAGGGCTTCTCCTGGCTTCTGGGGGAGTTCCTGGTCTGAATGGCGTTTCCTGCAAGGCTCTTCCAGCAGCCTTCTTGTCGGGCGCTCGTGGCCACGTGGGCTTCCGCCAGGCTCCAGATCCATCTGTCATCCCTAATTCACTAGCCTGCCTCAGCACGTGGAACTAGGTACCCCAATACAGACTTGCTTAAACTCCGCCTTCCTTCCTGTGACTGTGAACCCATGGTAACATCTCAACGATGTTCATTTCAGTTAAGCTGTGGCCAGCTGAAGCTGGGTGAGCCTTCATCCAGGTCACTGAAGGCTTTATAAAGAGAAGAAATCAGAAAGGGAAAAGGGAAAAATGTCTCAAGGAGAAGCCAGAAGTCACGGACACCGGAAGCGCAGACAGCGGGGGCGAGGTGGCTACGTGACCAGCCAGGAAGCCCCAGGGATTATCAGTAGCCGGGACCCAAAACGACAGATCAGGGAAGCGGATGTGGCTCAACTGATAGGGCGTCCGCCTACCATATGGGAGGTCCAGGGTTCAAACCCAGGGCCTCCTGACCCGTGTGGTGAGCTGGCCCACGCACATTGTTGCCATGAGCACAGGGTGCCATGCCACGCAGGGGTGTCCCCTGCTTAGGGGACTCCCACGCACAAGGAGAGCCACCCCGCATGAACAAAGTGCAGCCCGCCCAGGAGTGGCGCCGCACACACGGAGAGCTGGTGCAGCAAGACAGCACAACAAAAAGAGACACAGATTCCTGGTGACACTGGACAAAGAAGAGCACACAGCGAATGGACACAGACAACAGACAATGAGGGGAGAGAGGGGAGAGAAATAAATAAATAAATACAAAATAATTTTAAAAACTGCAAAAAGAAATTTTATGTGCCTCCAAAATGGAATGAAGCTAGAAATCAATTGCAGAAGGAAAACTGGATATTCAAAAATATGTGGAAATTAAATGACACACTCTTAAACAATAAATGGGTCAAAGAAGAATTCACAAGGGAAATTAGGGAATATCTTGAGATGAATGAAAATGAGAACAGCATACCAAACCTGTGGAGTGCAGCAAAGGTGGTACTCTGTGGGAAATTTATACCTATGAAAGCCTATATTAAAAAAAAAGAAAGATCTCAAATAAAAAATGTAACTTCACATGTGGAGGAAATAGAAAAAGAAAAGCAAACTAAACCTAAAGTTTGTAGAAGGAAAAAAATCACAAAGAATGGAGATAAATGAAATAGAGAATAGAAAAACAATAGCATCAATGAAACCAAAAGTTGGTTCTGCAAAAAGATCAATCAAATCAATAAACTTTTAGTTTGACCGACAGAGAAAAAAAGAAGATGCAAATAAATAAAATAAAAAATGCAAGGGGGTACATTACTACTGATCTTGCAGAAATTAAAAAGATTATAAGAATACTGTGAACAGTTGTGTGCCAATAAATTAGATAATCTAGAAGAAATGGACAAATTCTTAGAAACACAAAACTTACTTAAATTTATTCAAGAAGATATAGATGATCCAGCAGTCCTACAACAAGTAAAAAGATTGACTGAGTAATCAAAAACCTCCCAGCAAAGAAAAGTTCAGGGACAGGTGGCATCACTGGTGAATTCTATCAAGCATTCAAAGAAGTAATGCCAGGGAAGCAGATGTAACTCAAGCAACTGGGCTCCTGTCTACCATATAGGAGGTCCAGGGTTCATTTCCTGCGGCCTCCTGGTGAAGGCAAGCTGGTTTGCACAGTGAGCTGGCCCACAGGGAGTGCTGGCCTGCGCGGAGAGCTGGCACAGCAAGATGACACAAAAAAGAAGCATAGGGAAGCGGACTTGGCCCAGGGGTTAGGGCGTCCGTCTACCACATAGGAGGTCCGCGGTTCAAACCCTGGGCCTCCTTGACCCGTGTGGAGCTGGCCCATGTGCAGTGCTGATGCGCGCAAGGAATGCCATGACATGCAGGGGTGTCCCCCGCGTAGGGGAGCCCCACGCGCAAGGAGTGTGCCCCGTAAGGAGAGCTGCCCAGCGTGAAAGAAAGTGCAGCCTGCCCAGGAATGGTGCCGCACACACAGAGAGCTGACACAGCAAGATGATGCAACAACAACAACAACAAAAAAGAGAAACACAGATTCCCATGCTGCTGACAACAGAAGTGGACAAAGAAGAACACACAGCAAATAGACACAGAGAACAGACAAGTGGGGTGGGGGGTGGGGAAGGGGAGAGAAATAAAATAAATCTTTAAAAAAAAAACACAGTAAAAAATTGATAAAAAAAAAAAAAAAAGAAGCATAGAGGAGAGATAATAAGAGATGCATCAGACCAAGGAGCTGAGGTGGTGCAAGAGACTGATCACCTCTCTCCCACTCTGGAAGGTCCCAGGATTGGTTCCTAGTGCCATCTAAAGAGAAGACAAACAGACACAGAAGAACACACACTGAATGGATACAGAGAGCAGACAGCGAGTGCAAAACAATGGGGAGGGGGGAAGAATTCTTAAAAAAAAAAAAAGTAATGCCAAACCTTCTCAAACTTTTCAAAAAAAAATTGAGAAGGGAACTCTTCCTACCTCTTTTAATTAGGCCAACATTACCTTAATACCAAAGGCACATAAAGACATCACAAGAAAAGAAAACATCTAGACTAATCTACTGTATGAATGTAAATGAAAAAATCCTCAACAAAATATGAGTACGTTGAATCCAATAGCATATTAAAAGGATTATTCATCATGTTCATGTAGGATCTATCCCAGGAATGCAAGGGTGGTTCAACATAAAAAGACGCATTAGTGTATTAGACCACATTAACAGAATGAAGGAAAACAAAACCACTATCATCTCACTTTATGCAGAAAAGGCATTTTACACAATCCAACACCCTTTCATGGTAAAAACACTTAGAAAAATTAGGAACAGAAGGTAACTTCCTCTACATGATAAAGGGCACATGTGAAAAAAACTGCAGTTAATATTCTACTCAATGGTAAAAGACTGAAGGCCCATGTGTCCCCCCTGAGGTCAGGAAAAAAGACAGGGTTGCCTGCTTTCACTACTGCTATTCAACATTTTACTAGAAGTCCTTGCCAGAGCAATTAGGCAAGAAAAAGAAATCAAAGGATTCCAAATTGAAAAGGAAGAAGTCCAACTAGTTCTATTCTCAGATGATATGATTCTTTATATAGAAAATTCCTAAGAATCCACAAGAAAACTACTAGAGCTAATAAACAATTTCAGCACATTTGGAGGCTACATGGATAACACACAAAATAAGTTATGCCTCTATATACCAGGAAAGAAGATTCTGAAATGGAATTTTAAAAAACAATTGCATTCTCAATAGCTTCTAGGAATACATTTAACCGAGAAATTTAAGGACTTGTACACTGAAAATGACAAAACACTGCTGAAAGAAATTTAAGAATACCTAAATAAATGACAAGATGCCCCATGTTCGTGACTAGGAAGACTTCATATTGCTGTCATGTCTGGTTGACAAATTCAATGCAATACCTATAAAAACTCCAGTAGTCTGGAAAAGCTCATCCTGAAATTCATACGGGCTCCAAATAGTAAAAACAGTCTTGAAAAGGAAGAACAAAGTCAGGAGATTCACACTTTATGATTTAAACATTTATTCCAAAGCCACAGTAATTAAAATAATGTAGACTGGTATGATGATAGACATATAGGCCAAAGAAATAGAACTGAGCATTCAGAAATAAACTCATGCAGTTTTGGCTAACTGATTTTTGCTTTTTTTTCAGGAGACACTGGGAACCCAACCCCAACCTCCCATGTAGGATGGGAGCATTCAACTGCTTGAGGCACATCAGCTCCCTGTTTTTTGACAAGGGTACCAAGTACATTGATTGGGCTTAAACTGGATATTCACTTGCAAAAGAAGTAGGTTGAATGCTTACCTCACACAATATACAAAAATTAACTCAAAATGGATCAAAGATCTAAACATAAGAGGTAAAACCATAAAAATTCTTAGGAGACCACATAAGGAAAACTTTCATAGCTTGGATTTGGTAGTGATTCCTTGGATATCCTATCAAAAGCATGAGCAACAAAAGAAAAAAAAAATAGATAAGTTGGACTTCATCAAAATTAAAATCTTTTTTATATCAGGAGGCACTATCAAAAAAGTGAAAAGACATCCTACAGAATGAGAGAAAATAATTGTCAACCATATAACTGATAAGGGTTCATATCCAGAATATATAATGAACTGCTACAACTCAACAATAAAGAGACAAGCAACCCAATAAAAAAAATGGACCACAGATTTGAATAGACATTTTTCAGAAGAAGATATATAAATGGCCAATAAGCACAAGAAAAGATGCTCAACATCACTGGTCATCAGGAAAATGCAATTCAAAACCACAGTGAGATACTATCAAAATTCCAGAAGCCATTTTTGCAAAAATGGAAAAAGGTGATCCTCAAATTCATATGAAATTACAAGGAGCCACGAATAGCCAAAACATCTTGAAAATGTATAATGTTGGAGGATTCACACTTCCTAATCTCAGATTTACTTCAAAGCTCTATCCATTAAAATAGCGTGGTACTGAAAGAAAGATCTATGGACCAATGGAATAGAATTAAGAGACCAGAAATAAACCCACATATACACGGCCCATTGATTTTTATTTTCTTTGTATATTGAGGTTTATCGTTCATACATGAATATCCATGAACAATAAGTGTATAGTGTAACTTGTCAACTTACAAAACAAACATGCATATCGTCATACAGAACTCCCATACCTCACCCCACCACCAGCACCTTGCATTGTTAGGAAACAATTGTTATAAACTATGAAAGAGCATTGTCAAACTATTACTACCAACTATTGACAGTATCTTATGTTTGGTGCACTTTTCCCCCAACTCACCTGGTTAATGGCACCCTGTATGAGTATTACATGTTTGTCATAGTTCATGAGAGAATGTTTTCATGTTTGTTCTAATAATCACAGTCCTTCCACCACAGGATTATACAGTGAATACCCTGCGTTATACAGCTCCATGCTTTGTACAATCCATTCAAAGTGTACACTCAGTGGCTCTCATATTCACGGAGTTGTGCCATCATTACCTCAATCAATTTTAGGATGTTTTCCTTACTCTAAAGGAAAATTCCCATACACCTTTAGAGCCCCCTCTTGCTGTCCCTTAGAATTGATATAATATCTTCTTTGCCATTGCTGCAAACATATTACAATATTACTGTTAACTATATTCCATTAGTAACATTAGTTGTAATTTCCCCATGTATCACATATACTTAACACTGTAAAGGAAGAAGGGCCCCACTGATTGTTTTTTATCCTCCCCCGCCTTGGGGCTTTCTTGCTGTCTGCTCTCTCTGTCCATTTGCTGTGCGTTCTTCTGTGTCTGCTTGACTCCCTTTGTTGTGTCTTCTCGCCGCGCCAGCTCTCCACGGGCACAGGCTGTCAGCTCTCCGCAGTGCGCGGGCCAGCTTTGCCTTCACAAGGAGACCCCAGGACACAAACCCAGGGCCTCCTATACGGTAGATAGGAGCCCAATCGATTGAGCCACAGCTGCTTCCCTTCTTTTTTTTTTTCCACTGATTTTTGTCAAGGGTGCCAAGTCCATTCAATGGAGAGAGAATACTCGCTTCAGTAAATGGTGCGGGGACAACTGGAAATGCACACGTCAAAGGATGAATATGTACCCCTCCTTCTCGCCGTATGTAAAATTTAACTCAAAATGGATCAACGATCTAAACAGAAGAGTTAATACTATATAATTCTTAGAAGAAAACATAGGGGCTATCTTCAGGACTTTAGGCAATAAATTCTTAGATTTTACACCAATAGCATGAGCAAGCAAACGAAAAACAGATAAATTGAACTTTGTCAAAATGGAAAATTTTTGTACATGAAACAACATGAAGAAATTGAAAAGAGAACCTACAGAATGGGGGAAATATTTGGACACCATATATCTGGTAAGGATTAATATCCAGAATATATATTTTTAAAAAACCCTTACAACTCAACACAGACAAGCAACCCAATTTTTAAAAATGGGCCAAGGATTTGAATAGACATTTTTCTGAAGAAGATATACAAATGACCAATAAGCACAAGATGCTCAACATCATTAACCATCAGGGAAATGTGAATCAGAGCCACAATGAGATGCCACTTCACAACCACTAGAATGGCTATTTTAGAAACAGAAAATAACAAGTATTGGCAAGGACACAGGGTAATAGGAACGCTTGTATTCTGTTGGTAGGAATATAAAATGGTGGAATACGTTTTGGCAGTTCCTCAGAAATTTAAACATAGAATTACCGTACGACCTAGCAATCCCAATCCTAGGTATATACCAAAAGGAATTGAAAGCAGCGACTCAAACCAATATGAGTCCCCAAGTATTCACAGCAGCATTATACACAGTAGCCAGAAAGTGGAAACAATCCAAGTGTCCATCAACAGATGAATGGGTAAACAAATGTTGTATCTCCATACAATAGAATATTAGTCATCTTTAAGAATGAATGGAGTTCTTGCTCTCTTAAGGTTTCATCCATTTTTGTCAGATAAGCCAGACACAAAATGACCTACATTGAATAATTCCACTTATGTAAAGTAACTAGAATATGCAAATTCATAGAGTCAGCAAGTAGCTAATGGGGTGTCCAGGACAGGGGGAGGGAGAATTGGGAATTATGCTTAATGGGTGCAGAATTAGTTTGGAATGATGAAAAAATTTTAGTAGTAGATTTTAGTGACAGTAGCCTGACATTGTGAATGTAATTAGTGCCACTGAATGGAATGCTTGAAAAATGGATAAAATGGGAAATCTTATACTGAATATATGTTACTGCAATTAAACATAAAAGGAGCCGGTCACTTGCTGGTTTGGAAAATTCTGAGCTCATCCAGATAGCACAAGATGAGAAAACATACCATTGTCTGAAGAACACCAGGGGTGTGACTGGACAAACTTGTGTTGAAGAAATTAGTTACGTGGCTCACAGATCCCATCAACCCTCTTGGCATACACCAGGCAGAGATGGGGTCCTCCAGGAAAGGTCTGCGGAGACCCTCTTGCCTGATGACAGGCACCCAATGAATTGTGCATGGGACCTACAGGTTCTTTTGAGAATTTTATACCAGCAGAGACATTGCCAGTCTGGACTGAAAGGGATAGAGAGGGAAGAAATGAAGGAAGAGACTGAGGGTCCAGTGGGTGGGAGCATCGCTGATACCAGAGGGCAAATCTGTGGGCACAAAGGTGAGAGCACTGACCCAAAAAGTACTATTCTGGGGAGCAGATGTGGCCCAAGCGATTCGGCTCCCATCTACCACATGGGAGGTCCAGGGTTCAATTCCCGGGGCTTCCTGGCGAAGGTAAGCTGGACTGTGTGGTGAGCTGGCCTAAGCAGAGAGCTGGCCCACAAGGAGTGACGGCCCACGCAGGAGAGCTGGTGCAGCAAGATGACGCAATAAAGAGACACGGAGGAAAGACAATAAGAGACCAGCAGACCAGGGAGCTAAGGTGGCAAGAGATCTAGCACCTCTCTCCTACTCCCAGGATCAGTTCCCAGTGCTGCCTAAAGAGAAGAGAAGCGGACAAAGAAGAATGCACAACGAATGGACCCAGAAAGCAGTACAGCGAGGGGGGTGGGGTGAGAAATAAATAAATGAATAAATCTTTTTTAAGAAAGTATTTTCTCATGCCTTGGAGCTTAATGGCATTTTCCCTGATGGATTTTGGGCTTGCATGGGATTGGTGACTTCTTTTCTCCTTCCAATTTCTCCATCTGGAATTGCAATACCTATCTTCTGCCTGCACCACCATTGTATTTGGAAGCAGATTTTAAAAAATACTTTTCACAGGTCTATAGATGGAGAGGAGTTTTGCTCCAGGATGGACCATACGCAGAGTCTGACTGATACCTGCTTTATTTTTTATTTTTTATATATTTTTAAAAGATACTTAGATTACATAAATGTTACATAAAAATATAGGGATTCCCATATGCTGATACCTGATTTAGATAATGAGATTTGGAACTTTTTGAGCTGATATTTAGATGAGATTTAGTACTTCCAGTTGCTGATGGGATGGTTAAGACTTGGGGATGTTGGGACGGGGTGCATGCACTTTGCATGTGGGATGGGCATGAATTTTGGGGTCCAGAAGGTGGACTGTAGTGGGCTGATTAGTGTCTCCCAAAAATCTTTGTCTACCCAGAGACACAGACTGTGACCGTATTTGGAAATGGGTCTTTGCAGATGTAACTAGTTAATACGAAGTCACACTGGATTGTGATAGGCCCTATGTCCAATGGCTGGTGGCTTATAAGAGAAAGGAGAGGGAAATTCAACACAGATGGGGAAGAAGGCTGTATGAAACAGAGGCAGCAATTGGAGTTTGGCAGCCACAAGTCAAGGAAGGCCTGGGGCCACCAGAAGCTGGACGAAGGAAGGCGTCCACCCCTACAGGCTTTGGAGGTGGTGTGGCCTGCTGATACCTTGCTTCAGAGTTCGAGCCTTGTTTTCTGTTACCAAGATTGTGATTGCGGTACTTTGTTACAGTAGCCCCAGGTAACTAGGTAATACACCATGCTAACATTAATCAAAAGAAAGCTGGAGGGAAGCGGATGTGGCTCAAGCGCTTGAGCTTCCACCTACCACACGGGAGGTCCTAGGTTCAGTTCCCGGTGCCTCCTAAAGAAAACAAGGAAACAGTGAGCTGGTGCAATGGGATGGCATGGAGAGCTGACGCAACAAGATGACACGACCAAGAGACACAAGGAGGAAAACACAATTAGAGACACAGCAAAGCAGGGAGCAGAGGTGGCTCAAGTGATTAGGTGCCTCCCTCTCACAGGAGAGGTCCCAGGTTCGATGCTGGTGCCTCCAAAAAGAAGACAAGCACACAGCAAACAGACACAGCAAGTGCAAACAACAAGGGGGCGGGGGGAGAAATAAATACGTTTAAAAAAAAAAGAAAGCTGGAGTATTTATATGCAGACACTACTGTGTCAGAACAAGAAAAATAATCATGGGTTAAGATGGACATTATATAATGATGATTCTCCAAGAAGACATAGCAATCCTTAATTTATATGCACCTAACAACAGAGCATCAAAATATATGCAGCAAAAATTTATAGAACTGCAGGGAGAACTAGTCAAAAGCACTCTCACATTTGCTTCAACACCCCTTATTGGTAATTGCTAGGCCCAGCAGGTATAAAATCAGTAAGGGTATAGTTGAAATGAGCGCCAATAATCAACTGGATCTAACTGATATCTAAAGAATGCTTCCTCCAACAGGAGCAGAATACACGAATATTTACCAAGGTAAATTACATCCTGGGTCATAAAACACACTTTAGCAAATTAAAGAGAATAGAAATTATGCAGAATATGCTCTCAGACCACAATAATACACATCAATAACAGGATAGTAGAGAAGTCCCCATATATTTGGAGATTGAGCAACACACTTCTAAATAGCACATGACTCGGCCCAGTGGTTAGGGCGTCCGCCTACCACATGGGAGGTCCGCGGTTCAAACCCCGGGCCTCCTTGACCCGTGTGGAGCTGGCCCATGCGCAGTGCTGATGCGCGCAAGGAGTGCCCTGCCACACAGGGGTGTCCCCCGTGAAGGGGAGCCCCATGTGCAAGGAGTGTGCCCCGTAAGGAGAGCTGCCCAGCGTGGAAGAAAGCGCAGCCTGCCCAGGAATGGCGCCGCACACACGGAGAGCTGACGCAGCAAGATGATGCAACAAAAAGAAACACAGATTCCCGTGCCGCTGACAACAACAGAAGCGGACAAAGAAGACACAGCAAATAGACACAGAGAACAGACAACCGGGGTGGGGGGAGGGAAGGGAGAGAAATAAATAAATAAATAAATCTTAAAAAAAATATAAATAGCACATGACTCAAAGAAGTCTTGAGAGAAATTTAAAAATACTTTGAACTAAATGGAAATGACAGTGCAACTTATCAAAATCTGTGGGATTCAACAACAGCAGTGCCTACAGGGAAATGCATAGCATTGAATGCATGTATTTAGAAAGGAAGAAAGTCCTAAAATCAATGCTAAGGTTCCACCTTATGAAACTGGAGAAATAAGAGCAATATACACCTAAAAGAAGCAGACAAAATAAATAATAAAAAATTAGAGCAAAACTCATGGAAAATGAAAACAGTGAGACAGTAGAGAAAATCAACTCAACCAAAAGCTGGTTCTTTGAAAAGTTCGATAAAATTGCTAACTGTCTAGCCAGGGTAACCAATGTAAAAATAGAGAAGACAGCAAATTCGTAGTATCAGAAATGAAAGAGGAGTTATCACTACTGATCCCAGGACATTAAGAGGGTAATAAGAGAAGCAGATGTGGCTCAGGTGACTGGGCCCCCACCTACCACACGGGAGGTCGGGGGTTTGGATCCCGGTGCCTCCTAAAGAAGACAGTGAGCTGGCGCCTTGGGCAGGTGCTGCAAGATGATGCAACTAGAGATCCGGGGAGAAACATAATGAAAGACACAACAAAGCGGGGAGCAGAGATGGCTCAAATGATTAGGCACCTCTCTCCCAAGTCAGAGGTCCCGGGTTCAACTCCTCGTGCCTCCTAAAGGAATAAGTAAGCTGAACAGACACAGCAAGTGAAAAACAACAAAGGAGGTGGGGAGAAATAAATAAAATCTTTTTTTAAAAAAATAAAAAAATAAAAATATTTTGAATATCTCTATGCCCACACATTCGATATCTTATATGAAAGATACAATCTACCAGAAGCTCATAGAAGGAGACTAGGCCCATGTGTACTAAAGAAATTGAATCAATAATTAACCTTCCAAAAAAGAAAGTCCACTCCACTATTTTCTTCTAAAAGTTTTAGAGTTTTAACTCTTAGGTTTAGATTATTGACTCATTTTAGAGTTAATTTTTTTTTTTATGGTGTGAGGTTGGGTCCACTTTCATTCATTTACATGTAGATATTCAGTTTTCATAAGACTATTTTTTTGCGACTAATCTTTCCCCATTGAATGGGCTTGGTTCCCTTTTTGAAAGTCAATGAGCATAGATCTGTGGGTTTATTTCTGAATTCCCATTTCTGTTCCATTAATCTACATGCATCTCTTGTGCTAGCACCACATTGTTTTGATTACCGTAACTTTGTAATAAGTCGACATCGGGAAGTATGAGTGACCTTTGTTCTTCTTTTTAAAGGTGGTTTTGGCTATTCAGGGCCCCTTGCTCTTCCATATGAATTTGATCATTGGCTTTTCTATTTCTGTAAAAAATAAGGCATTGGAATTAAAAAAAATATTTTTGGTAGAGAAGTTGTGGGTTTACAGAGCAATCACGCATAAAAACAGGATTCCCATATACCACTCCGCCACCACCTTACATTGGTGAGGAACATTTGTACAATTGATGGTAGCACTTTTCAAGAATTATACTTAAAAATACAACACAATGGCAGCCAATATTTATTGAGAGACTCTATGTTCTAGGTACTATAGGAAGCAATTTAAACGGATTACCTCATTTAAAACACCAAATACACAGGCCTGTGAAACGGGTCCCATTATTTCTTTTCTAAATGTTAAATTAGAGAAGTTTTAAGTTTAGAAAAATCATGCAAAAACACAGCATTCCTATATATCCCCCAATCGTCGACACCTTGAGTTAGTGTGGCACCACTGCCACAACTGATGAAAGAACATTAAAATTGCTTCACAAACTACAGTCCACACCAGGTGTCTTTTTTCCCATTTACCAATCTATTTTGACATCTTGTATTAGTATCAGGCATTTGTTACAATTCATGAAATAACATTCTTTATACTTACACTATTAACTATCGTCCACCGTCTACAACAGGGTTCACTATGTTACACAGTCCCATGCTTTACCTTTTAGTTTTTAAAATATCAATGTTATAAGTTACTCTGTTAACGCAAGATAACTATAATAACAGTAAATCTGCTTTAGTCCTTGGTTACACTCCCCCCTTATTATTTTTTAAAGGTTTATTTTATTTATTTATCCCCCCGCCCTCATTGTTGGCGCTTGCTGTCTGCTCTCTGTGTCTATTTGCTGTGTGCTCTCTGTGTCTGCTCATCTTCTCTCTTTTAGAGGAACCATGAACTAAACCCAGGACCTTCCAGGCGGAAGAGAGGCGCTCAATTGCTTGAGCCACCTCAGCTCCCTGCTTTGCTGTGTCTCTCATTGACTTTCCTCTTTGTGTCTCCTTGTTGCGTCAGCTTACCACACCAGCCCATCCGTGCCAGCTCACTGTCTAGTTCATCTTCTCCGGGAGACACCAGGAACCGAACCTGGGACCTCCCGTGTGGTAGGCAGGAGCTCAATCGCTTGAGCCACATCTCACCTCCCCTTGTTGATTCCTCAATCTTGAAGGATTTGGGATGATGTCCACTCTGACTGCTTTAGGCTAGAGGGGAGTTAGATGTTATGGGGCAGATGCAAGGAATTGCTTTGCTTGCAGTTGAAGATGCGCCTTGATTTCGGGATGGGGCTGGTCCATCATCATCATTTTGTTTGTCCTGGACAAGCCCAAAGAACTGGAGAGAAGTCAGCTGCAACTCTGCTGAGTTTCAAGACTCAACTGGCACATGAGCAATCCAAATTTTTAAACCTCTGAGAAATCTATTTAACAGATATTATACAATGAAAATTATAGGCTCAAATAAAACGAGTGGAGGAATCACGATTAAGGGAATTATAAATGAGTATATCTACGTTATATTGGGGAAGTAGATTTTAATATATTCCCAAAAAGGGCCCACCGAGGGGCTGTTGATTTCATGAGGCTCTGTGGCTTGCCTGTGGTATCTGGACGACCCTAGAATTGGTTGGTCGTGCTGGAGGATGTGCTTACGCAGGCAGATTTCACAAAGTGCCGCGATAAACAAAGCCGCAGACAAAAGTGCTCCCGAGGGCTGTTGGGATTTGATTGAGATTTGATTGAATGTGTAAATTGCTTTAGGTAGTATTGATGTCTTTTTTTTTCTTTTTTAAAGATTTTTCCCCTCCCCCTCCCCCTGCCCTGCTGTTCTTGCTGTCTGTGTCCATTCCCTGTGTGAACTTCTGTATCTATTTCTCTTTTTGGTCTTCTCATCTTTCTCTTCTAGGATTCACCGGGATTCGATCCTGGGCACCTCTGATGTGGAGAGAGGTTCCCTGTCAATTGCGCCACCTCAGTTCCTGGTCTCTGCTGCGCTTCACCTTGACCCTCCCCTTCGTCCCTCTTTTTTGTTGCATGATCATCTTGCTGCGTGACTCACTTGCGCGGGCACTGGCTCACCACGCGGGCACTCACATACGCACTTGTTTCACCACGTGGGCACTCGTGCAGGCACTAGGCTCACCGTGTGGGCACTGGCTCACTGCTCAGGCACACTTTCTCTTCTTGTTTTTCACCAGGAGGTCCCAGGGATTGAACCCGGGTCCTCCCATATGGTTGGTGGAGGCCTTATCACTTGAGCCACAACTGCTTCCCAGTATGGACATCTTAAAGATAAGTCTTCTGGTCCTTGAATACAGGGTGTCTCTCCATTTATTAAGGTCTTTTTCAACAATGTTTTCTTGTTTTTGGTCTATAAGTCCTTGACATCTTTGATTATATTTACTCTAGATACTTTGCTTTTTTGGTTGCTACTGTAAGTGGAATTATCTTCTTGATTTCTTGCTTTATTTTTATTTCGTTTTGTTTTCCTGGATTTCCTTTTTGAATATTGCATTGCTGGTGTATAGAAACACTATTGATTTTTTAAAAAAGTTATTTATTTTTTTAAGGTACTGGGACAGGGGATTGAACCTGGGACTTCCTGTGTGGGAGGCAGGAGCTCAACTGCTCGAGCCACATCCACTCCCCACTACTGATTTATTTTATTGATTATTTACATTTTTAAAAATTAAAGTTAACAGATCAGAAAGAATGTTACATTAAAAAACATAAAAAAAATAAAAAACATAAGAGGTTCCTGTATACCCCACTCCCCACCCTCTCACCCCACCATTTCCATAAATGGTACTTTTTTTGAAGATATATACATGACACAGAAAATATTACATTAAAAAATATAAGAGGTTCCCATATACCCCCCACCCCCCACCCCACTCCTCCCACACCAACAACCTCCCCCATCATTGTGGCACACTCATTGCACTCAGTGAACACATTTTGGAGCACGGCTGCACTGCATGGTAATAGTTTACCCTGTATATTGATTTTTGAATGTTGATCTTGTACTCTCCACTTTACTGAAGTCATTTATTAATTCTACTAACTTTCTTATAAATTCTTTGGAATTTTCTATAGGTTGCATCATATCATCTGCAAATAGGGATAGTTTTCCTTTTTCCTTTCCAATTTGGATGCCTTTTATTTCTTTTTTCTTGCTTAATTGCTCTGGCTAAAACTTCTAGTACAATGTTGAATAGCAGTACTGACACCAGGCATCCTTATCTTGTTCCTGATCTTCCGTGGAATGCTTCACCTTTTTCACCATTAAATATAGCATGAGCTGTGTGTTTTTCATATATGTCCTTTATCATGTTGAGCAAGTTCCTTCTATCTGTATTTTTCTGAGTATGTTTTAAACAAGAAAGGGTCCTCGATTTTGTCAAATGCCTTTTCTCTATAAACTGGGATGATTATGTGGTTGTATTTCATTCTATTAATGTGGTGTATGATATTGATTGATTTTTTTATGTTGAATCACTCCTTCGTTCCTGGGGTAAATCTCACTTGGTGATGTACTGTTGGGTTTGGTTCTCTAGTATTTTATTCAGAATCTGTGTCTCTATATTCATAAGGGATATTTTCTTTTTTGCATTATCATTATCTGGCTATGGTATTAGGGTGATGCTGGACTTATAGAATGAGTTAAGAAGTCTTCCAACCTCCAGTTTTTTGGAAGGATTTGGGAAGGTTTGGTGTTAATTTTTCTTTGAAGATTTGGTAAAATTCACTGGTTAAGCCATTCAGTCCCGAATTCTTCTTTATTGGAAGGTTCTTCTTTCTCTTTTTTTAAAAGATTTATTTATTTATCTTCCCTTCCCACCCCCATTGTCTGCTCTCTGTGTCCATTCGCTGTGTGTTCTTCTGCGTCCGCTTGCATTCTTGTCAGCGGCACCAGGAATCTGTGTCTCTTTTTGTTGCATCATCTTGCTGTGTCAGCTCTCCGTGTGTGCGGCGCCATTCCTGGGCAGGCTGCACTTTTTTGCACGGGACGGCTCTCCTTACAGGGCGCACTCCTTGCGTGTGGGGCTCCCCTACGCGGGGGACACCCCTGCGTGGCAGGGCACTCCTCGCGCGCATCAGCACTGCGCATGGGCCAGCTCCACATGGGTCAAGGAGGCCTGGGGTTTGAACTGTGAACCTCCCATGTGGTAGGCGGGCGCCCTATCCATTGACCCAAATCCGCTTCCCAATATAATATATTTTTTAAGTTACCTTCCGCTAATGCAAAAGATACGAGTTTTCCATCTATGGAATATTTTGTTGTTGTTTTTACATAATTTTAAGTTGAGATTGTTTTACATACCAATTTTGAGTTTTTTCACATACCGGTTTCAAGTTGTGCTTTTCTAGTCATTTCCTGATGGCCCCAGGTATGGCCAACGTCATGGTTCAAGGAGAAAGTCCTTAGCTGCCATCCGCAGGAGAGCAACCGTGGCTGCCGCCTGTGGGCACGCGCTGTGTTCTAACCCCTGCTGGCTCCTCTGTAGGCACAATCCACGCGCAGGCGGTGTCTGAGGGAAACTGGCCCTGGGTGCTCCTTAGAGCAGGGGGTGGCAGGCAGGGCTCCCCGGAGGCGTGTGCGGCCTGAGATGACCAGCAGAGGGCGCCAGAGCCCCCTGGCCCGACCCCCAGCAGGTGGCCGGCTCCTCACCTGTTCTAATCCACATTTCTGAGCCGGCCATCCAGAAACCACTTCTGGGAAACCACTGCCTGGACTTGCTACCTTTGGAATAAAAGAGTATCCCCGGAAACAGAAGGGGCTTTTCTTGTTTCAGGGTTTGTGGAGCTTTTGGGGCTGGTATTTAACTCAAGTCCCACCTGGATTGTCAATTTGTCCTCACGCAAGGCTCTGTTGGGCAGCTAAGGCTGTTCATTAAATGCTGCTTGGCGTTTTGTTTTGTTTTTCCGTTTTGTATTGTGGCAAAAGTCACATAATACCAAATCAACCTTTAAAAAATTTTTTTAAGTTTATTTCTCCCCCTCCTCGTTGTTTGTTTGCACTCATTGTCTGCTCGTTGTGCGCTCGCCTGGTTTTTAGGAGGCACCGGGAACTGAACCTGGGGCCTCTCGTGTGGGAGGGAGGCGCCTAATCACAGGAGCCACCTCTGCTCCCGAGATCAACCGTTTTAAAGTGAATAATTCAGTGGCATTTAGTACGTCCACAATGTTGTGCAACTGCCACCTCTACGCAGTTCCAAAACGTTTTTCATCACCCTGTATTAGTCAGCCAAAGGGGTGCTGATGCAAAATACCAGAAATGGGTTGGTTTTTATAAAGGGTGTTTATGTGGGGTAGGAGATTACAGATACCAGGCCATAAAGCATAAGTTACTTCCCTCACCAAAGTCTGTTTGGAGCAACTTGGCTGCAGATGTCTGCGAGGGCTCAGGCTTCCTGGGTCCCTCCCTTCCAGGGTCTTGCTTCTCTCTGGGTTCAGGGTTCCTCTCTTCCCAGGGCTTGCTTCTTTCTGGAATCAGGGTTCCTCTCTTCCCAGGGCTGGCTTCTCTTTCCTCTGTGAGCTGACTTCCCAGGGCTCCAGCTTAAGGCTTCAGCATCAAACTCCAACATCAAACACCCTCCACTCTGTCCTGTGCCATGTCTTTTATCTGTGAGTCCCCACCCACCAAGGGCTGGGACTCAACGACCTACTGACACAAGAGGTTTACATAATTCCTTAATCAAGTAAGCCCATGAATCCAATCTAATCTCACATGCCCAGAGGAAAAGACCAGTTTACAAACATAATCCAGTATTTCTTTTTGGAATTCATCAGTAATATCACACTACCTCACACCCCAAAAGGAAACCCCGTACCCAAGAACAGGCACTCTCCATTCCTCCCCGCCCCCCAGGCCCTGGTGAACTCTACTTTCTGTCTCTGTGGATTTGTCTAGCCTGGATATGTCATATAAATGGAATCAGGGAAGCGGATGTGGCTCAACGGATAGAGCGCCCGCCTACCACATGGGAGGTCCAGGGTTCAAACCCAGGGCCTCCTTGACCCGTGTGGAGCTGGCCCATGCGCAGTGCTGATGCGCGCAAGGAGTGCCCTGCCACGCAGGGGTGTCCCCCGCGTAGGGGAGCCCCACGTGCAAGGAGTGCACCCCGTAAGGAAAGCTGCCCAGCACGACAAAAGTGCAGCCCGCCCAGGAGAGTGGTGCTGCAGACACGGAGAGCTGACACAGCAAGATGACGCCACAAAAAGAGACACAGATTCCCAGTGCCGCTGACAAGAATGCGAGCGGACAGAGAAGAACACACAGTGAATGGACACAGAGAGCAGACAATGGGGGAGGGGAGGGAGAAGGGGAGAGAAATAAATAAAAAATTAATAAATCTTTTTAAAAAAAGATGAAAATCCCAACATTAAAAAAAAAAAAGGAATCATACAATATTCGTCCTTTTATGCCTGGGTTCTCTCACTGAGAGGAAAGTCTTTGAGGTTCATTCATATTATAGGTTGGTTCAAAACTTCATTCCTTCTTATTTTTCAGGAGGTACACAGGGACTGAACCCAGGACCTCATCTATGGGAAGCAGGTGCTCAACCACTTGAGCTACTCCGCGCCCCCCTTCCTTTTTGAAAAACCAATTGTACTGATACTTCTTAATAAGGCATATGATCCATCCCAAGTGTACAACCAGTGGTATTTGGTGTAACCACATAGCTGTGCCTTCATCGCTTCAATCATTATTAGAGCATTTTCATTATTCCAATAATAATAATAACAACAAAAAAGCAGCTATGTATGGCAGGGGAAGCAAAGAGAGATGCAGAGGTGATTATTAAGAGCTTTTTTTTTTTAAAGGAGGTACCAGAGATTGAACCCAGGAGCTCGTACATGGGAAGCAGGTGCTCAACCACTTGAGATCCATGGGCTACCCAGGGGTAGAGCTTTTTTTTGTCTGTTTTCTTTTTCTTCGTTCCTTTTTATGACCATATAATATCCCATTGTGTGTATATACCACATTTCATTCATCTGCTCTTCCATTGGTGGACAGATGAGTTGTTTCCACATTTTGGTGATTGTGAAAAGTGCTGCTGTGAACACCCGTGTACAGGTTTTTGTCCGAACACTTGTTTTCAGTTTTTTTGGGGGGTATATACCTAGGAATGAAATTGTTGGGTCACAGGGTAAGTCTTTGTTGAACTTTTCCACAGCGGCTGGAAAAGTTCATTTTTCATTCCCCCTAGCAGTGCACAGGAATCCCACTTTCTCTATGGCCTTGCCAACACTAATTTCCTGTTTTTGGATTTTTAATTTACATAGAGCCAGACTAGTGGGTGTAAAATGGCTAATTGAATTTTAAGCATGTCTTTACTAAGGGCTTAGAAATATAAGGGTTCACGACTTCATGCTGACAGCTAGGTTTTGTGTTTTTTTAAGATTTATTTTTTCTTTCTTTCTCTCCCCCTCCTCTTGTTTGCACTTGCCATGTCTGTTTTTTGGGTGCTTATCTTCCTTTTAGAGACACCAGAACGGAGCCCGGGACCTCCCATGTAGGAGAGAGGGAGCCCCTCCTCTTCCCTTACATATAGGTTTTTAATTATTAATTCACAATGAACTTGTACACACAATGAATTCTCCTCAGGAGAAAGTAGGCATTTAAGCAATTTCAGTGTTCCCATGGCAACTTCCTTGCAGATAGGACTCTTTTTTGTTCCTTATTTCCCACTTACTCCCATCCCCTTTTTTTCCCCCCATACTGAGCGGTTTACTTCGGCTTTTGTTATACTGAACCATCTCTGTCAAGCAGTGATTTCAGTTTTTCATTTTCCTTGCTCCAAACAAAAGCCTTTTTGTTATCCTTACCTTTTTATCATAAGCCTCGGCTCATTTGGAAGGTTAGCCTTTCTTATACTGTTTTTTCTTACTTCATTAACTGTCAACAATTTTAAACTTTTGATTCTGAAATACTTTCAAACTTAAAGGACAGTTACAAAAATAATACCCACCCCATACAGAAAACTCCAACGTGCCTCGATACTCAGATCCACCTATTTGCACATCTTGCCACCTTCACCATCTCATTCTATCTATATTCCCATTAATATATCAGTCCATCTGTCTGTCTTATCAAAGCATTTTCTGAACACTTACGTATAGGTTATATATATATATATATATATATATATATATATATATATATATATATACACATCATGCTTCTTGGACACTTAATACTGTCATGTACCTTTCCTAAGAAAAGGAGATTCACTTATTTTTTTTTTTAAGATTTATTTTTTATTTATTTCTCTCCCCTCCCCCCCAGTTGTCTGCTCTCTGTGTCCATTTGCTGTGTGTTCTTTTGTGACTGCTTCTATCCTTATAAGCAGCACTGGGAATCGGTGCCTCTTTTTGTTGCGTCATCTTGTTGTGTCAGCTCTCCGTGTGCGGCACCATTCCTGGGCAGGCTGCGCTTTCTTTAACGCTGGGCGGCTCTCCTCACGGGCGCACTCCTTGTGCGTGGGGCTCCCCTCCGCAGGGACACCCCTGCGTGGCAGGGCACTCCTTGCGCGCATCAGCACTGCGCATGGGCCAGCTCCACATGGGTCAAGGAGGCCCGGGGTTTGAACCGTGGACCTCCCATGTGGTAGGCGGACGCCCTAACCGCTGGGCCAAGTCCGCTTCCCTAGTTCACTTAGATAGTCATATTAAGTGCAGTTATCAAGTTCAAGAAATTTAACATTGATATAAAGCTAACAGTCTTTATTACAATTTTTAAAAAAGATTGATTGATTGATTCCCCTTTCTCTCTTCCTGCCTTGCTGTTTTTTCTGTCTGTGTCGTCTTCTCTTCTCATTTTCTCTCCTCTAGGAGATTCAACCCTGGGGACCTCTGGTGGGGAGAGAGGTTCCCTGTCAATTGCGCCACCTCAGTTCCTGGTCTCTGCTGCGCTTCACCTTGACTCTCCCCTTGTCTCTCTTTTGATTCATCATCATCTTGCTGGCTCACCACGCAGGCACTTGTGCCGGCACTGGCTCGCCATGCGGGCACGCTTTCTCTTCTTCTTTTTCATCAGGAGGCCCCGGGGATCGAACCCAGGTCCTCCCATACGGTAGGCAGAAGCTCTGTCACTGGAGCCACCTCCGCTTCCCTATTCCAATTTTTTTTGTATGTCCCAATAATGTCCTTTTACCACTTTCATCCTCTCTTGTTAGATCCCGTCCAGGATTATGTACCTCCTTTAAGGGTCGTTCTTTCTTTAGCTGCTATTTTTTAAATCTTTATTGTGGGAACTTACGTACAATGTAAATGTTCCCATCTCGATCACAACCAAACACAACATTCAGTGGAAGTCATCACATTCACAATATGGCAATTTACCCTCCACACCTTTTCCTGTCTCCCCAAACAGAAACCCTACACCTAATTGCAGTAACTCCCTGTTCCCTCTGCCCCCACCCCTGGTACCCAGAACTTTAATTTCTGTCTCTAGGAACTTGCATATTCTCTGATATTTCCTTTGTGGTTACTGCAGGGCTTAGATTTAGCAACCTGAATCTATCACAATCACTTTTGCTTTGATTAACTTCAATGGAATAACACGAACTATGCTCCTATACCCCTCTAGCCCCCACTTTTATGCAGTTCATGTCACAAATTTCGTGTTTGTTTATTATGAGTAAAAAAAATCACTGATTTACCATTACATTTTATGCATTTGCCTCTTAGATCCTGTAGGAAGTAAAGAATGGTATTAAAAACCAAAAATACAATAAAACTGGCATTGATACCTACTCCTGTCATTACCCTACCTGGAGATCGTTATTTCCTTATGCTTCTTCAATCTATTGTCTTTTGTCCTTTCCACTCAATCTGCGGAACTCTCTTTAGCAACTCTTCTAGGGCGGGCCTATTGGTGATAGACTCCTTCCGCTTTGTTTATCAGGGAATGCCTAATCTTGCCCTCATTATTTACCGTTTTCCTGGATATAGAATTCTTGCTTGGCAGTTTTTTGCTTTCAGCCCTTTAAATACGTCAACCCACTGTCTTCTTGTCTCCATGGTTTCTGATGAGAAATCAGCACTTAATCTTACTGAGGTTCCCTTGTACGTGACGTGTTGCTTCTCCCTTGCGGTTTTCAGAATTCTCTACTTTTGGCATTCAACGGTTTGGTTATAATATGCCATGATGTGTCTACTTGGATTTATCCTTTTTGGAGTTCTTCGAGTGCCTTGAATGTGTATATTCATGTCTTCCATTACATTTTGGGTTTTCAGCCATTATTTCTTGGAATATTCCCTCTGTCCCTTCTTTATTCTTCTTTTGGGACTCCCACAATGTGTATGTTGATATGCTTGATGGTGCTGTGACGGTTTGAATTTGGTGAATCCCCAACAGAGATTCTGTTTTTTAATTAATCCATTCCTGTGGGCGTGAGACATTTTGGTTGCATTAGATTCTGTTAAGAGAACCTGATTAGATCACTTTTGATTGGACCACATCCGTGAGGCCTGACTTGGGTTGGGTGTCTTCCTCCTTGCTGGGTCTGATATAAATGGAGACAGAGAGACACACACTCAAAGACAGGAAGCCACTCATTTGATCCTGCTACGTGAGAGAGAGGACTGCAGGAAAACAGAGAAGCTCCAAGAGGCTGAGTGAGGTCCCAGAATCTGGAATCAGCGGAGCTCAGAGGCACAGAAAGAGGCGCCCGAGGGGCTGGGCCCATGGAGCAACTGAAGGCTGAGGAGACAAGCCCTGTCATACGCCTCGTTGTCCACAGCTGAACTCCAGGAGATGGTGACCTTGAGGGGAAGGCAGCGACCTTGGCATAGATCACCCGCCATCTTGCCTTGCCACGTGGCGGGATGCCAGGAGCACCAGAAGCTGAATGTGGTGAGAAGGCATCTCTGCTGCTGCCTTGCTTTGGACATTTCACAGGCTCAGAACTATAAGATTTTACCTTAACTGTAAGATTTTACCATTACAAAAGCCAACCCATTTCTAGTACTTTGCACCAGCAGCCCTGTGGCAAACTAAGACAGTGCCCAACAGTTTCCTTGAGTTCTGTTCATTTCCTTCACTGTTTCTTCCTTCTGCTCCTCACACAGGATAATTTCTTACCTTCGAGTTTCCTGATCTTTCTTCTACCAGCTCCAGTCTGCTGTTGAACCCCTCTGGGAAATTTTAAATTTCTGTCACTGTGGTCTCCAGCTCTGTTTGGTTCTTTTTCATAATTTCCATTCTCTACTGACATTCTTTTTGTGTTCATCTATTGTTTTCCCGATTTCCTTTAGTTTTTTGTCCATGTTTGCTTTAGCTCGTTAAGCATATTTAACAAAATATACTGGTGATGCAATTAGAAAAAGACCTTGAATAAAAGGGGGAAATGGTAAAGACAAATGAGTTTATTTGGCTAAGAGACTTCAAAATGAGCCAGGAGGTCATCAGAGGGGTTGCGCTTATGCATGTCTCAGCAGGATCCCAGAGACAGCCAACGTAGATACAACCCCAGGTACCAGTGCTCCTGAGGGCTGTGGAGACACACAGGTTCTATGGTCATGGCAGGTGGCTCTGGAGTTTAGGGCCATGTCAGTTTTAGTCAGCCAAAGAGGTGCTGATGCAAAATACCAGAAATTGGCTGTTTTTCATATAGAGTATTTATTTGGGGTAGGAGCTTACAGATACCAGGCCATAAAGCATAAGTTACTTCCCTCACCAAAGTCTATTTCCGTGTGTTGGAGCAAGGTGGCTTGCCGATGTCTGTGAGGGTTCAGGCTTCCTGGGTTCCCCTGGGCTCAGCTCCTCTGTTTTCTCCACAAGCTCAGCTGTAGACTATGAGGCTCTCTAGGCTTCGCCTCTCTCCACAAGATCAGCTGTAGACTATCAGGTGAATGGCTCCTTCTCTCTCCTGAGCATGATGGAGCTGGACTCAGATGCCATATTTCTATACATGCTTCTTCTGTCACTTTTACTGAACCTATGGTTGGTGTTGGGGTTGGTGTATACTCAGGAGACTTGAATCTCTGGACTGTCCATGTGCCAGCTGGGCCCTGAGCCTCAGCAGAGTTGCAACACCTACTGTCTGGTTCATTGGACTTACCCAGGTCAGCTAACAGGGAGGTGAAGAAGGTCAACCACCACATGACAGAACTGAGAGAGTCTAACAGCTACAAGCAGGAGAATCACATTCATCAGCCATGATGTGGGGTCTAAGTCTCCTCTCTATTTATTTACTTACTAAAGATTCATTTTTATTTATTTCTCCCCCCCCCCCCTGCCACCCCATGCCCATTTGCTGTGTGTTCTTCTGTGTCTGCTTGCATTCTTATCAGGTGGCACCGGGAATCTGTGTCTCTTTTTGCTGTGTCATCTTGTTGTGTCAGCTTTCTGTGTGTGCAGCGCCACTCCCGGGCAGGCTGCGCTTTTTTCACGCAGGGCAGCTCTCCTTGTGGGGTGCATTCCTTGCATGTGGGGCACCCCTACACAGGGGGCACCCCTGCGTGGCATGGTGCACTGCGTGTGGGTCAGCTCACCACACAGGCCAGGAGGCCCTGGGTACTGAACCCTGGACCTCCCATATGGTAGGCAGATGCTCTACTAGTTGAGCCAAATCTGCTTCCCACCTCTTGATTCAGAGGTGGAGTGGACATCACCATCCCAGGGTCCTCAGGATTGAGAATAAAATATGGATTAGAGAGGACTTACTGGTATTCTACTATAGAACTACTATGACTCTAGCAATGGAAGAAATTTTATCAATAATGTGGAGACAGTGGCCACTGTAGTTGCTGAGGGCAGGGAGAGGGAAGAAGAGATGTGATGTGGGGGCATTTTTGGGACTTGGAGTTGTCCTAAATGATATTGCAGGGACAGATGCTGGACATTACATATCCTGCCATAACCCACTGAATGGACTGGGGGAGAGTGTAAATTATAATGTAAACTATAACCCATGTGGTGCAGCAGTGCTCCAAAATGTATTCACCAAATGCAATGAATGTGCCACAATGATGAAAGAGGTTGTTGATGTGGGAGGAGTGCGGTGAGGAGGGTGGGGGGGTATGTTCTTGTATTTTTTAATATAACATTTTGTGTGATCTATGTGTCTTTTAAAAAAAAGACAATAAAAATTTTGCTGAAAAAAATACTGGGGAGCGGATGTGGCTCAAGCAGTTGAGTGCCTGCCTCCCAAATGGGAGGTCCTGGGTTTGGTTCCTGGTGCCTCCTAAAAACAAAAACAAAAACAAACAAACAACAAGCAAACAAACAAAAAACCAACTCAGGGGAGCTGATGTGACTCAGTGGGTTGAGTTCAATCCCCGGCCCCGGTACCTCAAAAAAAATTTTATTTGGGAGCAGATGTAGCTCAGTGGTTGATCACCTGCTTCCCATGTATGAGGTCCTGGGTTCGATTCCTTGCACATACTAAAAAAATTATTGAAGTATATCCTTCATACACAGACATATGTAAACGGTAAATTTGTGAATTTATAAAACAAACATGCATAACCTCATACGACTCTCCCATACATCTCCCCACCACCAAGGCCTTGCATTGTTGTGAAACATTTATTACAAACCATGAAAGGGCATTATCAAAATATTACTACTAACTAGAGCCCATATCTTACATTGGGTGTATTTGTCCCCCAACCCACCCAATTATTAACATCCTCTTATATATTAGTATTATGTATTTGTTATTGTTCAGGAGAAAACGTTCTCATACTTGTCCTGTGAACCACAGTCCTTGTTCTACCACGGGATTGCCTGTGTTACACAGTGCTTTGAACAATCCAAAGTGTACACCCCGTGGCTCTCATTTTCATCCCAGAGTTTTCTGTCACCACCTCAGTCAATTTTAGAACATTTTCATTATCCCCAAAGGAAAAATCCCATACCCCTTTATACTCCCCTATCGTTGTTCCCAAATATTGAAACGATGTATTTTTTGCCATTGCTGCAAAATATTACAATATTACTGCTAACTATCATATATAAGTTATATTTGTTGCAATTTTCCCATGCATAACCATATTCTTAGCACTTTGTAACAGAAGAGCATTCTTATATTTACGCTTATATTTAACCACAGCCTTCACCCACCACTAAAATCACTGTTATACATTCCCTAGATTATTCTCTAGTTTTCTTTCCATTGACATTTATGTCCAAGGCTACTCCTTTCAACCACAGTCCCATTTATTAACCAGCCGTGTTAGTTAGACTCACTGTAATGTGTCCATTTCCACAATTTTTACAGTCAATCTACTTAAAAATTCTACATACATTAAGCATCAGTATCCCTTCTCAGTCCTCATCCTATGTCCTAGTAACCTATACTCTAGGTTGTTTTTTTTAAGGTGCTACACAAGAAACATTTATTAATGTTATGTTGTATTTACAGTTTTAACGTAGTATACTCTAGACTTTACCTCCATGTGTTTATTCTTTGTATGCAGTTCCTATTAGTAAGACCATACAATATTTGTCCTTTTATGTCTGGCTTGTTTCACTCAGCATAATGTCCTCACAGCTCATCCATGTTATCATATGTATCCCAATTTCATTTCTTCTTACAGCTGCATAGTATTCCATTATATGAATGGACCACATTTCTTTATCCATTCATTAGCTGATGGACGCAAGTTGTTTCCATCTTTTGGCAATTGTGAGTAATGCCACTGTGTGCGTCGGTTTACAAATGTCTGCTCACATCACTGTTCTCAGTTCTTCTGGATATATTCCTAGTAGAGGAATTGCTGGATCATGTGGCAGCTCCTGAGGAACCACCAAACCGTCTGCCACGGAGGCTGCACCATTTTACATTTCCACCAGTAGTGAAGGAGTGTTCCTATCTCTACACATCCTCTCCAGCACTTGTGTTTTTTGTTTTTCTTTTAATAACGGCCGTTCTTTGAGGTGTGAGATGATATCTCATTGTTGTTTTGCTTTGCATTTCCCTAATAGCTAATGATTTTGAACATTTTTTCACTTGCTTTTTCACCATATATATTTCCTCTTGGGAGAAGCGTCTATTTAAGTCTTTTGCCCATTTTTAAATTGCTTGCTCTTTTATGGTTTTGTTTTTTTAAAGTTTTATTTATTAATTTCTCTCCCCACCTCGTTGTTTGTGCTCGCTGCCTGCTCGTTGTGTGCGTGTCTTTTTTTTTTTTAGGAGGCACTGGGAATTGAACCTGGGACCTCCCACGTGGGAGGCAGGCTCCCAATCACTTGAGCCACCTCCTCTCCCTCTTTTACGGTTGGGTATGGTCTCCTTATATGGCAAGGAAATCAAGCCCTTTTTGGATATATGGTTTCCAAATATTTTCTCCCATTGAGTGGTTTCCCTTTTCACTTTCTTGACAGAATCCTTTGAAGCACAAAAGTGTTTAAGTTTGAGAAGGTCCCCTCTATCCATGATTTCTTTCATCGCTTCTGCTTTGGGTGTAGGCTTAAGCCTGGAAGATAGTTCCCGACATTTTCTTCCAGGAGTTTTATGGTTCTAGCTTTTCTGTTTGGGTCTCTGATCCATTTGGAGGTAATGTTTCTATCAGGGGTGAGAGGAGGCTCCTCTCTCTTTCTTTTGGAGGTGGATATCCAGTTCTGCCATCACCATTGGTTGAAGAGACCGTTCTGTGCCACTGGGTGGGCTTGACAGCCCCGTCAGAAATCACTTGGCCAGGGGGCGGAGGCGGCCCAAGTGACTAAGCGCCTCCGCCCCGCATGGGAGGTCCTGGGTTCGGTTCCTGGTGCCTCCTAATAAAGATAACGAGCAGACACAGAGAGCGCACAATGAATGGACACAGAGAGCAGGCAGTGAGTGCAAACATTGGGGGGGGGGGGGCGATAAATAAATGTGGTGATCCTAAATGTGATAATCTCTGAATCACCAGTTTGGTTCCGTTGGTCTGTGTGTCTGTCTCTATGCCAGTGCCACGCTGTTTTTACCACTGTAGCTAAGTAATATGCTCTAAAGTCCAGGAGAGACAGTCCTCTACCTTCGTTCTTTTTTTTCTTCACTTTTTATTTATTTATTTATTTTAATTTCTCTCCCCTTCCTCCCCATTCCCCCAGTTGTCTGTTTTCTGTGTCTATTTGCTGCATGTTCTTCTTTGTCCGCTGCTATCCTTATCAGCGGCACAGGAATCTGTGTCTCTTTTTGTTGCGTCATCTTATTGAGTCAGTTCTCCGTGTGGGCAGCGCCATTCCTGGGCAGGCTGCACTTTCTTTCATGCTGGGCGGCTCTCCTTACGGGGTGCACTCCTTGTGCGTGGGGCTCCCCTACGTGGGGACAGCCCTGCGTGGCACGATACTTCTTGTGCGCATCAGCACTGCGCATGGGCCAGCTCCACACTGGTCAAGGAGGCCTGGGGTTTGAACCGCGGACCTCCCATGTGGTGGGCGGATGCCCTAACCACTGGGCCAAGTCCGCTTCTCTCGTTCTTCTTTTTAAAGACATTTTACTAGCCTCACCTCAAACACCCAGACCTGCAGGACATGACCCTAAAAGGGAGGAGCCAGGCGCCAAGGGCCCCCCATTCCCTGACCACGAGCCCATTGACCAGACACCTCACCAGGCGCACAGTGCAGGCATCCTGGCCGCCTTCCACTTCCAGAATCTTTTTTTTTTTAATATTTATTTTGTTTATTTATCTCTCCCTACCTCCTCATTTGCGATTGGAGGCATGGGAACAGAACCTGGACCTCCAATGTGGGAGGGAGGTGCTTAATCGCTTGAGCCACCTCAGCTCCCTGCTTTGTTGTGTCTCTCATTATGTTTTCCTCCTCTCTCATTTCATAAGCTCGCTGTGCCTGCCCATTGCACCAGCTCACTGTCTTCTTTAGGAGACCCTGGAACTGAACCTGGACCTCCCATGTGGTAGGCAGGAGCCCAATCGCTTGAGCCACATCTGCTTCCCTCTTACAGTATCTTAAATATATCAATCTGTGTGGACGCAGGGCCCTCTTTAAGTCCTCAGCACCCAGCTACCTACGGTGACCTAGCCTAAGTTAAAGGTTACCACCCCTGGGGGGTGGGAATGGAGAGAAGGTCTTAAACCAAATCTCCCCTGAGCAGGAAAACTTCCTTCCTGAGATAAGATCACCAACCCCCTTGTGCACGGCTATGGGGCCCTAGCAGGGAATTTGTTATCACCCCTGTGGAATTTCTTTGTCCTGAGACCCCTTATGTTCCCCTTCTCTTTTCCCTCTTCCGTGTGGGGCACTAACTACATTCATCTTTTGACTGCCACCGTCAAGGAATCTTCTGTCCCTAAGTCCCAATAAAGCTGATGTCTGATTCTCCACCTGGAGCATTAAAAAAATTTTTTTTTTAATTTTTAGTTTGTTTTTGTTTTGGGTGCATTCTTTGGTCTCGCAGCCTCACCAACTCGTGCCCTTCAGGAGCTGGGCCGGGACAGCTGGCGAGCCAGCCAGGAGGCCGGAGGCCCACCAGCAGAGGTGGGCATGAGCTCTGGGAAGGGAGAATCCACAGGGGAAATCCGGAGTTGTCCTAGGACACCATGTGGGGAGGGGTGGCTGCGCTCCAGCATGAGCGGGGTCTGGACGAGAGGGAACCTTCAAGAGAATTTGGGTTTGCTCACATTCTGTTGTGGAACTACACATGAGTACAGGACACCCCCAAAATGCCGATAGGAGCAGATTGCAAAAAGGAAAGATGTTGCTGTGGTCTAGGACTCCTGTGAAGAAAAGCTGAATAATTAGGGGGGGGGGGGAAAGAAAAAGATAGGATGTGGAATTTTTTCAAGTCAACATTCTTTATCTAAGTTCTTTATCTAATTTTATCCAAGTTCTTTATCTATCCTTTAAACCCATCGCTATATGCCATTCCCTAGTAAGGGACCATGACATTATATTGGGCTTCAAATTTCGGGGAGTTCTGGATCACAGAGTGGTTCAACAATGGCAATGGAGGGATACTGGTATGGGATACCAATGACAGGTGATATATGGCTGACAGGGAGCTGTACAGAACATATGTCCAGGGTGCATGGTAATGTTTGGATATACTCATAGTGGCAACAATTAGAAACCACAGCAGGGGGGGTACTGGGTTCCTGGCCAGTGGTGCTCTGTCGTGGTCCCTAGGGGAGCAGCGACAGTCTCCCAGGTACAGCGGCGGGGACCGGGAGGGAGTGAGGGTTCAACAGTGAGCCCCTGATGCTAATGACTATGCTTGTGAGCTGATAAACCTAAAATAAGAACAAGGCCTAGAGCAACATTGTGCCTGGGAATTTCCTCCTGTCAGCCTTCATGTTACTCAAATGTGGCCAGTCTCGAAGCCAAACTCAGCATGTAAATGCAATGCCTTCCCCCCAGCGTGGGACATGACACCCGGGGATGAGCCTCCCTGGCAACGAGGGACCACTATCAACTACCAACTGATGATGCAACTGGAAAATGACCTTATACGGAAGGTTCAATGCGGATCAGCAGAATATCCACGTCTACATAAAATACCATGACTTTAAAATGCTGTTTGACCTAAAGTAAGGGGGAAATGGAAAGGAGAAATGAGTTTATATGGCTACGAGTTTCTAAAAAAGAGTCTGGAGGCTGGCAGAAGGATTGCCCTCATGCACAACTGAGCAGAGTCAGAGAGACAGATAAAGCAGATACAACCCCCAGATATTGGTTCCTTTGAGGGCTAAAGAGACCCATGGGAGTTATGGTCATGGCCGATGGGGTTAACTACCAGGGCAGATGGCCCCTCTTTGGAAATGGTGTTTATGTGTGATGAATCTGGACTCAGATGGGATCTCCCTTCATAAGACTTTCATGCTAATGTGCTGGAGGTGCAGTTAATGTTGGGGTTTAAGATATAGTTAGGGGATTTGAATCTCTGGACTGACAATGTGATAGCCAGGTCCTGAGCCTCAACAGACTCCAGCACCTACAATCTGATTTATTGGACTTACCACACTCAGCTAAGATGGAGTTGAAGAAGGACAACCACCACACCACGGAGCCTAGAGTGATTACAACTGAAAGTGGGAGGATTGCATCCAGCATCCATGTGGAATCTGAGCCTCCTCTTGACATAGAGGTGCAATGGACACAACCAATCCAATGTCCAAATAGAAAAGGTGGCATTGGATTGGGAAAAGTGGACATGGTGGACGATGGGTATGGGGAAAGGCAGGAAGAGATGAGAGGTGGAGGCGTCTTTGGGACATGGAGCTGCCCTGGATGGTGCTTCAGAGGTGATCACCGGACATTGTAAATCCTCACAGGGCCCACTGGATGGAATGGGGGAGAGTATGGGCCATGATGTGAACCAATGTATATGAGGTGCAGAGGTGCCCAAAGATGTACTTACCAAATCCAATGGATGTGTCATGATGATGGGAACGAGTGTTGTTGGGGGGGGGGGGGAGAGGGGGGGGGTGGGGGGGTGGGGTTGAATGCGACCTCACATATATATTTTTAATGTAATATTATTACAAAGTCAATAAAAAAAAAAAAAAGGAAAGATGACGAAGTTTAGTCAGGAGGGCAGGCATGCTGCCACAGCATTTGCTAGGGGCAGTGTGGTTAACTACAGCAGATCGTCTCACGGAAAACACAGAAATCTGCCGCTTAGAAGAAAAGCTAGAGCTAGAAAGGGATTTGCAGACTTCCACCTCTGCCTTAGTGACTTATTCTCTCTGAGCAATTAGATAAGAGGTAGTGATTCAGACGTAGAAACTATAAAAGAATCTTTAAATCATATTAGACCACTCGTGCAAAGAAAGGCTAATCCCAGATACGGCATCCCACACAAGCAGAAGTGCTAAATAGGGCACTTGCCAGTGAAACCATGCATGTAAGAAAATAAGCTGCTAAAGAGCTAACTGAGGTAAGGAAAACAATCCGGCAGCAATTCTGCAACTCTTCTGCCACCTGGATGGTGCAACTGTGGGCTAGTAGGGGCTGATAGAATTAGTTCTGCTGTAAGTAGAAAAACTTAGCAACACTAGTATTCTCTGTTCTATTTTCCATGCTAATTCTAATTAAGTCTGGATAGCTATATTAGCAACATGGTTGCTGTTAAATTTAGTAACTTTGAAAAGGACAACTCTTTAAAAAAAAGAGTGGGGTGTATAGGAACCTCTTATATTTTTAATGTAATATTTTGTGTGATCTATTAAAAAATGATCATAAAAAACGAAAAAGAAAAAAAGAAAAAGATGCTAGCAGCTTTGTAAGCCTGCATTTAAAAATGTATTACAAAACTGAAAGCTCTTAATACTTGTGTAAACTGCAGAAGAGTTTAAAAGGGATGTTATTTTGACAAGGTTTTAAGTTTTAGTCATAGTCTATTTTGATCAACCTTAAGAGGAAGGAGGAAGGCTGAACCCACACAGACGTCGCCCACCATCTTACAGAGTTTGGTCAGGAAGTAACCTTGAGTTGGACTCTTCAGCTGTAAACTGTTACTCCAAATAAATACCCTTTATAAAAGCCAACAGATGTCTGGTATTTTGCACCAGCACCACTTAGGCTGACTACTACAGCCAGGAAAAATCTTTATTAATAATTTGGGGTCTCCTATTCCCACCGGGACTCTATGTATGTCTATGTGGACTCTCCTTGTGCCTAAACGAGCGTTTGATGTCGCCATCAAAAACTCAGAGAATTTAGAAGGGGAAAAGGTATGGTATTGGAAGCCTCCTCCTAAGACCCACTACCTGGTACTTACATCTCCCCATAAACACCTTTCTTTTGGCCCCAGAGCACCCTAGCCATGACCTTCCAGCAGTAGCTTCAGCAGTAACTCATGTCCACAATCGACCCCAATGTTGGGTTTGCACAGACCTGCCCTCCTTGGGTGCTGCTGGCCTTCCTTGGACTATCACTCCTGCAGATTGGACAGCGTGGAACACCTGGGTACGACCCGTCGACAAGTTTGAACAAGGCCCTCTCCTTTAGGACTGAAATCCACCTGCCGTCTTTCAATGAGACTCATAATTATATTTTTCCCCTTATAAGGGAACAGGCGAATAAGTCTAAACCTTTATTAAGATTTGCTGTATATGATAGTTTGAAACGGTTAACAGCTGAATCTGTCCCCCTAAATCATGTTGCCTTGTTTGTATGGAACAACCCGACAGAATCCGTAATACGGAACGGTCACCCCCCCAAATCACGCGATATCACTGCCAAGCATTAGTGTTCAATGTTGCGCATATGTCACTGCTATTGTTCTGTTGCATTTCTACGGTTGCTACAGAATGTGGATGCGATGCTCGTCCCACGGTCAGTGTGAACTGCTCTAATCCTCAGCATGCAGCTGCCTCCATGATGGAGGCCCAAGAGAAAGGCTACCAACCTTCCCCGGGCTGGGGGCGGGAGAGAAGGTCTTAATCCAAATCTCCTCTAAGCAGGAAAACTTCCTTCCCGAGAAAACATCACCAAACCCCATGTGCACAGTCATGGAGCCCTTGGAAGAGCTTTGTCTTCACTTCGATGGAATGTCTTTGTCCTGAGACCCCTTATACGCCCCCTCTCTTTTCTCGCTTCTTTGCAGGGTGCTAGCTCCATTCGTCCTTTGACTGGCCACCATCAGGGTCTCTTCTCCTGCCCCCGAGTTCCAACGAAGCTGATGTCTGGTTCTCTGCCCAGTGCATTCTTCGGTCTCGTGGTCTCACCAGCTCGTGCCCTTCAGGAGTTGGGTGGAACCCATACCACTGCCTTCTTGCCTCCATGGTTCCTGATGAGAAATCAGCAGTTAATCTTCTTGGACATCCCTTGTGTGTCACTTTCCTCTTGCTGCTCTCAGGATTCTCTCTTTGTCTTTAGCATTTGATATGCTGATTAGCATGTGTCTTGGAGTAGGTCTAGTTGTATTTAGTCGGAAGAGACATGGATAACTATGTCCTTCATTGGGTTGGGAAATTTTCTACCATTATTTCCTCAAATATTCCTTTTCCCCATTTTCCTTCTCTTCTTCTGGGACTCCCATGACACATTTGCACATCTCTTGCTGTCATTTAGTTTCCTGAGACCCTGTTCAATTTTTTCCTTTCTTTTCTTTATCATGTCTTTTTTACGTTTGCTTTTGGAAGCCATGTCTTCAAGTTCACTTATCCCTTCTTCTGCCTTCTCAAATCTGCTGTTATATGCCCCCAGTGTATTTTTAATTTCATTTATTGTGCCTTTCCTTCCCATAAGATCTGCTGTTCTTCTACACATGCTTTCAAATTCTTTGTGCTCACCCAGTGTCTTCTTTTTTTTTTTTTTTTTAAAGATTTATTTATTTATTTAATTTCCCCCCTCCCCTGGTTGTCTGTTCTTGGTGTCTATTTGTTGCGTCTTGTTTCTTTGTCTGCTTTTGTTTCTTTGTCCGCTTCTGTTGTCGTCAGCGGCACAGGAAGTGTGGGCGGCGCCATTCCTGGCAGGCTGCACTTTTCTTTTCACGCTGGGCGGCTTTCCTCACGGGTGCACTCCTTGCGCGTGGGGGCTCCCCCACGCGGGGGAACCCTTGCGTGGCACGGCACTCCTTGCGCGCATCAGCACTGCGCATGGCCAGCTCCACACGGGTCGAGGAGGCCCTGGGTTTGAACCGCGGACCTCCCATATGGTAGACGGACGCCCTGACCACTGGGCCAAAGTCCGTTTCCCCCAGTGTCTTCTTAATATCCTTAATCTCTTTAGCTGTCTCATTGAATCTGTTAAGGAGATTTGTTTGAACATGTATGGTTAAGTTGTCTTAACTCCTTTGTGTCATCTGGAGATTAAGCTTGTTCCTTTGACTGGGCCATAGCTTCCTTTTTCTCGATATGGATTTGTAATTTTTTGTTGGCCTCTCAACATCTGATTTATTAGATGTATTTATTCAGGACACAGTTTGTCTTCTTTAGTCAAGGGCTTTCTATTTGATAGGCCCCATGCTACAAGTATTTTTTTTTTAAAGATTTAATTAATTAATTTATTCCACCTCCCCCCCCCCATTGTCAGCTCTCTGTGTCCATTCTCTGTGTGTTCTTCTGCATCTGCTTGTATTCTCATTAGGTGGCTTTGGAAACTGATCCTGGGACCTTCTGGAGTGGGAGAGAGGCGATGATTCTCTTGCGCCACCTCAGCTCCCTGATCTGATGCATCTCTTATTGTCTCTGTGCCTCTTTTTGTTGCATCATCTTGCTGCGTCAGCTCTCCACATGGGCCAGCACTCCTGTGTGGGCCAGCTCGCCTTCACCAGGAGGCCCTGGGCATCGAACCCTGGACTTCCCATATGGTAGACGGGAGCCCGACTGCTTGAGCCACAGCCGCTTCCCTACACGTCTTCTTTGATACTTGGTTCAACTTAATTTGGAACTTTATAGTGGCTCCTGCATTTTTCAGCTCCCTTTCTTCTGTTTCTTGCCCTTTCTCCCTCGCCAATGGTGGAGTAGATAGATGCCAAGGATGCGGTGGGTACTGTAAGCCATGGATGCTGAGGCTGCCTGCGTGGCCCCAGGAGCTGAGGAAGCTTCCTTTACCTTTCTCCCCGACCAGAGGTAGGAATGGAGCCGCAGCCGTGTGCAGTAATCCAAGCCGTGCAGGCCACGACCGTCTGCAGTTTCCCGGAGAGGCTGATGAAGCTCCATGCCCCTTCCCCCTCTGCCTGTGGCAGGCGTGGAGCTGCAGGTGAGGGCAGCAAAATAAACCCTGCAGGTCCAGACTGACTGCAGTTGCCCGTGTAGACTGATGAACGCCAGCCCCCTTCCTCCCCTGCAAGGGGAGGGAATAGAGCCACAGGTGTGCCCCGAAAGCTAGTCCACACAGGGAGAGAGCGGCTGCCATTGCCCGAAGAGGTTGAGGGAGCTCTTCCCTCTTCCCGCTCTACCAGGGGCAGGGATGGAGCCACAGGAGTGCCCCACAACCTATTCCTTGGGGGCTGAAAGGGCCTGCCATTGCCCGGAGAGGGCGAGGAAACACAGCCCCACTCCGATCTCATCAGGAGGTGGGGATGGAGCCGCAGGCACCCAACAATCTAGTCCATGCAGGCCGCAAGTGCCTGCAGCTGCCTGGAAAGGCTGGGGCCGGTTCTCCCAGCTTCCCCCCCCGCCAGACGCAGGGCTGGAGCGCAGGCTCAGGCAGCCAGCTGACCTGGCTGGAAAGGAGCCGGTTGCTCCCGTCACTGTGACTTTCAATCAGCCCCGCTTGCCCTTGTGCCAGGGGTGGAGTTCAAATGGAGGCTACTGGCCTCTGTCCAACGTGGCCAGCTTCAAACTTCAGCTGTGCTTAGAGTTGGACAATAGCCACCCACACGTACTAACCAGGAGCTGAAGTTGTTGGAGGTCTATCTCTTCCGTCCCCCCTTTTTTGGGGGATGGGGAGCTTGGATTCCAGCCAGGGAACGGCTCCTGGAGCACCCCATGCTGCCAGCAGGGGGCAGGCTCTGGCTTCCGCAGCACGGGGTGCTCTGCTCACGCATCGGCAGTGCGCGGGGCAGTCTGCTCTCTCCGTTTTCCCGATGATGTTGCAGGATGCTCTTCTCGTGTCCTGGCCCCCACCCCCCCCACCAAAAACAGGCGATTTCGATAGTTCTGGCCCAATGCTAGCTGCCCTGTAGGATGAGCTGACTCTAGGAGCAACTTCTGCTGCTGCCATCTGGACCTCCTCCTCCCTCGTCCCTTTTTTTATTTCATTAAAAATTTTATTGGTGTATGTCATTCATACATGAAATCACATAAGCAATCAGTGTAGAGTAAAAGTTGTGAACTGACAAAACAAACATGCATGTCATCATCCGGGGCTCCCGTACATCTCCCCAACACCACTACCGGGCATTGTTGTGAAACATTTGTTAAAAATTATGAAAGGGCATCATCAAATTATTGCTACTAACTACAGACCACGTCTTCTTACATTTTTATTATTTATTATTTTTTAAAGATTTATTTTATTTATTTATCTCTCCCCACCCCCTTGTTGTTTTTCACTTGCTGTGTCTGTTCATCTTCCGTGTTTCTTTAGGAGGCACCGAGAACTGAACCCAGGACCTCCAATGTGGAAGGGAGGCGCTCAATCGCTTGAGCCGCCTCCACTCCTTGCTTTGTTGTGTCTCTTGTTATGTTTTCCCACCCCGTGTCTCTTGTTGCATCATCTCGTTGTGTCAGCTCACCATGCCTGCCATCATGCCAGCTCAGTGTCTTCTTTCGGAAGCACCGGGAACTGAACCACAGCCCTCCCGTGTGACAGGCGGGAGCTCAAGTGCTTGAGCCACATCTACTTCCCCCTCTTTTTTTTTATTGTTCATAAAGCCACCATTTATCTAAAATGTATAATCAATGGCATTTGGTGCAATCACAGAGTTGTGCATTCATCACTTCAATCAATATTAGAGCATTGTCATTACTCGAAAAAAGGAAAAAAATACAACGAAAGACAAACCACTATCATACCCATATATTTGCACTGCATGCATACGATTCTACATGGCACTTTTTACAAGAATGCATGGAGACACCAGCATGCATATTAAACATCTTAGAGTTGTAGCCTCTGGGGGGAGAGAATGTGAGGGAGAATGGTAATAAAAGGGAATAAAAGCCATGTCCATCAAGACCTGCGCAGACCAATGATGATAATTTGCTGTGAACTGAAAAGGTGATTAACTGCAACCTCTCTACAGCCGGGGTCTGAAAGAGAGGAAAGGGTGTGTGCGGTAAGGGGTGGGGTGGGGCGGCCAATAACATCAAAGATACCATATTTCTTTTTGGGGTACCTGGCGGCTGGAGGGGATTGAACCTGGGACCTCCTGTGTGGGAAGCCGGCGTCCCTCATCCCTTTTTTTCCTCCCCCTCCCCCCTTGCTGTTTTTGCTATGTCCATTCCCTGTGTGATCTTCTGTGTCTATTTCTCTTTTTGTCTTTTCATCTTGTTTTCTCCTCTAGGATTCACTGGGATTTGAACCTGGGGACCCATGATGTGGAGAGAGGTTCCCTGTCACTTTTTTTTTTTAAGATTTTATTTTATTTATTTCTCTCCCATCCCTCCCCCAGTTATCTGTTCTCTGTGTCTATTTGCTGCGTGTTCTTCTTTGTCTGCTTCTGTTGTTGTCAGCAGCATGGGAATCTGTGTTTCTCTTTGTTGCGTCATCTTGTTGTGTCAGCTCTCCATGTGTGTGGTGCCATTCTTGGGCAGGCTGCACTTTCTTTCACGCTGGGCGGCTCTCCTTATGGGGCGCACTCCTTGCGCGTGGGGCTCCCCTACGCGGGGGACACCCCTGCGTGGCAGGGCACTCCTTGTGCGCATCAGCACTGCGCATGGGCCAGCTCCACATGGGTCAAGGAGGCCCGGGGTTTGAACCGCGGACCTCCCATGTGGTAGACGGACGCCCTAACCACTGGGCCAAGTCCACTTCCCAGGTTCCCTATCACTTGCACCACCCCAGTTCCTGGTCTCTGCTGCGCTTCACCTTGACTCTCCCCTTCGGCTCTCTTTTTGTTGCGTCATCATCTGCGGCGGCTTGCTCGGTCGGTAGAGGTGGGGTCTGGCTGCGGACGAGGGGTCGGTCCAGCTCTGGACGAGGGGTTGGTCCCACTTGGGACGAGGGGTCGGTCCGGCAGCAGACGAGGGGTCGGTCTCACAGGGGTTGCGCGGTTTGGCTGACGGGGTCGCCCGGCAAAGCCAGCGACGAAGGGGTCGCCCGGAGAAGCAGGCGATGAACTGGGGACAAGGGAGGCCAGGCCCTTGTCGGGGGCTCTCAGGACTGGAGGGCGCACGGCAGAACTACCGTGGAGACAAGGTAAACACGCAAGTCCACTTTATTGAGGGAGAGGCAACAGTTTTATAGGGGCTGGGGAAGGCTGATTGGTCGAAGCCACGCCCTGTTCTGATTGGTTGCCGGAGAAAGGTCGGTGGGCGGTACAGGACGGGGGAGGGGTGGTGGTTAGGGATTGGTTGTCGCTGTTGCTGGGGGAAGGGGCAGGGTTTAGGGATTGGTGGCTGCTGTTGCTGGGGTGGAGGGCAGACTTGAGTTTCCTGCCCACGCCTGGCTGTTTCTGCTGTCGGGGGAGGGAAAAGGGCAGACTGGATTTTTCCGCCCACGCCTGGCTGTTGCTGCTGTCGGGGGAGGGGAAAAGGGCAGACTGGATTTTTCCGCCCACACCTGGCTGTTGCTGCTGTCGGGGGAGGGGAAAAGGGTAGACTGGATTTTTCCGCCCACGCTTGGCTGTTGCTGCTGTCGGGGGAGGGGAAAAGGGCAGACTGGAATTTTCCGCCCTGCGCCTGCGCAGGGAGAAAGAAGAAGAAGGGTGCCGCCCCACAGGCATCGTGTGGCGCCATCCGGGAGGAGGGGCGGCCGCGGAAGCATGGCTGCCGAGAAGGGGAGACCCGAGGGCACTCTGCGCCCATGCCGAGCTCCCTTCAGGGGTGGCGGTGAGTCCGCCCAGCCACCCTATTATGGGGGCAGCGGCTTGGCCTGCCGCGGCTGCTCCCCCGCCAGGCCAGCAAACCACACTTCAGCCCGAGGGGTGACCGCAATCATCTTGCTGTGTGGCTCACCACATGGGCCTGCCTTTCCTGGGAGGCCCCGGGGATCGAACCTGGGTCCTCCCATATGGTAGACGGAAGCCCAATTGATTGAGCCACACCCGCTTCCCTCCCTCATCCCTTTTGAGAGAATTGCCATCAGGTCCCTTTGACGAACCCAGACCAACCTGGTCAAGGATGAGCTGACCCCAAATCGGGCTTAAAACAAAGCAAAACGTGCAGTCCACCCATCCCTGTGGGGCCTCAGACCCTCATACGACACCCTGCTCTGGGCACCACCCGCCTCCACCCGCTGGGAGAACCAGCCTGGCATGGGGTGGGTGAGGTTGCTGTGGAGCTCAGCTTGGGGCTCAGGGAAGAATTCGGGCGTCCCAGCCAGAGTGAGTATGCGAAGACCACTAGGTCATGGGACCCTGGGTCCTGGGACGGGGCCGCACTGGACTCTAGAGGCAGCTGGGGGGGTCGTGCATGTTCACGTCCACCTCTGAGCCCCTCTGAGCATCTCCAGAAAGGAGCCCAGCTTCGGCCTCCAGTTCCAGCCGCAGGGCCTTTGCACCTGCTGGACCCCCTAGCTGGAGGGCCCTCCCCACCCCCTCCCTGCCCGGCCAAGTCCAAGTTTCAAAGCCCCCTCCCTCTTCACGTGCTGGCCATCGTCACATCCACCTGTTGGTCGTTGTAGCCGTGTGACGTGTTATGAATTCCAAAAAGAGATATTGGATCGTGTTTGTAATCTGGTCTGTACCTGGGTGTGATTGAGTTATGATTAGGGCTTTGATTGGGCCACATCATTAGGGCATTGAGTCTCTGCCCCTTGGTGGGTGGAGATTCACAGGTAAAAGGCATGGCAGAGGACAGAGCTGAGGGTTTCTGGTGTTGGAGTTTTGATGTTGGAGTTTGATGCTGAAGCTGGAGCCCTGGGGAGAGAGACAGAGCCGTTCGCCTGATGGTCTACAGCTGACCTTGTGGAGCGAGGCAAAGCCTAGAGAGCCTCATGGTCTACAGCTGCCCTTGTGGAGGAAACAGAGGAGCTGAGCCCAGAGGAACCCAGGAAGCCTGAACCCTCGCAGCCATAGGCAGCCACCTTGCTCCAAATAGACTTTGGCGAGGGAAATAGCTTATGCTTTATGGCCTGGTATCTGTAAGCTCCTACCCCAAATAAATACCCTTTGTAAAAACCAGCCAGTTTCTGATATTTTGCATCAGCACCCCTTTGGCTGACTGACACAGTCACTGATACAGGAAATGCCTGGGGGAATGTCACTGGGTGCAGTGGACGAAGTCGAGCCAAGGGACACCACGACCGGATGCTGGTGGGGTTTTGAGAAAGACGAAGGAAAACCCGTTTCCTTTGGATTTTCCGGCACCCCAGCTCCGCAACGACCGCAGCCCCAGGACTGTGTGAGTCCCACTCCCACCCCTCTTCCCATTTTGCGGGCGAGTGGCAGGATCTGAGTTCCAATCCCGGCGGCCCGGTTCAGGCCCATGCACCTCCCTGCCTCGGCAAGGGCCAGTCCCTTCGTCTCGCATCTGTGGGATGCGTCGCCCTCCCGGGCTCCTGCTGAGTTAGTGCCCGTCTTGGCTTGGGGAGGCTGCCATGACAAAGGCCACAGCCTGGTTCGGGCTTAAACAAGGGGAATTTATCGCTCACACGTTCGGAAGCTGGGAGTCCAAAACCACACCCTTGCTTCCTCCCCAAGGTCAGGGGCCTTCCGGCCGGCCAACCTTGGGTTCTTGGACTGCCCCATCTCAGGGCCACATCTCCTTCATCTGAGGTCCTGCTGACTTCCAGCTCGGACGCATGGCTCTCTCTCTGTCTGAATTTTACTCTGCTTACAAAGGACTCTAGTAATCCATAAAGGCCCGATTTCGTTCAGCTGGGCCTCACGGTCATGGGAGCCACATCTTCAAGAGGTCCTGTTAACAGTGCGCCCACACCCCACCCCCAAAGGTGACACAAGACCAGGGACATGCCTAAATTGGGGTACGAAATCCAATCCACCACCAAGGCTAGGGAGAGGGACACCCCATCAGATGGCACGAGTTCAAGTGAGCCTCAAAAAAAAAAAAATCTCAGGGAAGCAGATGTGGCTCAAGGGAGAGGGCTTCCACCTACCATATGGGGGGACCTGGGTTCAATCCTTGGGGTCTCCTGGTGAAAAAGAGAAGAGAAAGCGTGCCCGCGCGGTGAGCCAGTACCCGTGCGAGTGCGCATGTGGCTAGCCAGTGCCCCGCGCAACTGAGTCACGCAGCAAGATGATGACGCGTCAAAAGAGAGACGAGGGGAGAGTCAAGGTGAAGCGCAGCAGAGACCAGGAACTGAGGTGGCGCAATTGACAGGGAACCTCTCTCCACATCAGAGGTCCCCAGGATCGAATCCCAGTGAATCCTAGAGGAGAGAAAATGAGAAGAGAAGACAACACAGACAGCAAAAACAGCAGGACTGGAGGAGGGGAAGGGGGGGTGGCAAGTAGGTAAATAAATCTTTTTTAAAAAATCTCAAACAAAACACCCTCACAGGGAGTGGATGCGGCTCAAGCAGTTGAGCTCCCACCTCCCACATAGAAGGTTCCAGGGTTGATTTCCGGTGCCTCCTAAAAAAAAAAAAAAACAAGCAACAAACAAAAAAATCAACTCAGGAAAGCCAATGTGGTTCGGTAGTTGGTGCCAGCTTTCCATGTACGAGGTCCAGGTTCAATTCCCAGTACCTAAAAAAAAACACAGCAAAAACCCAACAACAACAAAAAACACCATCACAATAATAATAACTCATTCCTGATGCGGGAAGATGGCAGACTAGAGAGTTACAGGACTCTCTTCTCTTCCAGAAAGACAAGATGAAATGGCCTGGGAAAAGATCTTGTAGGGTTTCAGACACCAGGCAAAGGCTGGACACTGCCCAGAAGAGAGAGGGACAAAGGAGGGGAATCGTGATGGTGACACAGTTGACCCAAGGATCAAAGAGCAGCAGTAACACACAGCCTCCTGCCACTAAGTCCCCATGAAGGAGAAGGAAACTGAGCATCTGAGTGAACTACCATCCTAATCAGACGCCTAGACATCAGCAAAAAATTATGAACCATCCTAAGAAAATGGAGGACATGGCCCTAGAAAAAGAATGCATCAAAGCCCCAGAAGAGACGCAGGATCTGAGACAGCTAATCGTTAAGATGTGCACAAATTTCCAAAATCAAATTAAAGAGGTGAAAGACAATAAGGCTAAAGGGATAAACAACATCAAGAAGATATTGTGTGAGAACAAAGAAGAATTTGAAATCTTGAGTAGAAAAATAACAGAGCTCATGGGAATGAAAGACACAAGAGGTGAGATAAAAAACACATGAGAGGGGGGAGTGGATTTGACTCAATGGATAGAATGTCTGCCTACCACATGGGAGGTCCAGGGTTCAAATCCAAGGCCTCCTGACCCGTGTGGAGCTGGCCCACGCGCAGTGCTGATGCGCGCCCAGCACTGACAAACGAACAAATAAACAAAACACACTAGAGGCATTCAACAGCATATTTGTTTTTGTTTGTTTGTTTTTAAAGATTTATTTTTTATTTGTTTCTCTCCCCTCCCCCCCATCTGCTCTCTGTGTCCATTCGCTGTGTGTTCTTCTATGACCGCTTCTATCCTTATCAGCAGCACCGGGAATCTGTGTCTCTTTTTGTTGCGTCATCTTGTTGCGTCAGCTCTCCGTGTGTGTGGTGCCACTCCTGGGCAGGCTGCACTTTTTTCACGCAGGGCGGCTCTCCTTACGGGTGCACTCCTTGCGCGCATCAGCACTGCGCATGGGCCAGCTCCACACGGGTCAGGAGGCCCTGGGTTTGAACCGCGGACCTCCCATGTGGTAGGCGGACGCTCTATCCATTGGGCCAAGTCCGCTTCCCTCAACAGTATATTTAAAATAACAGAAGATAGACTAAGTGGTACCAAAGACAGAACAGCTGAAATGGAAGAGAGAAAAGAACAGAGGGAAAAGAATGAAAACATTGAGCAGGGGCTCAGGAAGTTGAATGACAACACCAAACAACATACGTGCCATGGGAGTTCCAGAGGGAGAAGGGAAGGGAAAAGGGGCAGAAAGAGTATGTGAGGAAACAATACCTGAAAATTTCCCATCTCTCATGAAGGAAAGAAACTTCCACGTCCAAGAGGCACACCATACCCAAATCAGAATAAATGTGAATAGACCTACCCCAAGACACATAATACTACTCAGAATGTCAAATGTCAAAGAGAGAGAGAAAATTCTCAGAGCAGCAAGGGGGAAGCAGACAATCACATTGGGATGCCCAGTAGGGCTGGTGCAGATTTCTCATGAGAAACCATGGAAGACACAATTAGGACACTGAAAGAGGAAAACTGCCAGCCAAGAATCCCTTGTCCAGCAGAACTATCCTTCAGATATGAAGGTGAGTATAAAATATTCACAAACTGAAGCTAAGAGAGTTCATAAAAAAGAATCCATCTTTGCCGGAAATTTTGAAGGAAGCCTTGGAACCTGAAAGAAAAAGACAGGAGAGAGAGGCTTGGAGGAGAGTAGGAAAGAAAGAATAGCAGAAAGGATAACCGAGAGAGTAAAGACAGATAAAAATGTCATATGAAAATCCAAGAATAAAATAGTGGAAGTAAATAGTGCATTTACAGTAATATCATTGAGTGTGAATGACTTAAACTCCTCAATCAGAAGATACAGGCTTTTTTTTTCTTTTTAAGATTTATTTATTTATTTCTCTCCCCTCCCCCCCACCCCAGTTATTGTTCTCTGTGTCTATTTGCTGTGTCGTCTTCTTTGTCCACTTCTGTTGTTGTCAGCAGCACAGGAATCTGTGTTTCTTCTTGTGTCAGCTCTCCATGTGTGCGGCGCCATTCCTGGGCAGGCTGCACTTTCTTTCGCGCTGGGTGGCTCTCCTTACGGGGCGCACTCCTTGCACGTGGGGCTCCCCTACGGGGGGGGCACCCCTGCGTGGCAGGGCACTCCTTGCGCGCATCAGCACTGCGCATGGGCCAGCTCCACACGGGTCAAGGAGGCCCGGGGTTTGAACCGTGGACCTCCCATGTGGTAGGCGGACGCCCTAACCACTGAGCCACGTCCGCCGCCCCTGATACAGGCTTCTGATGAGCCGTCCATATGCTGTTTACAAGAGACTCACCTTAGACCCAGGGTTACAATCCGACTGAAAGTGAAAGGTTGGAAAAAGATACTCCATGCAAATAGTAACCAAAAAAGAGCAGGGGTAGCTATATTTACATTTTAAAAAAATGTACCAGGGGAAGCGGATGTGGCTCAAATGATAGGGCTTCCACCTACCATATTGGAGAACCCAAGTTTGATCCCTGGGGCCTCCTGGTGAAAAAGAAGAAGAGAAAGCATGCCTGCATGGAGAGCCAGTGCCCACATGGTGAGCCGAGTGCCTCTGTGGAGAGCCAGTGCCCACGCAGTGAACCAAGTGCCCACGCAGTGAACCAAGTGCCCACACAAGTGAGTCACGCAGCAAGATGATGACACAAGAGAGAGACGAAGGGGAGAGTCAAGGTGCAGCGCAGCAGAGACCAGGAACTGAGGTGGCGCAATTGGCAGGGAACCTCTCTCCACATCAGAGGTCCCCAGGATCGAATCCCCGTGAATCCTAGAGGAGAGAAAATGAGAAGAGAAGACAACACAGACAGCAAAAGCAGCAGGGAAGGTGGAGGGGAGGGGAAGGGGAAAAAAGGACCAGTATCTTCTCCCTCTTGCCTCGACCTTGGTCCCGTGCAGCCACGGGCCTGAGGGACAGAAGCGACCCTGATAGGATACGGGGTCGCCATGGAGACAGTGCACCTGTTCCCTGTGCTCTTGGGGGAATCAAGGTGACGTTGCTAGGGGACACAGTTGCCATGGAAACAGCAGGCCTGGCCCCTGTATGACCACGTGCTTGAAGGGAAACTGAGAGGGGACAGCGTCGCCACAGAGACAACTAGCCCTGGTTTTACCAGCGGCAACCACGCCAGCGGGTCTCCCAGCAAAAAGAGTGGGAAGAAACAGACCTACCAGCAGCTCCTGGGACACGGGACGGCGACAACGGCTCTGGTGCTTCACGTTTCCTGACGACAGATCAGCAAATACCTCCTGGAACCACCTCGAAGCCAAAAGGTGCCAAAGCACCAGCAGGGATGCCGGGAAAGCCTTCTGGTCGACCACCACGGGGGGGGGGGGGGGTCCCGCCTCGAATTAATCAGCAGGACAAAGCAGCAGCGCCTGCGCCGTCAGCTTCGAACGCGAGTGCAAAAGCAAAAGCCAGTACAGACGTAAGGCCGAGAGCATCACCGCCGCCAAAACGAAACCGACCGCCCCTTACCAACCCACTTCGCAGCGCGGTCCCGCCCTTGCCGGTTTGTAGGATTTTCCAGAAACTTTCGCTCAAGGGCCCACCTCTTCATGTGTACTGATAAGAGGCTTGACCTCCCGGGATAAGTACCTGTTTCTTTTTTTAAATTATATTTTAATTTTTTAAATTAAATTGTCTTTTTTTTTTAAGGTACCTAGATCACAAAAACGTTAAAAAGATATAAGATACGTTAAAAGATATACGTTAAAAAGATACGTTAAAAGATATAAGAGGTTCCCACATACCCCACATCTCACCCACCCACTCCTCCCACATCAACAACCTCCTTCATTATCGTGGGACTTTCATTGCATTCGGTGAACACATTTTGGAGCACTGCTGCACCGCATGGATGATAGTTTACATTGTAGTTTGCACTCTCCCCCAGTCCATTCAGTGGGTGATGGCAGGATATACAGTGCCCAGCATCTGTCCCTGCAATATCATTCAAGACAACTCTAAGTCTCAAAAATGCCCCCACATCTCATCTCTTCTTCCCTCTCCCTGCCCTCAGCACCTCCTGTGGCCACCGTTTCCTCATCAGTGCTACAATTTCTTCCATTACTAGTCACAATAGTTCCCTAGTAGAATATCAGTAAGTCCACTCTAATCCATACTCTCTTCCTCCATCCTGTGGACCCTGGGATGGTGATGTCCACTCCACCTCTAGATCAAGAGGGAGCTTAGATCCCCAATAAGTACCTGTTTCTGAAGTCAGTTCTGGTCACACAGCACTTGGGGATTCCATTTTAGGACCAAGCATAGTTGTGATAGACGATGCTCCGTTTAACCCCGCTGTATTAGTCAGGATTCTCTAGGGAAACAGGATCAATAGAGCACACCTGTCAATTGTATGAGATTTGATGAAATTCCCTGACGTGACCACGGGGCTGCACAAGTCCAGGTTCCGCTGGCAGCTGCAAACCAGGAGCTCCGATGACCGTCCTTGATGAGTCCCAGGAGACGCTGGCTGTGCAGAAGAGCTGGGAAATTCTCTCCAAATGCTGGAATCACTTCCCCTTTTAGGGCAGTCAACTGATTGGATCAAACATCACTCACTGGATCAAACATCACTCATTGCTGGTGGCAATCTCCTTGGTTGATTGTGGATGTCATCAGCCATCTGTGCAATAAACTCACTGGTGACTAAAGTCCATCAATGCCCTTGTATCACAGCCCAGTGCTCGCTTGACCAAACAACTGAGCACCATTACCTGGCCAAGGTGACACATTAGCCTATGACCATCACAGTCCACCCCTTGTCACCTTGGCAACCATGCAAATCACCTTCAACCAGACTTAGTCTCTAAATAAAAACAATAACCTATGCATATATATATATTTCTGCCTAACAATGTTCAACTCTCCTGCGTACAATCAGAAACACATTAACTCCATACAGAATGGGGTGCAAGTCCTTGGGTACTATTTCATTCTAAAACTCGACATTGTTAAATATTATGACATAAAACTAATATGACTTGTCATAAGTTAGGAAAAAGTTTAGGGAAGAAAACAAAGATATTCGTTTTATGTACCTATACAATCACGCTCATAACAAAACCAGGAAGAAAGAGTCATGGCCGTTACAGTCCTCGTTTCCGTAACTGGTCCCGTGTTCCAAGTTCATATTTATCACTGCCTTCTTCCACTACCCATTCCATGCTTCCATCACCCTCAGTAAGCACCTCAGCTGGCCATGGTTCTCTGCCTGGTGGGGTGACCCAAACTTTCATTCCTGAAGATTCTGGGCCATTGTTAGTCCAGCTTGGATTGGGTTGCTGCAGTTTTCCATTGGCTTTCATCATAGGACGTGGCAGTACTAGGAGATGCCCAAGAGGATCTCCTGTATCCCAGGCAAACTCTTCTTTACCCCCATTATGTAGTTGCAGACCTACTTCCCCTTGAATGTCAGGATCAGTCACACCAGCCAGTACAGTAATTCCCTTCTTTGACTATTGATTCAGAGGTTACTGGAGCCCAAAGTGGCAGGTGTCAGTCTTCACTTCCAGTGCAATGGAATCATTGTTGTGTTCCCTGGTGAGAGCTCTCCTCCTTTTGGAACTAAGACCTGTTGATTAGCAGAGTCTTAGGTTGCAGGGACAGGAGGCAAAAAATTTCCTAGTGGGTCACCAGGGGTAATAGTGAGTGGTGCTATTCCCATTTCCACCCCTTGATTCCTGGACCCATGGATCCTGGTTTTGGGAGAAACAGCTCCATAGAGTGGATGCTGATTTAGAGCACACACAGTCTCCTGGAGGACATTGACCCAGCCCTGCAAGGCACTGCCAGCTAGTTGGTGCTGTAATTGAATCTTCAAAGGGCCATTCCACCGTTTATCAACCCAGCTGCTTCAGGGTGATGGGGACATGGTAAGACCAGTGAATTCCTTGGGCATGTGCTCATTCCCACACATCGTTTGCTGTGAAACGGGTTCCTTGATCAGAAACAATGCTGTGTGCAATGTCATGGCGGTAGACAAGACATTCGGTGAGTCCACAGATGGTAGTTTTGGAAGAAGCATTGCATGTAGGGTACACGAATCCATATCCAGAGTATGTGTGTATTCCAGTTAAAACAAATCACTCCATGAGGGAAGTGGTCCAATGTAGTCAACCTGTCACCAGGTAGCAGGCTGGTCATCTCGAGGTATGGTGCCATATTGGGGGCTGAGTGGGGGTCTCTGCTGCTGGTATGTTGCACGCTCAGCAGTGGCTGTAGCCAAGTCAGCCTTGATGAGGACAAGTCCATGTTGCTGAGCCCATGCATAGCCTCCGTCCCTCCCTCCATGGCCACTTTGCTCATGAGCCCACTGGGCAGTGACAGGGGTGGCTGGGGACAGAGGCTGAGCATTAGCCACAGAGCGGCTCATCTTATCCACTTGATTATTAAAATCTTCCCTGCTGAGGTTGCCCTCCGGTGGTCTTTCATGTGAGACACAAATATCTTCATGTTTTTCGCTCACTCTGAAAAGTCTATCCACATACCTCTTCCCCAGAACTCTTTTTTTTTTTAAGATTTATTTATTTATTTCTCTCCCCTTACCCCCTCGCCCCAGTTGTCTGTTCTCTCTGTCCATTTGCTGCGTATTCTTTTTGTCCACTTCTGTTGTTGTCAGCGGCACGGGAATCTGTGTTTCTTTTTGTTGCATCATCTTGTTGTGTCAGCTCTCTGTGTGTGCAATGCCATTCCTGGGCAGGCTGCACTTTCTTTCATGCTGGGCGGCTCTCCTTACGGGGCACACTCCTTGCTCGTGGGGCTCCCCTACGCGGGGGGCACCCCTGCGTGGCAGGGCTCTCCTTGCGCGCATCAGCACTGCACATGGGCCAGCTCCACACGGGTCAAGGAGGCCCAGGATTTGAACCTTGGACCTCCATGTGGTAGGCGGATGCCCTAACCACTGGGCCAAGTCCACTTCCCTCTGGGCATTTCTCCTTCCAAGCAAAATGAACAACCGTGTGCACTGCTCGAAGTTCTACCCACTGGAAGGATTTGCCCTCACCACCGTCCTTCAGGGATGTCCCAGAAAGGGGCTGCAGTGCAGCAGCTGTCCACTTTTGTGTGGTACCTGCTTATCACCCAGAACCATCTGTAAAACAAGCCCAAGTTTTCTCTTACTCAATCAACTGATTGTAAGGAACTCCCCCAGAGGCCAAAGCTGTGGGCTGGGAAAGAGAAGGTAACATGGCGGGAGTGGAGCTCATGGGCGTTTGGGCCACTTCCTTATGTCACTTGTGCCTTCAGGACCCACTTGAGCCCTATCTCATATATACCACTTCCACTTTATTAAGGAGTGCTGCTGTGCACGCCCAAGTTTGTGGTTTGGTGGGTCAGACAATGCCCAGCTCATGATAGGCAACTCAGGTCTCATGGTAACTTGATGGCCCATGTTTAAACATTCAGTCTCCACTAAGCCCGGTAGCAGACCAAAAGCTGTTTCTCAAAAAGGAAGTAGTTATCTGCAGAGGATGGCAGGGCTCTGTTCCAAAACCCTAAGGATCTGCATTGTGATTCTCCTATAGGGGCCTGCCAGAATCTCCAGACAACATCTCTATTTGCCACTGAAACTTCCAGCACCATTGGACCTGCGGATCATATGGTCCAAATGTTAGTGCAGCTCGCACAGCAGCCTAGACCTGATGGAGAGCCTCTTCTTGCTGCAGTCCCCAATCAAAACCAGCAGCTTTTCTGTCACCCAGTAAATGGCCCAGAGTAGCACACCCAAATGAGGGATGTGTTGTCTCCAAACTCCAAAGGGACCAACTAAGCGTTGTGCCTCTCTTTTGGTTGAGGGGAGCTAGAGGCCAAAACTAATCCTTCGCTTTAGAAGGGATGTCTCGACATGCCCCATACCACTGCACACCTAGACATTTCACTGAGGTGGAAGAACCTTGCGTTTTAGTTAGATTTATCTCCCGTCCTCTCTCACACAAATGCCTTACGAATAGGTCTTGTGTTTTTGCTACTTCTTGCTCACTAGGTCTATCGACATGATGTCATCAGTATAATGGACCAGTGTGATGACTTGTGGGAGGGAGAGATGATCAAGATCCCTGCGCACAATATTATGACATAGGGCTGGAGAGTTGCTATACCCCTGAGGCAGGACGTGAAGGTATACTGCTGGCCTTGCCAGCTGAAGGCAAACCATTCTTGGAGATCCTTCCTAAGGGCAATTGAGAAAAAACATTTGCAAGATAATAGCTGCATACCAGGTACCAAGGGAAGTGTTGATTTGCTCAAGCAATGATACCACATCTGGGACAGCAGTTGCAATTGGAGTCACCACCTGCTTAAGTTTACAGTAATCTACTGTCATCCTCCAAGATCCATCTGTTTTCTGTACAGGCCAAGTAGGAGAGTTGAGTGGGGATGTGGTGGGAATCACCACCCCTGCATCCTGCAGATCCTTGATGGTGGCACTAACCTCTGCAATCCCTCCGGGAATCCGGTATTGCTCTTGATTTACTGTTTTGCTAGGCAGGGGCAGCTCTAGTGGCTTCCACTTGGCCTTTCCAACCATAATAGCCCTCACTCCAGAGGTCAGGGATCCAGTGTGGGGATTCTGCCAGGTACTGAGTATGTCTATTCCAATTATGCATTCTGGAACTGGGGAAATAACCACAGAATGGATCCGGGGACCCACCGGACCAACTGTGAGACCTAACTGAGCTAAAACTCCATTTATCGCCTGGCCTCCGTAAGCCCCTACTCTAACTGGTGGGCCACCGTGACATTTTGGGTCTCCTGGAATTAATGTCACTTCTGAGCCAGTGCCTAATAATCTCCTAAATGTCTGATTATTTCTCTTTCCCCAAAGCAGTTACCCTGATAAAAGGCCATAGATCTCTTTGGGGAAAGGTGGGAGGAAGATTAACACTATAAATTTTTGGCAATATAACAGGATCTTCCCCGAGGAGACCTGACCTTCTCCCCATCAGGGCACTCCTGGGCAGGCTACACCTTTTTCGCGCTGGGCGGCTCTCCTTACGGGACGCACTCCTTGCGCATGGGGGTCCCCTATGTGGGGGACACCCCTGCATGGCAGGGCACTCCTTGCACGCATCAGCACTGCGCATGGGCCAGCTCCACACGGGTCAAGGAGGCCCGGGGTTTGAACCGCGGACCTCCCATGTGGTAGGCGGACGTTCCATCAGTTGAGCCACCTCCGCTTCCCCGCTTTGGATTCTTTTGCGTACACACCTAGGAGCAGGATTGCTGGGTCATGTGGGAATTCAAGGCTTTACAACCTGAGAAACCGCCAAGCTGTTTTCCACCCACAGCTGTGCCACTTTCCATGCCTCCCAACGATGTACGAGGGTTCCTAACATCTCCATACCTTTGTGGCACTTGTCATCTCCCTTTATCTTTTTTTTCTTTCATAATAGCCATTCTAGTGGGTGTGAAGTGATACCTCATTATGGGTTTTTTTTTTGCATTTTTAAAAAAGATTTATTTATTTTATTTATTTCTCTCCCCTTCCCCCCTCCCACCCCAGATGTCTGCTCTCTGTGTCTATTTGTTGTGTGTTCTTCTTTGTCCGCTTCTTTTTGTTGTCAGCAGCATGAGAATCTGTGTTTCTTTTTGTTGCGTCATCTTGTTGTGTCAGCTCAAGGGGCTTGAACCGTGGACCTCCCATGTGGTAGGTGGACGCCCTGACCACTGGGCCAAGTCTGCTTCCTCCATTGTGGTTTTGATTTGCTTGTCCCTCGTGACTGAGGATGTTAAATCCCTTTTCATGGGCTTATCAGCCATAGCTCCTTTGCAGAAAGGGTTGTTCGATTCCTTTGCCCATTTTAAAATTGGGTTATTTGTCTTTTTGCTCCTCTTAACTTAATTTCAATATCCCACAAGCACCCAAGCCTGACAATTCCCACTAAATACATCTTTATAGATATAAGTTTTTATTTTGAAATAATTTCCAATTTACAGGACAGTTGCATAAATAATGCAAACCCCGTACAGGGAAGTACAGCCTAACTCCCCCCACCCAGATACCCAGATTTGCCAGTTTTAACATTTTGCCATATTTGCCGTGTCATTCTATCTACTCATCGCTCTGTCTACTTATCAATCCATTCTCTGAACACTCGAGCGTAGGTTGTATATACCCCATGCTCTTCAACACAGAATACTGCCATGGCCACAACCTAAAATATTTTAAAGTAGGAATTACTTCATTTGGGATATTTCGAGTACCCCAAACTATGTAACAGCAGGCAGCCGTGTGTTGTCTTCACGGGTGGCCGCGGGCACTCGAGTCAGTTCTCAGCCATCTGCATTCACTGAAGCATGACTTCTTGTTTCTTTAAGAAACCAAAAACCCAAAGCAAAGTAACGGCAGGTCCCCTGGGGCTCACCCGCAGCTGGCTGTCTGGGTGGCCCACCCCTGGACTGGGCTCTGAAAACACACAGAGCTGGCCATTGGCCCGCACAGATGCACATGTCCAGCCGTTCCTGCAGGGCAGGGGCAGCCAGGAAACTGCTTCATTTCCTCCAAAAGCACCGGGGCTGGGGGGGTCCAGCTTTCTTCACACAGCGCCCACTCCGATTCTGCCTTTTTCTTGTTCAAAGATTTATTTTCATTTATTTCTCCCTCCCCGCCATTGTCTGCTCTCTGTGTCCACTCGCTGTGTGTTCTTCTGTGTCTGCTTGTCTTCTCGTTAGGCGGCTCCGGGAACTGATCCTGGGACCTTCCGGAGTGGGAGAGAGGCGATTACTCTCTTGCGCCACCTCAGCTCCCTGTGCTGCTGCGTCTTCTTATTGTCTCTCCTCTGTGTCTCTTGTTGCATCGCCTTGTTGTGTCAGCTTGCCACACCCGCCCATTGTGCCAGTTTGCTGTCTTTTTAGGAGGCACCAGGGACCGAACCAGGGACCTCCCATGTGGTAGGCGGGAGCTCAAACACTTCAGCCACATCCACTTCGCTGTCCAGGCACTTTCATCTCTACTAACTCAATTGTTCCTCTAGTGTTCAGAAATACATACAGATGAACACAAATGAGTTAAACGGCACGGTCAAGGTCTCCTTACTAATGAAAAAAATGAAGAGAAAAAATGTTTAATCATATTTATTACCTCACAAAACCAAACTCTATATTCTTTTTTTTAACCTTTAGCATTAATATAACATCAACTTTGCTTTGCTCCAAAAGCATTGCAGTGTTGTTAACACTAGTTCATAAATTACATTAGTTACATTTTTCCCGTGTATCACCACATTCTTAACACCCTGTAGTAGAACATTCTTGTATTTATATTATTAACCAGAATCCTCACCTGCTGCCCAAATTGTTGTTACACATTCCCTGTATTATACTCCAGCTGTCTTCCAATGGCCATTAATCCTTTTCTCCTTCCTGAAGTACATCCTGTAAAATCTCCTTTCCATGAAGGTCTGTGTGGGACAAATTCTCTTTCTATTTGCCTGAACATGTGTTCATTCCACCACGTTCTTGAAAACGTTTTTTTTAAAGATTTATTTATTTATTTCTCACCCCCTCCCCCACTGTCTGTTTTGTGTCCATTTGCTGTGTGTTCTTCTGTGTCTGCTTGTATTCTCGTTAGGTGGCTCCGGGAACTGATCCTGGGACCTTCCAGAGTGGGAGAGAGGTGCTCAATCTCTTGTGCCACCTCAGCTCCCTGGTCTGCTGCGTCTCTTCTTGTCCCTCCTGTGTCTCTTTTTGTTGCATCACCTTGCTGTGCCAGCTCTCTGCGTGGGCCAGCGCTCCGCACGGGCCAGCTCTCTGTGTAGCCCAGCTCGCCCTCACCAGGAGGCCCTGGGCATCGAACCCTGGACCTCCTATATGGTAGACAGCAGCTGAATTGTTTGAGCCACATCCGCTTCCAGAAAATTGTTTCCAATGCAAATCTGACTTTGTGGTTTGAGTTAGTGGATCGAAGATACCATTCCCTGGCTTTTGGCTCTTATCGTTGCCGTTGCAATGTCAGCTGTCACTATTGTCCAGATTCCTTAAGGAGTATCTGTCTTTTCGGTCAGCCTGGCCATGAAATCACCTCTTTGCTCCCCCCCAAGAGATGGTTCCCTCGTCTGTCTGCTCGTTGTCTGCTCATGGTCTCTGCTCGTTGTGCCTGCTCATTGCTGCGTGAAACAAACCCAGGAACTCCCACGGGGAAGGTGGGTGCCCAGTTGCTTGAGCTCCATCTGCTCCCACCTCTTTGCTTTTGCTCTTCTACAGATTCTTTATAATTGGTCTAGATGTAGACATTTATTTATTTTTCCTTGTTTTAATTAAAGTTCATTGTTCATTTTTAAACTATCCCTTCATTTTTTTTAAAAAAAGATACTTAGATTAGATAAATGTTACATAAAAAACATAGGGGATTCCACGTGCCCCTTTCCCTACCCCTCTCACATTTGCCCACATCAACAACATCCTTCATTAGTGTGGTGTATTTGTTATAATTGATGAACACGTTTTGAAGGATTGCCACTAAGGTGGATTATACTTTACGTTGTCGTTTACACTCTCTCCTGCACTATTTTGTAAGTTATGGCAAGATATATAATGGCCTGCATCTGTCGTTGCGATGTCATTCGGGACAATTCCCAAGTCCCAAAAATGCCCCCGTATTACACCTGTTTTTCCCTCTCCCTCTTCTCGAAACCTTCAGTGGCCACTGCCTGCACATCAATGATATAAGGCCTTCCATTGCTAGAAGCACAATAAGTCTGTAGTAGAATAATAGTAAGTCTACTCTCGTCCACTGTTCATTCCCCAATCCTGAGGATTCTGGGGTGGTGATGCCCACTCCACCTCTAATTGAGAGGGGGCTTAGATCCCCTGGGGCAGATGGATGGGGCTATCTTGCTTGCAGTTGCAGGCTTGCAGAAAAATCATGGAGAGAACACAGAGTTCCCACAGACATCCCCCGGGGATCGAACCCTGGACCCTCTTGCATGAGAAGCAGGCGCTCAACCACCGAGCTGCGCCAGCTCCCCTAGACATTTATTTTGATGCATTTAAAATGGAAATATAACATGCAATCCCAGTACTAGAAACATATTCAGAAGAACTGAAAGCAAGGATGCAAACAGATAATTGCACACCGACGTGCCTAGCGGCATTATTCACAATTGCTAAAAGATGGAAACACCGTAAGTGCCCATCAACTGATGAATCGATAAACAAAATGTGATATATACATGTGAGGGAATAGTATTCAGCTGTAAGAAAAAATGAATTGGGGAAGCATATCACACCATGGGTGAAACTTGAGGACATGAGGTTGAATGAAGTAAGCCAGACGCAAAAGGATGAATATTGAATGGTCTCGCTGACATGAACTAAATATGAACTAAATATAGCTTAAGTCCATAAGCTAGTAAAACTTATGGAGTTAAACTATAGGGTATAGGTTAGTTAGAGCAGAATGTGGGTTGAAAAGGGGGAACTGGTACCAAATGTATGCAGAATGTTTAATAATACGTGGTAATGGATGGGATTGGTGGTAGAACATTATAATGAGTATGTCAAATACTGTGGATTTATAAATGTGATCATGGCTGAAAGGGTAATCTAGGGAGGTTAATGCTAATTGAAAGACAACTAGAAGATAATCTAGGGACTGTATAGCAAGTGATTTTGGTGGTAGATGAGGATCATGAATCATATATAAATACAAGAATGCTCTACTGCAGGGCGTTGAGAATATGGTGATAAATGGGAAAAATACAACTAGTATAATTTATAGACTGACTGCAGTTAACAGCAATATTGTAATATTTTTGTAGCAAAGGCAAGGAAGGTACTATATCAATGCTAAAGGTCAAAAAGAAAGAATACGGGATTCCGTTTTGTGAGATGTGAATATGGTCAAACATTTTCCCTTCACTTTTTTCGTGAACGAGGAGACCTTAGTCATGTCATTTAACCAATCTGTGCTCATTTGTTCATCTTACTGAACACCGGAGAAACAACTGAGTTTGTTTTTAGGATTAAATGAGATAAACGTGCCTGGGCAGAATTAGAGTAACGCTTCCATAATTTGTGAAGCTACCTTTTGTCTGTTTTTTTTTTTTTTTAAGTTTTGAAAGGATGTTTACTTTTTAAAAAAAGAAAAAGAAATACAACATGTATTCAGGAAAGTGCATAGGTTTTAAGTATACAACTCAGCAGCTTAGAAAGCACCCTTGTAACAGCACCCAGGTCAAGATAAAAGAGCATGACAAGCACCCCAGAAGGCCCCTCCCTGTACCCCACTTCTTTCCTCTTCAAAGTTGACTGCCAGGATGTTTCCTAGAGCCGTAGATTAGTTTTTCCTACTTTTGCAGTTTGCAGCTAGCAGTGGAATTACTGGATCACAGGGTATACATCTGTTCAACCTTATCCAGTTATCCAAAGCATTCACACCAATTCGCATTCCCAGGAGCAGTGGAGGAGAGTTCCAGTGGCTCCCTGTGTCATCACCAATACTTGATAAGGTCAGTCTTTTACATTTGAGTCACTCTGCTAAGTGCATATGGTACCTTATTTTCATTTCCCTGGTTAATTTTCATTTGTTCAATGACCACGTGGACATCCTTTCTTTCTGAAGTGTCTGTTCCAGTCCTTTGCCTGTTTGTTGACTGATTTTCCTGTTTTTCTTATTGATTGGAAGGGTGACTTCACATATTCTCAATTATAGACTAATTGCTCTCACTACGTAGCTTGCTCTTTATCTCTCAAGGGAATCTTTCACTGAACAGAAATTCTTATTTCTCATGTTTAACTGTCCAATCTTGACCTTTATGTTTAGTGCTTTTGGAAACCAGTTTTAGAAGACTTTCTTTATTTCATGTTCATCAGGAGTTTTTCCTGGGGAGTGGGTGTAGCCCAGTGGTTGAGCACCAGCTTTGCATGTACTAGGTCCCAGGTTCAATTTCCTGTACCTCCTAGAAAAATTAAGATTTTTAGCTATGTTTTCTACTTTGAGGCTTTATAGTTTTATTTTTCTCATTCAGCTCTACAGCTCATCTAGAATTTATGTATGGTGTAAGGTAGGGATCATGTTTCTTTTTCTTTATTCCTCATGCATCTCTCTCCAATTGACCTAGCATCATTTGTTGAAAAGACCATTCATTTTTCCACTGCTCTGCAGTACGCCTTTGTCATACATCAAGCATCACCCTATTAAGTGTTTTTAGACTGTTCTCTTCCATTGATCTAGTCATATATTCTTGCACAAATATGACACACCTTAATTTCTATATTTAGGAAGACAGTTGACATAGAATAGAATTAGTCCTCCTATTTCATTCTTTCTCAAAATTTTCTTGAATTTTCTTAGCCTTTTGACCTTCCATATAAACTATAGAATTACATTGTCACTTACCATAAAAATATCCTGGGATTTGATTAGTCATTAATCATTTCATTTTGGGAAAAAAAAATGTACGTCTTTACAATATTGAGTCTTCCCATCCGTGAGTGTAGTATATCTCTCCATTTCCTTAAGTTTTCTTTAATTCCTCTCAACCATGCTTTAAATTGTTGCGGTAAATCTATTGTGGTAAAGTATAACTTAAAAATCATTTTAGGAAACGGACTTTGGCCCAGTGGTTAGGGCGTCCGTCTACCTTATGGGAGGTCCACGGTTCAAACCCCGGGCCTCCTTGACACGTGTGGAGCTGGCCATGCGCAGTGCTGATGCGCGCAAGGAGTGCCGTGCCACGCAAGGGTGTCCCCCGCGTGGGGGAGCCCCACGCGCAAGGAGTGCACCCGTGAGGAAAGCCGCCCAGCGTGAAAAGAAAGTGCAGCCTGCTGAGGAATGGCGCCGCCCACACTTCCCGTGCCGCTGACGACAACAGAAGCGGACAAAGAAACAAGACGCAGCAAATAGACACAGAGAACAGACAACCGGGGGAGGGGGGGAAATTAAATAAATAAATAAATCTTTAAAAAAAAATCATTTTAACCATTTCTAAGTGTAAAATTGTATGGCATTGAGTACATTGGCAATGTTTGTAATTTTTACCACGATTTCTAGAACCGTTTTCATCATCCCACATAGAAATTTGTATCCATTAAACCATAACTCCCTATTCCCCATCCCTCAGCCTCTGATAAACGCTATTTGACTTTCTGGTCTCTATGAATTTGATCAGTCTATGTGTTTCAAAAAAGGGAAATCATACAATATTTGTCTTTTAGCATCTGATCTATTTCACTCAACATGATGCGTTCAAGGTTCATCCATGTTGTAGCAGGTATCACAGCACTTTATTCTTTTTATGGCAAAATAATATTATTCCATTCTATGCCTACAGCATATTTTTTTAATCCATTCATTTGTTCCCCGATAATTTTGCCGCTTCTACCTTTTGCTGCTATGAACATTGGTATACAAATATCGGCTGGGAAGCGGACTTGGCCCAGTGGATAGAGCGTCCGCCTACCACATGGGAGGTCCAAGGTTCAAACCCCGGGCCTCCTTGACCCGTGTGGAGCTGGCCATGCGCAGCGCTGATGCGCACAAGGAGTGCCCTGCCATGCAGGGGTGTCCCCCGTGTAGGGGAGCCCCACGCGCAAGGAATACGCCCCGTAAGGAGAGCCGCCCAGCGCGAAAGAAAGTGCAGCCTGCCCAGGAATGGCGCCGCCCACACGGAGAGCTGACACAGCAAGATGACGCAACAAAAAGAAACACAGATTCCCGGTGCTGCTGATGACAACAGAAGTGGTCACAGAAGAACACAGTGAATGGACACAGAGAGCAGACAACAGGGGTGTGGGGGGGTGGATGGGAGAGAAAAAAAACTGCAAATATTTGCTTGAGTCCCTGCTTTCAATTATTTTGAGTAGGAGGGAAGCAGATGTGGCTCAAGTGATAGAGTTTCCGCCTACCATATCTGAGGACCTGGGTTCGATCCCTGGGGCCTCCTGGTGAAAAAGATGACAAAGTGTGCCTGCATAGTGAGCCAGCGCCCGCACAAGTGCCCACGAGTGCCCATGCAGTGAGCCACTGCCCTGCATAAGTGAGTCACGCAGCAAGATGATGACTCAACAAAAAAGAGACAAGGCGAGAGTCAAGGTGAAGCGCAGCAAAGACCAGGAACTGAGGTGGCGCAATTGACAGGGAACCTCTCTCCACATCAGAGGTCCCCAGGATGGAATCCCGGTGAATCCCAGAGGAGAGAAAATAGGAAGAAAAGACAACACAGACAGCAAAAACAGCAGGGTGGGAGGAGGGGAAGGGGGAAAATTTAAAAAAATAATAAATCTTTTAAAAAATTATTATTTAGAGTATATAATTGTATTCTTGCTAACACTTGTTTTCCACTTTTTAAAAAATAATAGGAATCCTAGTGTATATCAAGTGTTATCTCATTGTAGTTCTGATTTGCATTTCTCTAGTGGCTGATTATATCGAACATCTTTTCATGTGATTTTTGGCCATTTGTATATCTTCTTTGAAGAAATGTCCATTAAGATCCTTTGTTGATTTGGTAATTTGGTTGATTTTCTGTTTTTTTTTTTAATTCATTCTAGATATTAAATGCCTCTCAGATATATGATTTACAAATATTTTCTTCCATTCTGTTGGTTGTCTTTTTACCTTCTTGATAATGTCCTTTGATGCTCAAACGTTTTTAATTTTGACGAAGTCTAATGTGTCTATTTTTCTTTTATTCATGCTTTTGAATATAAAATCTAAGAATTCATTGCCTAATACAAGGTTCTGAAGATATTTTCTGTGTTTTCTTGTAAGAGTGTTATAGTAGTAACGCTTATATTTAGGTCGTTGATTGATTTTGAATTAATTAAATTTTTTTCTGTTGTCTTTTTTGTATTTTGAATTAAATTTTTAAAATACACTTTTTTATTATTTTTATTTTTGACAAGAAACTTAGATTACATAATTTTACACAAAAAATACAGGGGATTTCCATATGCCCCACTCCCTAGCCCTCCCACATTTTCCCACATCAGCAACATTTTTCATTAGTTTGATACATTTGTCACAACTGATGAACACATCTTGAGGCATTGCCACTACATGATGATCATAGTTTATCTTGGAGTTTACACTCTCTTCCACACATTTATACAAGTTATTGCATGATATACAATGGCCTGTATCTGTCATTGAAATGTCATTCGGGATAATTCCCAAGTCCCAAAAATGCCCCCAAATTATACCTATATTTCCCTCTCCCTCCCCTCAGAACCTCCAGTGGCCACTGCCTCCACATTAATGATAAAAGTTCTTCCACTGCTAGGGTCACAGCAAGGCTGCAGTAGAAGAACTTTAGGGAAACGGACTTTGGCCCAGTGGTTAGGGCCGGGGTTCAAACCCCGGGCCTTCTTGACCTGTGTGGAGCTGGCCATGCGCAGTGCTGATGCGCGCAAGGAGTGCCGTGCCATGCAAGGGTGTCCCCCGCGTGGGGGAGCCCCACGCGCAAGGAGTGCGCCCGTGAGGAAAGCCGCCCAGCGTGAAAAGAAAGAGCAGCCTGCCCAGGAATGGCGCTGCCCACACTTCCCGTGCCGCTGACGACAACAGAAGCGGACAAAGAAACAAGACACAGCAAATAGACACCGAGAACAGACAACCGGGGGGGGGGGGGGCGGAATTAAATAAATAAATAAATCTTTTAAAAAAAAGAAGAACTTTAAGTCTACTCTAGTCCTTCATCCATTCCCCAGTCCTGAGGATTCTGGGATGGTGATGCCCACTCCACCTCTAATTGAAAGGGGGCTTAGATCCCACAGGGCAGATGGATGGGACTTTCTTGCTTGCAGTTGCAGACTCTCTTTGTTCCTTGAGATGGTCGTTGTCAGTCATCTTCTCCTTGTTAGTTGTCCTGGGTGAGTCCAGCAAACTAGAGAGTAGGTATTGCAAGTCTGTTGAGATTCAGGGCCCAACTGGCACATGGACAGCCCAAAGATTTAAGTCTCTTGGACATACCCCTATCAACTCTAGTGCTAACTATAGGTTCAAATAGAGGGTCAGCAGAGCCATGTGTAGGGAAAACACAACTGAGTCCAACTCTATCACTCTGGGAAGCATAAATTCCAAAGTAGGGCCCAGTGGCAGGGTGCCAAACTCCTGAGCTGTCTGCCCTGCCTATAGTGTCTGGATGTCTCCAAAGCCCTTAGGAGACCCATTATTTGAGGCAATATTTACTTTGGCAGTAAATATTGGCAGAACTCTATGAGTTCTTACTGAGACATGCATGAATGTAACCTCTGAAATGACCTCCCAGCTTACTTTGAAGTCTCTTAGCCATATAAACTCATTTGTCTTTACCTTTTCCCTCCTTTGGACAAGGTCTCTTTCCAGTTGCATTGCTAGTTGGTGCTTGGTAGTAATTCCTTGGTGCCAGGGAGGCTCATTCCTGGGAGTCATGTCCCATGCTGGGAGGAAGGTAATTTAATTATATGCTGAGTTTTGGCTTAGAGAGAGGCCACATTTCAGCAACAAGGAGGATTTCAGGAGGTAATGCTTAGGCACCCTATAATACTTTGCTAAGTTTATTTTGAATATATTGAGAGGCAGGAATCTAAATTTATTACTTTTTATGTGGATTTCCAGTTGTCTGAGAACCATTTGTTAGGTGGACTATTCTCTCCCCATTGAATGGACTCAATGACCTTGTCAAAAACTGACTGAATGTATCATATTATTTTATTCTTGGGGACTTACTTCAATTCTGTTGGTTTATATATCTATCCTTATGTCAATATCACATTGTTTTAATTAGCATAGCATTAGTAAGTTTTGAAATCAGGAAGTGTGAGTTCTACAGCCTTGTTCTTCTTTTTCAAAATGATTTTGGTTATTTGGGGTCCCATGCAAATTCCATATGATTTTTTTTTTGAGGTACTGAGGATGAACCCAGGACCTTGTATGTGGGAAGCTGGCACTCAACCGCTGAGTTATATTGGCTGCCCTGAGTTGGTTTTTTCATTTGTTTGCTTGTTGTTTGTTTTTGGTTTTGGAGAGACCTGGGACCGAACCCAGGACCTCCCGTGTGGGAAGCAGGTGCTCAACTGCTTGAGCCACATCCACTTCTCTCCACATGAATTTGAGGATTGTCTTTTCTATGTGTGCAAAAAGGCTGCCAGAATTTTAATACAGATTATAGTGAATCTGTAGGTTGCTTTGAGTAGTGTTGACAATATTAGGTCTTCCAATTCATGAACACAGGATGTAGGCATTTGTGAAAAACCCACAGCAAACATCATCCTCAATGGTGAAAGACTGAAAACTTTTCCCGTAAGACCAGGAACAAGACAAGAAAGCTCACTGTCACCGCTGTTATTCAACATTGTACTGGAAGTTCTAGCCAGAGCAATCAGGAAAGAAAAACAAATAAAAGGCATTCAAATTTGAAAGGCAGAAGAAACATATCCTTATTTGCAAATGACTGGATCTGTATATGATGATATATAGAAAAGCCCAAAGAATCCGCAAGAAAGCGGATTCAGCAAAGTGGCAAAGCACAACATAAACACCAAAAAAATTACTTGTGTTTCTATATCCATAAATGAATAGTCTGAAAAGGAAATTGAGAAAACAATTCCATTTACAATAGCACCTCAAAGAATAAAATACCTAGGAATGAATTTAACCAAGGAGGTGAAATACTTGTACACTGAAAAACATAAAACATGGCTGAAAGAAATTAAATAAGACCTAAGTAAATGGAAAGACATCTGTGTTCATGAATTGGAAGGCTTAATATTGCTAAGACGGCCAATACTACCCTAAGAGATCTGCAGATTCAACGTAAACTCCATGAAAATTCCAGCAAACTATTTTGCAGAACCAGAAAAGGTGATCGTGATTCTCAAATTCATATGGAATTGCAAAGGGCTCTGAACAGTCAAAAACCTTTGGAAAAAGAAGAACAAAAATTAGAAGACTCATACTTCCTGATTTTGAAACTTACTGGAAAGCTACAGTAATCAAAGCAGTGTGGTATATACCCAGAAAAACCGAAAGCAGAGACACGAGCAGACATCTGCACACCATGTACATAGCGGCATTATTCACCATTGCCAAAAGCTGGAAACAACCCAGGTGTCCATCAACCAAAGAACAGACAAGCAAACTGTGGTGTAGTCACATGATGGAATATTACGAAGCTGTAAGAAGAAACGAAGGCGTGAAGCAGATGACAGCATGGATGAACCTGGAGGACCTTATGTTGAATGAAGCAAGCCAGACACAAAAGGACCAATAATGTAGGATTGCAGCACGATGAAGCAAATATATTGTGTAACATATTGCATGACTCCATTTTGATAAAATGTAAATATAAATCAATTTATAAAGATGAAATTAGTTTCATGGCTATGTAAGGCTGGGGAAAGAATGCTAAGGGGTGTGGACTTTTTTTTTTTTTAAAGATTTATTTATTTAATTCCCACCCCACCCCCCCAGTTGTCTGTTCTCTGTGTCTATTTGCTGCGTCTTGTTTCTTTGTCCGCTTCTGTTGTCATCAGCGGCACGGGAAGTGTGGGTGGCACCATTCCTGGGCAGGCTGCACTTAATCTTTTGCGCTGGGCGGCTGTCCTTATGGGGCGCACTCCTTGCATGTGGGGCTCCTCTATGCGGGGGACACCCCTGCGTGGCAGGGCACTCCTTGCGCGCATCAGCACTGCGCATGGGCCAGCTCCACACGGGTCAAGGAGGCCCAGGGTTTGAACCCTGGACCTCCCATGTGGTAGACGGACACCCTAACCACTGGGCCAAGTCCGCTTCCCGAATTTTTCTTTTTGGAGTAATGAAATTATTCCAAAAATTTTTGTGGTGATGAATGCACAACATTGTGATTATACTAAAACCCACTGATTTTACACGTTAGATAGAGCATATGGTATACGAATACATCTCAATAAAACTGCTTAATAAATAAATAAATAAATGTGCAGGAATAGCCAGAAATAGCAGCTATGTGCAGCAGGGTAAACAGAGAAATTGAGAGTTAAATTGAGATAAGAATTTTCTTATCTGTCTGTTTTTTGTATATTATCATTATGATTATTGAAATAATGGAAATGCTCTAATAATGACTGAAGTGATTATAGCAGTTTGATATGGTTATGAATTCCAAAAATAGGTATTGGATTGTGTTTGGAATCTGATCTGTACCTGGGTGTGGCTAAGTTACGATTAGGGCTTTGATGGGGCCACTTCATTAGGGCGTTGAGTCCCTGCCCCTTGGTGGGTGGGGGCTCCCAGATAAAAGGCATGGCAAGGGACAGAGTGGAGGGTTTTGATGTTGGAGCTTTGATGTTGGAGTTTGATGCTGAAGCCGTAAGCTAGAGCCCTGGGAAGAAAGCACAGAGAGGAAAGAGAAGCCAGCCCCAGGAAGAAGCAAGTCCTGGGAAGAGAGGAACCCTGAGCCCAGAGAGAAGCAAGACCCTGGAAGGGAGGAGCCCAGGAAGCCTGAGCCCTCGCAGACGTCGGCAGCCATCCTGCTCCACATAGACTTTGGGGAGGGAAGTAACTTATGCTTTCTGGCCTGGGCTCTGTAGGCTCCTACTCCAAATACATACCCTTTATAAAAACCAACCCGTTTCTGGTGTTTTTGCATCAGCACCCCTTTGGCTGGCTAATACAGTGATGAATGCCCAACTATGTGGTTATACCAAATACCACTGATTGTACACTTTGGATGAATTGTATGCTTTATTAATATGTATCAGTAAAATTGGTTTGTTTTTAAAATAACAGTATGATACTGGTATAAGTCTAGACATATAGATTAACGGAACAAAAATAAGCCCACATATACATGAACAATTGATTTTCAACCAGGGTGTCAATTATAAACAATTGGAAAAGAATACTCTACAACAAATGGTGCAACTCTAACTAATGCAATTTATAGATTATAGTTGACGATATCACTGTAATGTTTTCATAGCAAAAGCAAAGTTGGCACTGTATTAATGCTAAAGGTGAAAAACATAGAATATGGGGTTTGGGTTTGTGAGGAATGAATATGGTTATGCATTTTTTTCTCTTCTTTTTTTTTTCATTGATAAGGAGACTTTGACTATGTCATTTAACTCATTTGTGTTCATCTGTGTACCTTTCTGAATACTAGAGGAACAATTGAATTAGTAGTTGGAATTAGATGAGCTAAAAGCACCTGGATGGAACTTTTTAGGAGTAATGGTCCTTAACTTGCTGATCTGCCTTTTCCTGTTATTTTTTTTTTTTTTGAATTTGAAATAGTTATTTTTTAAAATGGAGCTGAGATAGCTGGAAAAAAAAGTGAAGTTGGACCTCTGTCTCACACCACGAGATAAAATTAACTCAAAAAACTCAAAATGGATTAATGACTATCTCAGTTTGCCGAAAGGGTGCTACGTAAAGTAACAGAAATAGTTTGGCTTTTAATTTTTTTTTTTAGACGTCACCAGGGATTGAACCTGGAACCTTGTACATGGGAAGCAGGTGCTTAACCACTGAGCTTCACCCACTCCCGTTGGCTTTTTTTTTTTTTGAAGATTTATTTTTCGTTATTTCTCTCCCCTTCCCCCACCACCCCGTTGTCTGCTGTGTCCATTCGCTGTGTGTTCTTCTGTGTCCACTTGTATTCTTGTCATGTGACACGAGGAGTCTGTGTCTCTTTTTGTTGCATCATCTTGCTTTGTCAGCTCTCCATGTGTGCAGTGCCACTCCTGGGCAGGCTGTGCTATTTTTGTGCTGGGCGGCGTTCCTTACTGGGCGCACTCCTTGCACGTGGGGCTCCCCTACGCAGGGGACACCCCTGAGTGGCAGGGCACTCCTTGCGCGCATCAGCACTGTGCATGGGCCAGCTCCACACGGGTCAGGAGGCCCGGGGTTTGAACCCTGGACCTCCCATGTGGTAGGCAGACGCTCTATCTGTTGAGCCACATCCGCTTCCCTCCCATTGGCTTTTAAAATGGGAATTTATTAGGGGAAAATCTTATAGCTCTGAGGTTGTGAAATGTCCAAATCAAGGCACCATCAGGGATGCTTTTTCACCAAAGTCAGCTACTAGTGATCCTGGAGTCCTGCCACGTGGTGAGACAAGTCGGCGGGTGATCTCTCCTGGAGCTGAGCTGTGGGTGACCAGCCTTGAGCAGCTCCATAGGTCCAGCCCCTCGGGGGCCTCCTGTGCCTCTGAGCTCTGCTGGCTTCAGACTCTTGGGGCTTCTTCTTGCACTCCACTCTCATGTGGCAGGATCAAAATGGCAACTTCCTTTCTCCGTGTCTCCTTTCTCTCTGTGTTCTCAATTTATATAAGACCCTGCAAGAGGGCAGAGACCTAACCTGTTAGGATGGTTGCTATTATTTTTTTAACAAATGGAAAGTAACAAGTATTTGAGAGGATGCAGAGAAATTGGAACCCTCTCACATTGTGGGATGGTAAAATGGTGCAGCCACTGTAGAGGCCAGTTTGGTGATTATTCAAAAAATTCAACATAGGGAAGCGGCTGTGGCTCAAGTGACTGAGCTCCCGCCTGCCAAATGGGAGGTCCCCGGTTCGGTTCCCTGTGACTCCTAAAGAAAACAGCGAGCTGGTGTGATAGGGAGGCACAGTAAGATGACACAACAAGAAAACCATAATGAGAGACACAGCAAAGAAGGAATAGAGGTGGCTTAAGTGATGAGGTACCTCCCTTCCACATCAGGGGTCCTAGATTCGATTCCCAGTAACTCCTAAAGAAACAGGAAGATAAACAGACACAGCAAGTGCAAAGAATGAGGGGGAAGGGAGAAATTTTAAAAAAATGAATCTTTTAAAAATGAAACAGAATTACTACATGACACAGTAATTCCCCTCCTGAGTATGTAACCAAAGAAATTGAAAATAGTGATTCAGACAGATCCTAGACATCAATGTTCATAACAACATCATTCACAAAAGTCAAAAGGTGGAAACAACCCAAGTGCTATCAACAAATGAATGGATAAACAAAATATCATATATACACAATAGAATATTATACAGCCAGAAAAAGGAATGAAGTTCTGATACATGACATGCTACAACATGGATGAGCCTTGAAAACATTATACTGAGTGAAACAAGCCAGAATCATAAGGACAAATATTGTGTGATTAAACTTACATGAAATAGCTCAAATAATCAAATTCATAGAAACAGAAAGTAGATTAGAGCAACTAGGAGCTGGTGGAACAGGTTAATGAGGAGTTATTGCTTAATGGGCACAGAGTTTATATTTGGGATGATAAAAAAATTTTGGTAATGATGAAGATAATGGTTGTACAAAACGTTTAAAATGGAAAATTTTATGGTGTATGTGAAACCTCAATTTTAAAAATACCACAGCAGTTCTTACTGAAATTTAGCTTCCTCTTTATTCATGAGTTATCCCCTGGTTGCTGTAACTTTTTATGAGATTTGTGAATTCCAAAAGATTTGATCCTGACAGGTTTTTCCAGCTTAATGGTTGCTTCAGTGGAGGGATTCATCCTTGGAGGTCCCTACTTTGCCATTTCCTGTGACATCACTCCTTTCCGTATTTTTATATTTAAAGTAAGTCTTTTTTATGTTGTGCTGGAGTTTGCTTTTCCTTCCTACCTGACAATCTTGGTCTTTTTACTGGATCAAGTATTTAGTACTTTTACATTTAATATAATAACTGACATTTTTAAGATTAAATTTTCTCTAGTTTTTTTCTATTTATTCTGCACTCCTTTTTCTTCTTTTCTTGCCATGTTTTGGATGGAACATATTTATTATTTTATTTCCCCTTTTGTTAGCTTGTTTAGTCATATACTTTTACTATTCTTTTAATGGTTTCCTCAGAGAGGATAACATGCATCCTTAATTTATTAAAGTCCAATATAAACTCATATTTTCACTTCCCAGAAATTTTAATGGTTTTATGCTATCCATATTATACAAATTAACTCACATATTTATCCTTCCTTTTGGTCTTCATTTCTTCCTGCATCTCTGTTCTTCCCTCTGGGATAATTTCTCATTTACCAGAAGCACTCCCTTAGTATTTCTTTTGGTGTGGGTCTGCTGGTGTCTAACTATATTTGAAAATGTCTTTATTTATTTTGCTGGATATAGAATTATGGTTTGCAGTCCATTTTCTTTTAGCACTATGATTTCCACTGACTTTTAGCTTTCACTATTGTTGCTGACAAATCACCTGTCAGTCTTATTGATGGCCTGTGAAGTTAGCATGTCATTTTCTCTTTCTGCTTTTAAAATTTCCTCTTTTAAAATTTCCTCTTCTTCTTTGTTTTTGTTTTTATAAGTTTTACTACGATGTGTCTAGGTGCAGTTTTCTTTGCATTTATCTTTTCTGATACTAATAAAGCTTTTTTAATTTGGGGCTTGGTGTCTTTCACCAATTTTTATAAAATTCTCAGCCATTATCTCTTAGAATATTGGTTTGAACCTCTTCTTTCCTTCTCTCCATCTTCTTCTGTTTGTTTGTTCATCACTTATGTTCTATTTTCTTTTTTCCAATTCCTTTCTCTCTCCACCCTTTGCTTTATATATTTTTCCTGATGCGTTTCCTGATTTTCTCTTAAGTTGTCTTCACTCTACTATTAAATTAATCCCATTAAAATTTAATTTAGTTATTGTATTTTTCATTCTATACTCTTTTATTTGTAGATTCAAGTTCCTTAGCAGAACCCTCTATCTTAGCTTTTAATTCCTTGAATGAAATAATTATGGTTACTTCAAGTCCATCTGTGATAGTGCCAATATCACTGTAAGTATCCGCCAAGAACCATTCTCCGTGGTGGACTCTGAGCTCCAATTTTGCACTCCTCTCCCCAGCCATGAGACTGCTGAAAATTCTGCTCAGCCTCCAGCCACTGCTTTCACTTTCAGAACTGGCAATTCCCCAAAAGATAAATCACCCTAATGTCAGGTTTTCCATCTCTTCCAGATCTGGCAGATTCTCACTGCCTTGGTATTTCTCTGTTACCTTAAAAAATATTCTATTTGGGAAGTGGGACGTGGCCCAGTGGTTAGGGTGTCCACCTACCACATGGGAGGTCCGCGGTTCAAAACCCTGGGCCTCCTTGACCCGTGTGGAGCTGGCCCATGTGCAGTGCTGATGCACGCAAGGAGTGCCGTGCCACACAGGGGTGTCCCCCGCATAGGGGAGCCCCACGTGCAAGGAGTGCACCCCGTAAGGAGAGCTGCCCAGCACGAAAGAACATGCAGCTTGCCCAGGAGTGGTGCCAGACACACAGAGAGCTGACACAACAGGATGACACAACAAAAAGAAACACAGATTCCGGTGCCGCTGACAAGAATGCAAGTGGATGCAGAAGAACACACAGTGAATGGACACAGAGAGCAGACAACGGGGGGGGTGGGGATGGGAAGAGAAATAAATAAAATTAAATCTTTAATAAAAAAGAAGAAGAAAAAAAAATAAAGAAGTATCTGGTCCAAATGTCCACACTGCCAAAGGTAAGACCCCTTTGGTTAGCTTTTCTGTTTCCAGCATGAGAATGAATCAATCAACCTAGTCAGCTTATCAGAACTTCAAGCAACGTACAAAGAACCATGCACGCTCATCAGTAGATATCAAATGAAACATTATGTCACTAACCTCCCAGTATTAGTTCCTCGCATTAGACTGAACATCCAAAGTCCCCATTGTTTCCCTGGATTTCCATATTTCATTCAAAAAGCACCCACAGGGTTTCACACATGTAGGCATGCGTAAAGCTCCCAGAAGTCCACCTTTATTGCACCTGTGGAAGCAATGTACACTAAATCTCACAACAGTGAGTAATGCCCAAGGAGCCTGGTCCACCCGATGCGTTCAGTATTACATGAAAGGTCATAGGGCTTCACAGCTATTTTCAGATGCGAGCCGCATATTTTTGACAGCAGCTCTTTGGTCAGGAAACTTGCTCTCGCCTGACCATCTTTCAAAAATAAGACCCCTTTTTTCCTTCCAATTACAGACTATAAAACCCAGAAAATTGTTTTTTTTAATTTAATTTTATTTTTTACTTATCCTTTTTTTTTAAAGGTAATAGATGGCCGCCACCACCACTTTGTAAGAGGCATATTGGCAGGTAACGAGCGGTGGTGGCGGCGGATCCTGTGGACACCTAGAGCAGCAGCGATTTTCTATTTTATATATCCGCTATTTTGCATATACTGTGTACATGACTTCGGTGAGCAGTGACTGTTCCCGCCGTGCTTGGAGGAAAAACACAGATTTCAGCGACACAGACAGTACAACCGTGGAAACAGTAGTGCAGGCAACAGCTGAACAGATGCGTCTCGCTCAAGCGATCTTCGATAAAAACGATGCAGACTTTGAAGCTAAAGTTAAACAGCTGATGGAAGTGACGGGAAGAATCAGGATGAATGCATCGTGGCCCTATGTGACCGTAACGGAGATGTACCAAAGCTCTCAATGTAATTGGTGGAAGGGAATTCAGACACGACTTCATGGGAGGCGGTAGTGGGGAGGAAGAATTTTGGAAAAGAAAGTTTAGAAGAGAAAGAGAAGAGAGAGAAGAGAAGTGAGTCGGTGACGTGGAAGCAACAATCGAAAGGAAGAGGAAGTGGCGATTGTGGCGGAGAGTTTAGAAGTGAAGAGAGTGGAGTTGATTACAATGAAGGGGACAAGCCTTCAGACCATGGCAAGTGAGCCCATGGTAGAGGATTTGGACGTGGCAGAGGGAAAGGGACGGGAAGGTTCTCAACTCAAGGCATGGGGACATTTACTCCTGCAGGCTACTCAAATTCTCCATCCACTCTTGGCTGTGGGACTAAACCGGTAGTTTGGGAAATTGCTCAGAATGGTGGAGACAAACAAGATGGCGCCTGGAAGAGCTCTGTGGAAGAGTGGACAACAGAAGACTGGACTGAAGATCTTCCTGAAACAAAGGTTCTAACCGCCTCATCTGTTCTAGCAGAAAATCATGTCATGCCTGGGCAAGGCTATTGATCAGATGGCACCAGGAACTGGCAGTGTCATCTCCTGCTCTCCTCAGAGTCTGCCATCATCCATCCTTGGTTCAGGATTCGGAGAGCTAGCACCTTCAAAAATGGTAAACATTAGCAGTTTCCAGATTTTGGACCAGTTGAGAGCTCCAAGTATGGGTCAGTTGACCACCACCCAGAGTTCCCAGCAGGGTAGTGCGAGTCTCCCCACAACCGCATCTTCTTGGGGACCTCAAGCCCCCAACATCTCAACCGTCAGCCCTCCCTCAGTTTGGCGTCCAATCTCAGCCTGAGCCATCCCCGGTTCTAAGCCAGCTGAGCCAGCGGCAGCAGCGCCAGACCCAGGCGGCCACTCTTCCTCCCCCTGGGCTGGAGTCCTTTCCTTCCAAGAATCAACACCTGGAGACAGTCCCACCACTGTGGATACGGTTTTGCAGCTTCCCAGCATGGGCCGTTGAAAACGTGGCTGTGTCTGCACACCAGCCACCACCCGGAGCGCGTCAGGCTCCCTAAGCCTCTAAGATCGACAGTGGAAACGCCTGGTTCAGCAGATGTCACGGGGTTAACGTTCAGTTTGGCACCCTGGAATTTGGAGCAGAACCTTCTCTATGGGATTCTGGATCAGCTCCAACCAGGGAAAAGAGTTGACGGATCCCCATCAGCTTGTATTCAAAATCTCCAAGGGGCCCTTGGAGTCCCTCTTCACCGATGACCGGTGCAGGACACATCCCACCTACACGGCTTCTGTCCTTACCTCTTCCGGTCCAACCAGCTCATCCTTGAGCTCCTCTAGTCCAGTACCAACGTCTTCCTCCGATGACCAAGGCTCTGTGCACGACAGAGCCGGCTCCGGGAACTGTCACGAATGGACATGGCGGTGGTCGAGACACCACTTCATCTGTGTCTAGCCCCAGCGACAACAGACCCTCCCTCCGTCCTCCCACCTGAGGGCTCGCTGCCACCGCCACCTCCTGCGGAAGGCGTCCTGCCCCCCGCGTCACAGCACACCGCCGCTCTCCTTGCCTCAGCCTGGTGGACCATCCGGCAGCCCCCTCTCTCAGCTTAGCAGCTGCCTCTCCAGGCACCGGAGCAGGCTCTCCTCTGCGCACGCAGCACCCTCCTCGAGCACGCTGCGCACGCGTGCCAGCGTGGAGGGCGCCCCTTCCCTCCGGTGCTGCGGGCAGCGACCCCTGCCTGGAGTGCCACGTCCCCCGGGGGCCAGGCTGCCCCGCGGTGTGAACACAGCGAAGGGCCCCTGACCGGGTGGGGGCATCGTGAGTGTGCCCAGTAGGCATACCAGGCGGCCTTGGTGATCACAGGCAAAGAGCCCCCCAGCCCGCCCCGGGGGGGGGGGATCTCCGCCGCTGCATCACCAGCGCCCCGTGGCCGCCGAGGACTGCCTCCTGCTCCAGATGCTGCAGTCACGGCTACCAACGGGTGACCGCGGAATCCCCCTGGCGACGCCCACAGCCCTCGCCTGCAGAGGCAGGGACCCTGCTAATGATCCGTGTGCAAGTGATGTCACCGAGTTCGGCCAAGGTGACTGCAGCCCCTGCACCCTCCGCCGTGCTGGCACAGCCCCAGCAGCGCCCGTCTCGGACCGACCCAGCAGCCCTCCCTGAGTGCTGGCTATAGCGACCCACGCCTGCCCCAGGACCCAGGCGTGCCCGCTGCCTTCCCAGACGGGCCCACGTGTTTGTCCCTCCAGCCTCAGCCGAGCGGCACGGGGTGGACCCCAGCACCCCGGCCCCGGCCCCCCTTTCTGGCCAGCACGGCTACAGCGCGGGTTACGGCGACCTGGCCCGAGGGACAGCGGCTGGGTGGGGACTACACAGAGGGTGGCATCACAGGCACAAAGCTGGCCTGCAGTTCTGGGCCGGGCAAAGGGATATCAGTGTCTCCAAGTCCACCCGATAGGACCGGATCTGGCCACAACAGGACTCAGGCTCTTGACAAGCAGGGATTTCAGGCAGGGACCCCTCCACCGCTCAGCCTGCCCTCTGCCTGGAGTACCCCGGAGCAGCCCCCGGCTGTGCGCTCCCCACCCTTCCTGCACATCCTGCCCGGCCACCAGCAGTCCCGCTCGCGGTTGCTGCACCGCCGCCTCCGGCGGGATGCCCGGGCGAGCCCAGGGCTGGAGGGGGGCCCACCCCGCTAGGGGCCCTGCTCCAGCCTCCACAGCCTTTCCTCCTCCCCAGGACGGCTCAGCACAGCCAGCCCAGTTTCTCCAGCCCAAGACTCGAGCCTCCAAACCCACCTATGGCAACGCTCTGTTCTGGACAAACTGAACCCCAAAGAGAGGGCTGGGGCAAGCGGACTTGGCCCAGTGGTTAGGGCATCCATCTACCACATGGGAGGTCCGCGGTTCAAACCCCGGGCCTCCTTGACCCGTGTGCAGCTGGCCCATGCACAGTGCTGATGCGCGCAAGGAGTGCCGTGCCACGCAGGGGTGTCCCCCGTGTAGGGGAGCCCCACGCGCAAGGAGTGCGCCCCGCAAGGAGATCCGCCCAGCGCAAAAGAAAGCGCAGCCTGCCCAGGAGTGGCGCCGCACACACGGAGAGCTGACACAGCAAGATGATGCAACAAGGAGAAACACAGATTCCCGGTGCTGCTGAGAAGGATAGAAACGGTCACAGAAGAAGGCACAGTGAATGGACAGAGAGAGCAGACAACTGGGGAGGGAGGGGAGAGAAATTTAAAAAAAAATTAAATCAATAAATCTAAAAACAACAAAACAACAGCAAAGAGAGGGGTGGGCTGGCACAGGACATCTCCTGGGCAGGAGAGAACACACAGCGCGTGTATCCGGGAGTCCAAGGCCCTTTTTTTAGAATTCCTGAGACGTTGAACTGAGCCACCCGAGCCCTGCGGGAAGTCCGTCTCCCAGACAAGCCTCCGTATACAATGTGTTTACGTATGGAATTGTAAATGTGGGGGGGCCTTGGGGGTACGGGGGGGGGCTGCGGGGCCCGCTGTCCACTCGCAAGCCCCTTCTCATTGTAGCAACGTGAGCCCCCCCCGCCCTGCTCCCCCCTCGCCTGTAGCCCCCTTGCCCTGGCTGCCGGCATCAAGGTAGCCTGAGCGTTGGGGTCAGGTAGGTTTTTTATGTTCTCTAATGTAACGTTCTTTGTGATCTATTAATTGATTTAAAAAGTGTAAAGTCCTAACCTTAACAAGTGATGTAATCAAGACATCCCAGCTGAATCAAATACAATCAAAGGGCATCCCACCGCGAGGAAGAGACTAGTTGACCATATCATCTTTCTCTTTTTGGGATTCATCCATATTCTCAAACTGCCACATCCAGGGTTGGGGGGGGAGCAGGAAATGGGGAGCACCTGCTTGGTGGGTATGTGGTTTACCCTGGGGGGTGATGCAAATGTTCTGGAAAAAAAAAGAAAAAAAAGTAAAGTTACAAAATGTTTTGGAACTGGTTAGAGGTGGCGGTGGCACAATGTCGTGAATGAACTAAATGCCATTGAGTTGTTTACTTTAAAACGGTTCATTTTGGGTTGTGTGGATTTCATTTCAATTAAAAATGTAAATTGTGGGGGGGCAAGGGGAGGGAAGGAGCCCTTGGCTCTGGGGGGGAGAAGGGACCGCGGGGAGGTACGGGCTGGGGCCAGGGGACCAGGGAGGGGGCGGCTGCCATAATCCAGGGGGGAGTGACGGGGGCTCGGGGCAGAGATGTGCCGGGGCGTGGTGAGGGATGGTCGGATTCAGGACATTTTTAAAAAATCTTTTTAAAATTATTATCTCTTTTTTAAAGATACATGGATGGCGCAAAATGTTATGTTAAAAAATATAAGAGGTTCCCATATAGCCCACTCCCCTCCCCCCACTCCTCCCACATCAACAGCCTCTTTCCTCATCGTGGCACATTCGTTGCATTTGGTGAACACATTTTGGAGCACTGCTGCACCACATGGATTATAGTTTACATTGTAGTTGACACTCTCCCCCAGTCCATTCAATGGGTGATGGCAGGATATAGAATGTCCAGCATCTGTCCCTGCAATATCATTCAGGACAACTCCAAGTCCCAAAAATGCCCCCACATCACACCTCTTCTTCCCTCTCCCTGCCCTCAGCAACTCCCGTGGCCACTGTCTCCACATCAGTGATATAATTTCTTCCATTGCTAGAGTCACAATAGTTCCATAGTGGAATACCCGTAAGTCCACTCCAATCCATATTTTATTCCTCCATCCTGTGGACCCTGGGATGGCGATGTCCACTCACCTCTAAATCAAGAGGGGGCTTAGGTCCCACATGGCGGATGGATGGGATTCTCCTGCTTGCAGCTGTAGACTCTCTTGGCTCCCTGGTGTGGTGGTTGACCATCCTCACCTCCCTGTTAGCTGACCTGGGTAAGTCCAATGAACCAAAAAGTAGGAGTCACCACTCTGCTGAGGCTCAGAGCCCAGCTGGCACATGGACAGCCCAGAGATTCACGTCTCCTGAGCTTACACCAACCCCAGCGTCAGGACATATTTTGAATGTCGGGCCATTGGAATTTGCAAACTGTGGTAGCTTGGAGCTGGGTCCCCAGAAAAACATGTTCTTAAACGTGATCCGTTCCTGCGAGGGTGACCCCATGGCAAGGAGGACCTTTGATGAGGGGACTTCAGCTAAGGGGTGGCCCAGTCCAATCAGGATGGGGCTTCATCCGATTACTGGAGGCCTTTATAAGCAGAAAGAAATTGAGAGAGAGGGGGAGGGGGAGAGAGAGGGGAGGGGGAGGGGGTGGGGGAGGGGGAGAGGGAGAGAGAGAGACAGAGAGAGACAGAGAGAGACAGAGGGAGAGAGAGAGACAGGGACAGACAGGGGGAGAGAGAGAGGGAGGGGGAGAGGGAGAGAGGGAGGGGGAGGGAGAGAGAGACAGAGAGAGACAGGGACAGACGGGAGGGAGAGAGAGAGGGAGAGAGAGAGGGAGGGGGAGAGAGAGGGAGAGGGAGAGGGAGACAGAGAGAGAGAGACAGAGGGAGAGAGAGACAGAGAGAGAGACAGGGACAGACGGGGGAGAGAGAGGGAGAGAGAGAGAGGGAGGGGGAGAGGGAGAGAGGGAGGGGGAGAGGGAGACAGAGAGAGAGACAGAGAGAGACAGAGAGAGAGAGACAGGGACAGACGGGAGGGAGAGAGAGAGGGAGAGGGAGGGGGAGAGGGAGACAGAGAGAGACAGAGAGAGACAGAGGGAGAGAGAGACAGAGAGAGAGACAGGGACAGATGGGGGGGAGAGAGAGGGAGAGAGAGAGAGGGAGGGGGAGAGGGAGAGAGGGAGGGGGAGGGAGAGAGAGAGAGAGACAGAGGGAGAGAGACAGAGAGAGAGACAGGGACAGACAGGGGGGAGAGAGAGGGAGAGAGAGAGGGAGGGGGAGAGGGAGAGAGGGAGGGGGAAGGAGAGAGACAGAGAGAGAGACAGGGACAGACGGGGGGGAGAGAGAGGGAGAGAGAGAGGAAGGGGGAGAGAGAGAGAGAGAGGGAGGGGTAAGGAGAGAGAGAGACAGAGACAGAGAGAGAGACAGAGGCAGAGACAAGGACAGACGGGGGGAGGGGAGAGGGAGAGAGAGAGAGAGAGAGAGAGAGAGTCACAGGGAGCTGTCAGAAGCGGCAATTCAACAGAACCCAGAGGAGAAAGGCGCAGCCAGGAGAGGCCGCCACGTGCATTTCCACATTCTAGAAGAGCCAAGGTCCGAGGATCACCAGCAGCCAGCCCCAGAAAGCTGCAGTCTTCTGGGAGAAAGCAGGGCCTGGGCACACCTTGATTTTGTACTTGTCAGCCTCAACTGTGAGCCAATACATTCCCATTGAGGAAGCCAACCCATTGCATGGCATTTGCTTTATTTTTATTTTTTAAAGGTTTATTTTTTTATTGATCTCTCTGCCCCCCCCCCCATTGTTTGTGCTCACTATTCGTCTTTTTTTTTTTTAAGAATTCCTTTCATCCTTTTTTAAAAAAGATTTATGTGTTTATTTCTCTCCTGCCCCCCTCTTGTCCACTCTCTGTGTCCACTCGCTGTGCGTTCTTCTGTGTCTGCTGGTCTTCTCATTCAGCAGCTCCAGGAACCGATCCTGGGGCCTTCCAGAGTGGGAGAGAGGCGACCATTCTCTTGCACCACCTCAGCTCTCTGGCCTGCCGTGTCTCTTATCATCTCTCCTCCGTGTCTCTTTTTGTTGCGTCATCTTGCTGCGCCAGCTTTCCACACGGGCCAGCACTCCTGCATGGGGCAGCATGCCATGTGGGACAGTTTGCCTTCACCAGGAGGCCCCGGGAATTGAACCCTGAACCACCTATATGGTAGATGGGAGTCCAATTGCTTGAGCCACATCTGCTTCCTTCGTCTTCTTTTTAGGAGGCACCAGGAACTGAACTCAGGACCTCTCCTGTGGGAGTGAGGCACACAATCTCTTGAGCCACCTCTGCTCCCTCATTATTGTGTCTCTCATTGTGTTTCCTTGCTGTGTCTCTTTGTTGCGCGATCTCACTGCATGATCTCGCTGCATCATCTCGCTGTGCCAGCTCGCTGTCTTGCTCATCTCCTTTGGAGGCCCTGGGGAATGTGGTAGGCGGGCACCCAACTGCTTGAGCCACATTCGCTTCCCGCATGGTGTTTGTTTCAGCAGCCAGGAGTCCAAAAGCCAGACAAATCAGAGGGGGGGAGTGAATGAAAGGAAGGAGGTGAGGATCACTCTGGGTTTTTTTAAACTGAGTCCCTGAGGGATGGAGGAACCATTGACCAATAAGTGAGTAGTAGGTGTTGCTGTTGCCTGATGGCATATTAACTTAAAAATGAAGTCATTTGGGAAGCGAATTTGGCTCAAAGGATAGAGCATCCGCCTACCATATGGAGGGTCCAGGGTTCAAACCCAGGGCCTCCTTGACCCATGTGGAGCTGGCCCACACGCAGTGCTGATGCTCACAAGTGCCGTGCCATGCAGGGGTGTCCCCCGCGTAGGGGAGCCCCACACGCAAGGAGAGTGGCAGCCTGTCCAGGGTGGCGCCGCACACACGGAGAGCTGACGCAGCAAGATGACGCCACAAAAAGAGACACAGATTCCAGGTGCCACAGACAAGAATACAGGTGGACACAGCAGAACACACAGCGAGTGGACCCAGAGAGCAGACAACGGGGCAGGTGGGGGAAGGGAGAGAAATAAATAAAAAATAAATCTTAAAAAAAAAATGAAGTCATTTCTAGCAATTCAGGCTTCGGCGATTCTTCTCACCCAGGGAACACATCTCAAATTCTAAACCAGTGTGTCACAGTGGTGGCTTAGATGAATGCATTCGTTCAGTCTGTGTTTTTATTGAGCATCTACTACAAACTAGCCTCATGGGATACATCAATGAACAGACCAAAGCTCCCGCTCTTCCAGAGTCCACCTCCTAGCAGAGGGTGGCAGGAGGGGACAGACATGCAATTAGCAAAGGAAATAAGTAAACTAGACAGTGCATTAGAAAGGAATACGTTTAACAGAAAAGCAGAGCAGATAAGGGGGCTTGGAGAGCTGGGTGCTGAGGGATGGGCTCTGATACTAAGTAGAGGGGTCAGAGGAGGTTTGCGTGGAGCCGACACCTGAAGGAACTCCAGGCGGAGTGAACAGCAGGTGCAAAGGCCCTGAGGCAGAACCGGGCCTGGCAGAACGTGGCTGGCACCCGGGGAGTGAGATCATCTTGGGAGGAGGTGAGGGCAGGGCGCCCTGTGGCTGTGCAGTGAGGACCTGGGTTTAGGTAGGCAGTGACTGGTCCACTCCTCCCAGCCTCAGAAAATTCTGGAGGTTCCAATTTCCAAAGCCAGAAACGCTGCCTCCGCTTCGCCGTGGGAAAATAATGTGTGGCCTCTTCCACTTGGTTCTCTTGGAAACGTTCAGCAGGGAGACCATTTTATGGAGGAATAAAATATGGATTCGAGTGGACTTACTGATATTCTACTATGGAATTATTGGATTGAGTAATAGAAGAAACTGTATCATTGATGTGGAGACAGTGGCCACAGGAGGTGCTGAGGGCAGGGAGAGGGAAGAAGAGATGAGATGTAGGGGCAATTTTCAGGACTTGGAATTGTCCTAAATGATATTGCAGGGACAGATGCTGGACATTCTATATCCTGCCATCACCCATTGAATGGACTGGCGGAGAGTGTAAACTATAATATAAACTATAATCCATGTGGTGCAGCAGTGCTCCAAAATGCGTTCACCAAATGCAGTGAACGTGCCACGATGATGAAAGAGGCTGTTGATGTGGGAGGGGTGGGGGTATATGGGGACCTCATATTTTTTTATGTAATATTTTTTGTGATCTATGTATCTTAAAAAAAAAAAAGATAATTTCATAAAAAATAAATACATTTTAAAAAAGAAAAAAAAATTCAAGAGACTCTGCCACTGCCCCACGGGCAACTTTGCAAAGTTTGATGGCGCCGCAGCAAGGCGATGAGCGCGTGCTCGTGACAAAGGAAAACCTGTGCTTGAGCCACTTGCAGTGCAAGCTTGCTCTCTCTCACTCTCGCCAAACCAGGTCTCTTGGAATTAATTCGCCCGCGTGAGCCCTGACTCACTGCCCGGCTGGCAGTTGCCCAGTTCCACCCTGCCACATGGGCAGTGGAACCTGTCTCAGAAGCATGTCCGAATGGGGACCTCCACGTTCCCTCCGTTTCAAAACCACTTGGAAATACAGCCGTTAGGGTTTTTCTTTTTTTTTTCAATTTTTTCCATTTTTCAATTTATTTCTCTCCCCTTCCCCGCCTGCCCCCCAGTTGTCTGCTCTCTGTGTCCATCCGCTGTGTGTTCTTCTGTGTCTGCTTGCATTCTTGTCAGCAGCTCAGGAATCTGTGTCTCTTTTTGTTGCATCACCTTGCTGTGTCAGCTCTCCGTGTGTGTGGTGCCACTCTGGGCAGGCTGCGCTTTTTGTGCGCAGAGCGGTTCTCCTTGCGGGGGCGCACTCTTTGCGTGTGGGGCTCCCCTACGCGGGGGACACCCCTGCGTGGCAGGGCACTCCTTGCATGCATCAGCACTGTGCATGGGTCAGCTCCACACAGGTCAGGAGGCCCAGGATTTGAACCCTGGACCTCCCACAAGGTAGGCGGACGCTCTATCTGTTGAGCCAAATCTGCTTCACGAGCCACTAGGGTCTCGATGTGATGCTTACAGTCAGGACTCCCTGTGGCAAATGGATAAGTCGGTTCCCATTTATTTGGGGCTCACTCTTCTGAACTGGAGTATCTCCCCTCTCCCAGGCAGCCCCCCTGGATTTGGCCTGGAGGACTCCGTCAGCCTCGAGGAAATGCTCAGCGGGGATCGGCTAGTAGGGTTTGGATTTATGGCCGGTTAGGAGTGTTGAGAGGTTGCTTCTGCCTTCAGGGGAGCGTAGCTCTGACCGCTGAGAGTCGGTGAGCAGCCTCAGGGAGAAGGAAAACCCAGGACGGCCAAGGACCCGGGAGATGCCCCCTGAGTCCCCCGGCCTGTCCCCGAGCCCCTCCCACGACCGCTCTCTGCACCTCCGCAGAGGACGCTGGCACTCGAGCTGGTGTCTCCTGTCCCCCCTCGGGCTGGAGGACCTGTTCTGCCACAATCTCCCAGGGGCCCCACCCAGGCTTAACTCCAGTTTCAGCCTGACGTCAGGGGGAGGGAAAGAAGGAAACTGTGCAAGGAGCCGCAGCCCAGAACGGGCAGGACGGCCCCTCGCCCCCGCCCGGCCCCCTGCCCTGCCCCGGGGCCCGCTCCCCACCGGTCTGCGGTGCACCCCGACCCCGGGGTGGGACGACGAGTCATTCCTGCTCCGGTGGCCCCAAGTGCGGTGAAAGCCGCCAGTCTGGTTAGAAGCCACCTTAAGTCAGGGGTCCTCAAAGGGGAGACGACTTCTCCGCCAGGGGACATTGGGCCGGGTCGGGTTTGCCACAAGTGTGGGGGTGCTACTGGCACCTGGTGGGGGGCGAGATCGGGGGCGCCCTCGGCATTCTGCAAGGCACAGCGTGGCCCCTTCCACGGGGGAGCACCTGGCCTCCAGCGTCCATCCCGCGGCGGCGAGTAACTTGCCTTCGATCTTATAATAATCCCTGGAGAAGGCGGGCCCACGTGGGCCAAACCCCAGCCCACGCCAGACAGGACGACCGAACGCTCCTTTTTGTTTTTTCTCCTGCTGACAGTCCCAAGGGTCGGGTCCACCTTGACAGAGGAGAGAAACAGAGAGAAGGTGACCGCCATGTGGTCAAAACAAAGTCCTCCGCCCGCCCCAGGGACTTCATTACATCCAGGCCAAGGGATCGGGGGTGTCCAGAGAACACGTGCTGGCATCCACGGACTCCCAGGCCATTTCGGTGACACGAGAACGTCTCGAAGAACAAAGGCCAGCACCGTTTGTCGTTCAGCCACGGAACGCAGGGGAGAATGGTCTCGGAGCCGGGGAGGCAGGGTTTCCTGCACCGGCGTCGAATCTCACCTGCTGGCGGCCGGCCCTCACGTCCAGCCCCGGCTCTGCATTTTCCTTCTGGTTCCATCATTGGCGGAAGTTCCCAGAGTGGAAGCGCTGAGGGTCCACGCTTAGAGCCCCTGCTCAGCTCAGCCACCATTTGCTGACCGTGGGCAAATGGTGTGCTCTTTTTACGCTTCAGTCCAGCTGTAAAGCCACAGAGACGGGAAGCGGACTTGGCCCAGCGGTTAGGGCGTCCGTCTACCACATGGGAGGTCCGCGGTTCAAACCTCGGGCCTCCTTGACCCGTGTGCAGCTGGCCCACGCGCAGTGCTGATGCGCACAAGGAGTGCCCTGCCACGCAGGGGTGTCCCTGCGTAGGGGTGTCCCCGGGTAAGGGAGCCCCACGCGCAAGGAGTGCGCCCCGTAAGGAGAGCCACCCACATGAAAGAAAGTGCAGCCTGCCCAGGAATGGCGCCGCACACACTGAGAGCTGACACAACAAGATGACGCAACAAAAAGAGACACAGATTCCCGTGCCGCTGACAACAGAAGCGGACAAAGAAGACGCAGCAAATAGACACAGAGAACAGACAACCGGGGTGGGGGCGGGGAGGGAGATAAATAAATAAATAAATAAATCTTTAAAAATAAAGCCACAGAGGGAAGTGGATGTGGCTCAAGGGATAGGGCTTCCGCCTACCATATGGGAGGACCGAGGTTCGATCCCGGGGGGCCTCCTTGTGAAAAAGAAGAGGAAGTGTGCCTGTGTGGTGAACCAGCGCCCACGCGGTGAGCCAGTGCCCGTGTGGTAAGCAGAGCCCAGTGCCCGCGCAAGTGAGTCACGCAGCAAGATGACGCTGCGACAAAAGAGAGACACGGGGAGAGTCAAGGTGAAGCGCAGCAGAGACCAGGAGCTGAGGTGGCGCAGTTGACAGGGAACCTCTCTCCACATCAGGGGTCTCCAGGATCGAATCCCGGTGAATCCTAGGGGAGAGAAAATGAGAAGACAAAAAAGAGAAATAGATGCAGAAGATGTATCAGTGGAACGCCTTAAAAGGAGAAGTGACTTCAACGTTCAGAGAGAATTTTCCAGCTCCTCTTTGGACAGCCAACGTCTCCTGGGGACTCGTCAAGGACCTGCATCGGAGCCTCAGGTTTGCAGCCTGCCTGCGGAATCTGGACTTGTGCATCCCCAAGGTCACGTGAGAGAATTTCATAAACTCTCATCCTGTTTACAGGTATCTCCTGTTGATTCTGTCTCCCTAGAGAACCCTGACTAGCACAGCTGGTACCACGAGTGGTCCTTGAGGAACCGAATTTTTAAACACGGGATTTGCTGAAGTGGTCCTGGGAGTTTTGCAGTTGACGCTCTACTCTAACCGGACACTAGGGCCCTGATGACTCCCTGAGGTCAGTAGCTTGCAAGGCATTTCTAATCCTTCTCCTTATTCACCTCCACCACCCCTCTTCTCTTCAAAACCTACTGCTAGACTAGAATCACAAGCCCCGAAGGTGAAATACAAAGTGTGACCCGTGAGCAAGTACATTATACTCTGAAAGAAGTGCATGAGTTTTCCAATTTATATAGACAGCAATCAGAGAAATAGGTGTGGGAATGGATGGCAAAAGGATATGGGACAAAGAGGAAGGAATATAAAGTTGGATGACTCTAAATTTGTTGGTAAGGGTGCACTAAGAAGAAATTCTGTAGCTCGAGGGGTTAGAAAGGGCTCTAACGGTTTGTTTGGGTGGCTGACTGAAACATGGGCCAAAAGATGGCCTGGCATGTCTGAGGTTGAGATGCCCGATTCGTCCTGGTACACAACAGAAGAGGGAATTCAAAGGGTTAGGGAGACTGGGATGCTAGAATGGATTTACCATTTGAGAGCTGCCTTACCTACCCTAGAAATGTCCCAAGGATATGCCTATAACCAGGACTGTGAGGACTAAATTTGTAAGGCTAACTCCATCTTCCCTGAAGAGCTCTGTGCTTGCTCTATTCTCTAGTCCAGCTATGACTGGAGGGAGGGCTGTGGTGGAATTAGAATCCTAAACATGGGGATGATCGGATCTCAGGCCAGTAGAAGTCAAGTTTTGGCCATGAATTGCCAAAGACAAGGAGGGCGTGGCTACAGCAATGAAAAGCAGATTCAAAGCAGCACTCAAAATAGTCTGAGTCGCATCGAGCTATGGCGTTGGCTAATACATCATGGGGTACTTAGCAGTGAAGCAGACGGGCAGTCCACTCAGTTTCTTCTGGATCTGTATAAACAGAAGAGTTCTAGGTCGAGTGAACAGAAACTGTTACTTAAATTACAGAAACAGAGTGCCACGGCCCCTTAATCCATCCCCAGACTTGAGACAGTTTACAGACCTAGAGCCCCTTGAATGAGGAGGAGACCGGGTCTCTTTGGTGAAGGATCCTGTTAAACTGCCCAAAATTTACACTCTTGATCTTCCTCCCACCTTTCCCCAAGGAGATCTATGGCCTTTTACCAGAGTCACTGTGCCTTGAGGAAGAGGAAATCATCAGACATTTGGGGGATTATTAGACATTGGCTCAGAAGTGACATTAATTCCAGGAGACCCAAAACATCGCCGTGGTCCACCAGTCAGAGTAGGGGCTTACAGAGGCCAGGTGATAAATGGAGTTTTAGCTTAGGTTGGTCTCACAGTTGGTCCAGTGGGTCCCTGGACCCATTCTGTGGTTATTTCCCCAGTTCCAGAATGCATAGTTGGAGTAGACATACTCAGTACCTGGCAGAATCCCCACACTGGATCCCTGACCTCTGGAGTGAGTGTTATTGTGGTTGGAAAGGCCAAGTGGAAGCCACTAAAGCTGCTCCTACCTAGCAAAATAGTAAATCAAAAGCAATACTGGATTCCTGGAGGGATTGCAGAAGTTAGTGCCACCATCAAGGATCTGCAGGATGCAGGGGTGGTGATTCCCACCACATCCCCACTCAACTCTCCTACTTGGCCTGTACAGAAAACAGATGGGTCTTGGAGGGTGACAGTAGATTACTGTAAACTTAAGCAGGTGGTGACCCAATCACAGCTGTTATCCTGGATGCAGTATCCTTGCTTTAGCAAATCAACACACGCTGGTATTCTTGGTATACAGCTATGGATCTGGCAAATGCTTTTTCTCAATTGCCATTAGTAAGGACCACCAGAAACAGTCTGCTTTCAGCTGGCAAGGCCAGCAGTATACCTTCACTGTCCTGCCTCAGGGGTATATCAACTCTTCAGCCCTATGTCATAATATTGTCCACAGGGATCTTGATCATCTCTCCCTCCCACAAGACATCACACTGGCCCATTATATTGATGATACCATGTTGATAGGACCTAGTGAGCAAGAAGGAACAAAGACTAGACTTATTAGTAAGGCATTTGAGTGTGAGAGGATGGGAGATAACTCCTACAAAAATACAAGGTCCTTCCATCTCAGTGGAATTTCTAGTTGTCCAGTGGTGTGGGGCATGTCAAGATATCCCTTCTAAAGTGAAGGATAAGCTGCTACATCTGGCACCTCCTGTGACTGAAAAAGAGGAACAACGCTTAGTTGGTCCTTTGGATTTTGGTGACAACACATTCCTCATTTGGGTGTGCTATCCTGGCCCATTTACTGGGTGACAGAAAAGCTGCTAGTTTTGACTGGGGACTGGAGCAAGAAGAGGCTCTGCGACAGGTCCAGGCTGCTGTGCCAGATGTACTACCACTTGGGCCATATGATCCAGTAGATCCAATGGTGCCGGAAGTTCCCATGGCAAACAGAGATGCTATTTGGAGCCTTTGGCAGGTCCCTAGAGGAGAATCGCAATGCAAAATTTGGAGCAAAGCCCTGCATTCCTCTGCAGATAATGACTCTCCTTTTGAGAAACAGCTTCTGGCCTGCTACCGTGTCTTAGTAGAGACTGAACTCTTAGCCAAGGGCCATTGAGTTACCAGGAGAACCGAGTTGCCTATTCTGAGCTGGATATTGCCTGACCCACCAAACCACAAAGTTGGGTGTGTACAGCCACACTCCATCATAAAGTGGAAGTGGTATATGCGAGATAGGGCTTGAGTGGGTCCTGAAGGCACAAGTAAGTGACATGAGGAAGTGGCCCAAACGCCCATGGTCACCGCCCTGCCATGTTACTTTCTCTTTCCCCTGCCTACAGCGTTGAACCTTGGGGAGTTCCTCACAATCAATCACTGAAGAAGAGAAAACTCGGGCCTGGTTTACAGATGGTTCTGCACAATTTGCAGGTACCTCCCGAGAGTGGACAGCTGCAGCACTGCTGCCCCTTTCTGGGACATCCCTGAAGGACAGTGGTGAAGGCAAATGCTCCCAGTGGGCAGAATTTTGAGCAGTGCACCTGGTGGTTCATTTTGCTTGGAAGGAGAAATGACCGGAGATGCATCTGAACACTTGATTCATGGGCTAGAAAGTTTGTGATTAGAAAATTGATGAAATAGAGTTCTGGGGAAGAGGTATGTGGATAGAGCTTTCTGAGTGGGCAAAAAAACATGAAGATATTTGTGTCCCATGTGAATGCAAACCAGAGGGTGACTTCAGCAGAGGAAGATTTTAATAAGTGGATAAGATGAGCCGCTTTGTGGCTAATGCTCAGCCTCTGTCCCCAGCCACCCCTGTCACTGCCCAGTGGGCTCATGAGCACAGTGGCCATGGAGGGAGGGACGGAGGCTATGCATGGGCTCAGCAACATGGACTTGCCCTCACCAAGGCTGACTTGGCTACAGCCACTGCTGAGCGTGCAACATACCAGCAGCAGAGACCCCCACTCAGCCCCCAATATGGCACCATACCTCGAGATGACCAGCCTGCTACCTGGTGGCAGGTTGACTACATTGGACCACTTCCCTCATGGAGTGATTTGTTTTAACTGGAATACACATATACTCTGGATATGGATTCGTGTACCCTATATGCAATGCTTCTTCCAAAACTACCATCCGTGGACTCACCGAATGTCTTGTCTACCGCCATGACATTGCACACAGCGTTGTTTCTGATCAAGGAACCCATTTCACAGCAAATGATGTGCGGGAATGGGCACATGCCCAAGGAATTCACTGGTCTTACCATGGCCCCGTCACCCTGAAGCAGCTGGATTGATAAACGGTGGAATGGCCTTTTGAAGACTCAATTACAGCACCAACTAGCTGGCAATGCCTTGCAGGGCTGGGGCAAGCCTCCAGGAGACTGTGTGTGCTCTAAATCAGCATCCACTCTATGGAGCTGTTTCTCCCAAAACCAGAACATATGGGTCCAGGAATCAAGGGGTGGAAATGGGCGTGGCACCCCTCACTATTACCCCTAGTGACCCATTAAGAAGATTTTTGCCTCCTGTCCCTCCAATCTTAAACTCTGCTGCTCTACAGGTCTTAGTTCCAAAAGGAGGAGAGCTCTCACCAGGGAACACAACAATGATTCCACTGAACTGGAAGTTAAGACTGACACCTGCCTCTTTGGGCTCCTCTTACCTCTGAATCAACAATCAAAGAAGGGAATTACTGTACCGGCTGGTGTGACTGATCCTGACTATCAAGGGGAAATAGGACTGCAGCCACATAATGGGGGTAAAGAAGAGTTTGCCTGGAACACAGGAGATCCTCTGGGGCATCTCCTGGTACTGCCATGTTCTAGGATTAAAGTCAATGGAAAACTGTAGCAACCCAATCCAAGCTGGACTAACAATGGCCCAGAATCTTCAGGAATGAGAGTTTGGGTCACCCCACCAGGCAGAGAACCATGGCCAGCTGAGGTGCTTACTGAGGGTGATGGAAGCATGGAATGGGTAGTGGAAGAAGGCAGTGATAAATATGAACTTGGAACACGGGACCAGTTACGGAAACGAGGACTGTAACGGCCATGACTCTTTCTTCCTGGTTTTGTCATTCGTGTAATTATTTATGTACATAAAACAATGGTCTTTGTTTTCTTCCCTAACCTTTTCCCTTACCATGTGACAAGTTGTATAAGTTTCATGTCATAATATTTAAGGATGTCAAGTTTAAGCGTGACTATTATCCAAGAACTTGTACCCTATTCTGTAGGGAATTTATGCGTTTCCAGCTGTACGCAGGACAGTTGAATATTCTTAGGTGGAAATATATATGTGTGTGTCTGTTATTGTTTTTCTTGAGAGAGTAAGTCTGGTTGAAGGTGATGTGCATGGTTGCCAAGGTGACAAGGGGTGGACTGTGATGGTCATAGGCTAATGTGTCACCTTGGCCAGGTAATGGTGCCCAGTTGTTTGGTCAAGCGAGCACTGGGCTGTGATACAAGGGCATTGATGGACTTTAGTCACCAGTGAGTTTATTGCACAGACAGCTGATGACATCCACAATCAACCAAGGAGATTGCCACCAGCAATGAGTGATGTTTGATCCAGTGAGTGATGTTTGATCCAATCAGTTGACTGCCCTAAAAGGGGAAGTGATTCCAGCATTTGGAGAGAATTTCCCAGCTCGTCTTTGGATATCCAATGTCTCCTGGGAATTCACCAGGGACCTTAACCTGAACTTCACCTGAGCCCCTGGTTTGCAGCCTGCCTGCAGAATCTGGACTTGTGCATCCCCGTGGGCATGTGAGAGAATTTTATAAAATCTGTTGATTCTGTTTCCCTAGAGAACCCTGATTAACAATGGCTTAGCGGATGTGGCTCAACTGATAGAGCGTCCGTCTACCATATGGAGGGTCCAGGGTTCAAACCCCGGGCCTCCTGACCCGTGTGGAGCTGGCCCATGCGCAGTGCTGATGCGCGCAAGGAGTGCCCTGCCACGCAGGGGTGTCCCTCGCGTAGGGGAGCCCCACGTGCAAGGAGTGCGCCCCATAAGGAGAGCTGCCCAGGAATGGCGCTGCACATGGAGAGCTGACGCAGCAAGATGACGCAACCAAAAAGAGACACAGTTTCCCGGTGCCGCTGGATAATGCAAGCGGACACAGATGTACACCGAGCAAACGGACAGAGAGAGCAAACGGGGGGAAAGGGAGAGAGAGAAAAAAAGAATAGTGCCTCGCACCTCACCCCTTCTATACAAATGTCCCTATTTCTCACAACAGAGAAGGGGTCTCTAAGCCAGTCTGGAGCAGGAGGTGGAAGTTCAATTTAAACTGAGCCCTCGGCAGAAGCTACCTGCCCAAGCTTCCCTCCCCGCCAGGGAGAAAACCTTCATGTGGTGGAATCATTTGCAAATGCTGGGAGACCAGGAAAGGACAAAGGGGCCCTGCAGAGCCTTCCAGCAGGGAAAGCCAGAAACGACAGAGAAGGGCGGTGGACTTGGCCCAGTGGTTAGGGCGTCCGCCTACCACATGGGAGGTCCGCGGTTCAAACCCCAGGCCTCCTCGACCCGTGTGGAGCTGGCCCATGTGCAGTGCTGATGCACGCAAGGAGTGCCTTGCCACGCAGGGGTGTCCCCCGCGTAGGGGAGCCCCACGCGCAAGGAGTGCGCCCCGTAAGGAGAGCCGCCCAGCTTGAAAGAAAGTGCAGCCTGCCCAGGAGTGGCACCGCACACATGGAGAGCTGACACAACAAGATGACGCAGCAAAAAGAGACACAGATTCCCGTGCTGCTGACAACAACAGAAGCGGACAAAGAAGAACATACAGCAAATAGACACAGAGAACAGACAACCAGGATGGGGGGGGGGAAATAAATAAATAAATTTCAAAAGAAAAAGAAATGACAGAGAAGAGACTGGAGCAGACATCGGGGGGGGGGGATAAATAAAAAAATAAATTAGACAGCAGTACATGCATCCTACCCAAGGGGGTGTGCAAATCTCCAGGCCCCTCTGCTTCCCCCAGCCACAAGAACGGTGCTGTGCCTCGTTAGGGCCTGCTAGCCCCTAGCCGTGCGGTCAAGGACAGGGTCTAAAGCTCTGGGCTCAGTTGTCGCACCCACACACAGGACGCCATGATGACAAGAGCCTGGACCACATTGGGCTGCCGTGACGACAGCACTGCCTCATCCGGGGGTCCCGGGCGGCAGGGACGGCATCGCCCAGGAGCTGCTAGCACTGCTGATTCTCAGCCTCTGTCCCAGGTCTGCGGGATCACACGTTCTGCTGGGGGTCCCAAGCCATCTGTGCATACAAGTAGCATAAAACCAGACTCAAGTGTCCTCAACAAAGAGGCATCTATTTTTCTTGCCAACCAGAGCATCGAGGTGGGTGGTTTTTTTTTTTTTTGAAGACTTATTTACTTTATTCCCCCCACCCTGCTGTTTTTGCTGTCTGTGTCCATTTGCTGTGGGATCTTCTGTATCTATTTCTTTTTCTGGTCTTCTCATTTTTTCTCCTCTAGGATTCACCGGGATTCGATTCTGGGGACCTTGACGTGGAGAGAGGTTCCCTGTCAATTGGGCCACCTCGGTTCCTGGTCTCTGCTGCACGTCACCTTGACTCTCCCACTCGTCTCTCTTTTGTTGTGTCGTCATGTTGCTGCGTGACTCGCTTGCTTGGGCACTGGCTCACTCCGTGGTCGCTCTCGCCACGCAGGCACTCAGCTCACCAAATATGTTACACAATATATTTGTTTCGTAGTAATGTAATCATATAGTATTTGTCCTTTTGCGTCTGGCTTGCTTCGCTTGACATAATGTCCTCTAGGTTCATCCATGTCACATGCTGTAGCAGTTTGATATGAATTCCAAAAATAGATATTGGACTATGTTTGTGATCTGGTCTGTACCTGAGTGTGATTAAGTTATGATTAGGGCTTTGATTGGGCCACATCATTAGGGCGTGAGTCCCCGCCCCTGCAGAAGTTATGAGTCTCCTCAAAGGAGACTGAGAAGGAGCAGCCAGTGAGGTGGGAAGAAACCCAGTAGAGCGTGGGGTCCTGAAAGTCAAGAGAGGATATTGTTCTAAGGAGGAAATGTGTCGAGTGTTGCTAAGAGGCTGAGGAAGGTGGAGGTGACACATGACTACCACTGGGCTCAGCAACGGGAGGTCCCCGTGACCTTGACAAGAGTTATCTCAGTGGAGCAGGAAAGGTCTGAAGGGAGCACGTTTATGGGAAATTAAGGACCTAATTAAATGGAGCTGTATACCATGTTCATGGACTGGGGGGCTTAATATGGTTAAGACGGAGAGTCTCCCCAAACTGATCTCCAGATTCGATGCAATCCCAATCAAAATCCCTTCGGTTTTTTATTACTTTTTTTTAAAAGATTTATTTCTCTCCCCTTGCTCCCCACCCCTTGTCTGCTCTCTGTGTCAACTCGCTGTGTGTTCTTCTGTGCCTGCTTGCACCCTCAGTGGCACCGGGAAACTGAGTCTTTTTTTTATTACGTCATCTTGCTGCGTCAGCTCTCATGTGTGCAGCACCACTCCTGGGCGGGCTGCGCTTTCTTCATGTGGGGTGGCTCTCCTTGCGGGGCGCACTCCTTGCATGTGGAGCGCCCCTGCGTGGCAGGACACTCCTTGCACATGGCAGCACTGTGCATGGGCCAGCTCACCACACAGGCCAGGAGGCCCTGGGGATCGAACCCTGGACCCTCCCATATGGTAGGTGGATGCTCTATCAGCTGAGCCACATCTGCTTCCCTGGTTTTTTTTTTTTTTTAATAAAAATTTAAATGGGAAACGGACTTTGGCCCAGTGGTTAGGGCGTCCGCCTACCACATGGGAGGTCCGCGGTTCAAACCCCGGGCCTCCTCGACCCGTGTGGAGCTGGCCATGCGCAGTGCTGATGCGCGCAAGGAGTGCCGTGCCACGCAAGGGTGTCCCCCGCGTGGGGGAGCCCCACGCGCAAGGAGTGCGCCCATGAGGAAAGCCGCCCAGCGTGAAAAGAAAGAGCAGCCTGCCCAGGAATGGCGCCGCCCACACTTCCTGTGCCGCTGACGACAACAGAAGCGGACAAAGAAACAAAAGCAGACAAAAGAAACAAGACGCAACAAATAGACACCAAGAACAGACAACCAGGGGAGGGGGGGAAATTAAATAAATAAATAAAAATCTTAAAAAAAAAAAAAAGTAAAAAAAAAAAAAAGCTGATTCTAATATTGAGACAAAGATGCAGAGAACCCAGAGTAGCCAAAAAACAATTTTTAAGAAGAACAAAGTTGGAGGACTAACACTACCTGACTTCCAGATTTAGTATAAATCTATACAGTAATCAAGGCAGTGCGCTATTGACATAAGGGTAGATATATAGATGAATAAACAGAACAGAGAGTCCAAAATCAGGCCTACATGTAAAAGATAACTGAGCTTTGATGAAAGTGCCAAGCGCAAGGTGGGGGAAAGGGCAGGAAAAACTGGTGCCGGGACCATCTCTATGGAACACAATGCACGTCGATCCCTACCCCAGCCCATTCACAAAGGTTAACTCGAGATATATCAATGACCTAAATAGAAGAGCGAAAGGCACTAACTTTCTTTGTAGCTCCCTAGGGATTCAAATATATAGCCAAGAATCACCAGTCTACAGGATTGTTTCCCATAGGTAATTTGTCCATGAAACTCCAGCAGGACTTTTTTTTTTTTAATTATTTATTTATTTTTAAAAATTACATTAAAAAAATATGCAATCCCATTCAATCCCACCGCCCCCACCCCCACTCCCCCCACAGCAACACTCTCTCCCATCATCATGACACATCCATTGCACCTGGTAAGTTCATCTCTGAGCATCACTGCACCCCATAGTCAATGGTCCACATCATAGCCCACACTCTCCCACGTTCCATCCAGTGGGCCCTGGGGGGATCTACAATGTCCCATAACTGTCCGTGAAGCACCACCCAGGACATCTCCTCGTCCAGAAAATGCCTCCACATCTCATCTCTTCCTCCCATTCCCCAAACCCAGCAGCCACCATGGCTACCCTTCCCACACCCATTCCACATTTTCTCTGTGGACATTGGATTGGTTGTGTCCATTCCACATCTATGTCAAGTGGGGGCTTAGATTCCACATGGATACTGGATGCACTCCTCCTGCTTTCAGTTGTAGACACTCTAGGCTCCATGGTGTGGTGGTTGTCCTTCTTCACCTCCATGTTAGCTGAGTGGGGTAAGTCCAATAAATCAAAGTGTAGGAGCTGAAGTCTGTTGAGGCTCTGGGCCTGGGTGTCATATTATCAGTCCAGAGATTCAAATCCCCTAAATATATCTAAAACCCCAGCACCAACTACAATTCCAATAAAGTAGCATGCAAGTCTTGTGAAAAGAGGTCCCCTCTGAGTCCAATTCCATCACACAGAAACACCAGCTCCAAAGAAGAGCCATCTGCCATGGCAGTGAACCCCATCTGTCATGACCATAGAACCCGTGGGTCTCTTTATTCCTCAAAAGAACCAATACCTGGGGTTGTATCTACTTTATCTGTCTCTCAGACTCTCCAGCAGGACTCTTGAGCCGTCCCTTGCTCGGTTTCCACATCCCCATCACCCCAGGTGCACGGGAAGCCCATGTCTCACTCTTGACCTTCCTTCTCCCTTCTCTCTCCTGTCCAGTCCTTCCATTTTCAGCCATTCTTCCTCCAACTTCCCCCGCTCCCCGTACCTTGCCTTCTTGCTAATCCAGGCTCTCCAGCCTGGGCTGCTGCCATGGCCTAAAAGGGCTCCCCACTTCCTCTCCATCCTGCCTCCACCCGCAGCCAGAGCAGCCATGGAATTTTCCTCATTAAAGCCCTTTACCTGCTTCCCACAGAGCTCCAGGAAAAGCTAAATAATCCTCACCACAGCCCACGAGGTCTGGCCCGGCACAGCTCCTGCTGGCCTCCCCGGCACCGTCCCTTCAGTGACGCGGGCCTTTTTCTAGTCCCACTCTCTTTTCCACGTGGGGGCTTGGCCTGTCCTGTCCGCTCTCCCTCACGTCCCCCTCCTCTCTGCCCTTGCTCATCCTTCTGATCTCAGCCAAAATGCCGTGTCCTCAGAGAGGTCTCCTGGAATCCTCACTCTCTGATTGCGACGTACTCTGGACTTTTCTTGGATGGCACTCGGATTTTCCCTGATACCGTGTATTAGTGTGATCAGCATGGGAGACAGTTAACCAAATGCCCGGGCTGCACGTACCATAGGGTTTGAAACCCTGGCTCTTTGGTGGGTCACCCAAGGCCCACGGCTGGCTCAGGGCTTCGCACATTGAGGGAGCTAAAGAGACATGACTTGAATGAGACCCAGATTCAAATCCCACTTGCCACTTAAACTGGGCATTGCTTAACAATACCAGTAGATTCTAAGCGCTCACCCTCAGATTCCTTATCACCAGCCTGTGGAGGTGGGTGCCCCTACCGCTTCCAGCTTCCAGGGAAAGGTACTGGGTGTCACCACCCAGGCATTACCAGGGAACAACACTGCAAACTCAACTTTTCTACTTTGAAATAACTTCAAACTTACAGGAAAGTTGCAAAGATAATACAAAAATGGTACATAGAACTCCACCATAGCCCCTACCCCAGACATCCAGGCTTATGAACTTTTAGCATTTTGCCACACTTGTTGTATCTCCTTCCTTCCTAGCTTCTAAACATTTGAGGGTAGGTCGCATATATCATGTTCCCTCAACAACTAACACTTCCATCCACATTTCCCAAGGACACTCACTTATGTACAGTCACCAAGTTTTAAAAACGTAACACTCATGTAAAGTCTACAATCCACATTTCAATTTTTTCACTCACTTAGGTACAGTTACCAAATTCGAGAAAGTTAACAGTCGTGTAAAGTCTACAGCCCACATTTTAATTTTTTCCCATTGTCCCAATGGGCATTTTCTCCTCGGTTCCAGTCCAGGATCATGTTTTTTTTTTTTCTTTCTTTAAGTTTTTTTAAAAATTAATATTTTAGTAACATATACAACTTAAAATTTCCCCTTTTAACCATATTCAGCTATATAATTCAGTGGTGTTAATAACATTCACAATGTCATACTACCATCACCAACATCCATTACCAAAAATTTCCTTTATGCAAACAGAAATTCTGTATGAATTGAGCATTGATTCCCCATTCCTCACCCCTCTCCAGTCCCTGGAAACGTGCATTCTAGTTTCTGACTCTGAGTTGCTTATTCCAGTTATTTCATATCAATGGAGTCATACAATATTTGTCCTTTGGTGTCTGGCTTATTTCACTCAACATGATACTGAGGTTTATTCTCGTTTTTGCATGTATCAGAGCTTTGTTACTTTGCACCGTTCCATAATGTTCCATTGCATATATATATACCATGTTTTGTTTATCCATTCATTTGTTGATGGACACTTGGGTTGTGTGACAGGATCATGTTTTGCAATTAACATTCCCTGCCTCTTTGTTTCTTTCTCAAGTGTGGTGACATATACAACATAAAACTCTCCCATCCCAGCCACTCCCAGGCGGTCCATTCAGCGGCCCTAATCACAAAGTGGTGCTATGGGGGCGGGTTTTGAGCCCAGGTCTTTCTGAGTCCTGCCTGAGCTGTCACTTTCAGCTCCGCGCTGCAAATAAGCCACTTGGTCTTGGAAAGAGCCAATGAGCTGATGCAGGGAGGGTGCCCGGCTGTCCCACAACACAGCTCGAGAGGCAGCCTGTCTCTTTTCTGTTTCAACACTATTTTCTACAGTACCTATTACGAGGGACAGGGGAGCTCCACGTTAAAACTGGCAACATCTCTGCCATTTAAAGGACGGAGGCAGAAAATAAAGGGAAGACCTGAGAAATAGGTTGGAAGGGAAAAGAATGGGGGGGTGGTGGAAGGGTAGGTACAGCTAGCTGAGACCTGAAAAATGAGGAAGGGGAGGCATGGGAGAAGCAAGGAGGGCCAGTCCAGGCTGTGGGACTCGACCTTGGGGAGCGCTTGTCCCGGCCAGGGGGAAGGGACCAAATGAGGCGGCGCTGGGGATACTTTTAAAGACCAGATGCCGGGCGTAGAGGCCCAGGACCCTCGCCCCTCGCCAGCCCCCTGGCTTGCAGCGGGCTCTCTCCCTCGCTGCTCCCACATCTTGACTCACATGCCCCCCGGGAGCCCTCGACCCTCCGCGTCTCCACCTCACGCCCACTATATTCTGCTTAGAGACCCTGCTTCTGGTCTACTTCCCCCCCTGTCCGTCCCGAGCCGCAGCCCCAGGGCTCGGGACGCCACAGCAGGCCCTGAAGCTAACGAATGGCGGCCATGGTCGGCGCCCGCCCGGCCTCGCCGACCAAGCCCCCCCGTCGCCCCGGCCAGGGATGAAGGCGTTTCTCAGCCCCGGCCTGTTTCCCACCCTCACCGCCGGACCCCGGGCCTCCCGGTCCCCAAACCCACCCCCCGAAGAACCGGAGGAGGCCGCCCCATCCCCCAACCTCCCGCCGCAGTGGCGCCCGCTCCGCGCATGCGCCCGCGGCGACGCCGCGCGGCGTGCGGCGGACGACGCCGCCTCCCGCGCGCACGCGCAGACCCGTTCCGGCCCGCAGGGGGCGGTGCGTCCCGTGCGCGTGCTCCCGCCGGGCCCCGCCCACCTCCACCTCGGCTTTTCGCGCCGGCGCACGAGGGGGCGGAAGGGCGGAAGGGCGGGGGCGGGCGCGCGCGCCCGAGGCCGGGCGGGCGGCGGAAGCGGGAGGCCGGCCGCGGCGTGGGGGGCGGGGAGCCGGCGCGCGCGCGCGCGCAGCGGGGGCGCGGAAAGCGCGTGTGAGCGTGCCGGGAGGAGGGGGGGGGCCAGCCGAGGCGGGCGGGCGCGCGTGCGAGGCTTTCCCCTCGCTCGGCGGCGGCGGCCTCTTTGTTTGGCGACGAGAGGCGCGACGCCCACTCTGCCCCCGGCCCCGCGCGGAGGGGCGGGGGCGGCGCCGGGAAGGCGACGCCGCCGGCGGCTCCCGGTAAGGAACGCGGGCCGCGGGGGTGGGGTGGGGCGCAGGGCGCGCGGCGCGGGGCCGGGGAGGACGGTTTGAATGGAGCCGGGGCGCCGCGGGGGGGGGGAGGGGGCCGCCGGCGCCCGGAGCGGGCCCGGGCTACGGCGGCGCCCGAGGGTCAAGAAGCCCTGGCCCGCAGCCGCGCGCGCGGGCCGGGCCCCAGCCGCGAGGCCAGGGCCGCTGCAGCAGCCGCGGAGCCCGGGCGCCCCCGGGTGCCCCTCGGACAAAGCTCGTCGCCCCCTGGCCGGCCCCCGTTCCGGGTTCCCCCCTCTCCTGGCCGCGACTAGAGCCGGGCATCGGGGCTTTCCCGGCGGCGTTGTAACAGGTCCCACCCCAGGGTCGCCTCGTTGGCCCGGCTGCGCTCGGTCGGGGGGGAAAAACCCAGATGTGTCCGGGATCAGCATCCGCAGCCCTCTCGGTCGTCACAAAGCCGACCTAAGAGGGTACACAATTTTATTTTTTTAAAAATCACGCCATTCCAGGTTTTCCAGGAGGGGCACACGATCCTCTTCCAAAAAAAAAAAAGAAAGAAAGAAAAAATCTCCCCCCAGTCCCGTGCAGGTAGCGACTTTACAAATCTTTGCCCCCCTACTGGGGGAGCCCAGGCGACGGATGTTTGTGCTTTGAAAGCTTTGTGTTTGTTTTTGCCCCCCTTTTCCCTTCCTTTCCAATTTATTTAAAATGTCTTTAAAAAAAAAAAAGGCGGGGGGGACCTCTTCCTTTTTCTTTTCTCTATTCTTTCCTTGCCTTTTTGGAGTGAATCAATCCTTGGGGAAAGTAGAAAGGGAGTAAGCGCGAGAGCCACTTCCCAGGCGTTGGAAACAAGTTTTCAGTGTGAGATCACAGGCTGGGTTAGCGTGCTCCCCGGCGCTGGCGGTCACTTGGCTGTGTGTTCTCAGGCCAGTGGCTTAAGCTCTCTGAGCCTCTGGTCTCCTCCTCAGTGAAATGGGGCTCACTTCACAAAGGGAGTTGGTCAAAGCCTGTGAAATGGTTCCCGGCAGGGTTATTGAGTTTGGCTGGTCCAGTCTCCTCTTTCACTGTCGAGCAAATACCGGTTCAGTTCCCTCCTGGGTGCGCCCCATGGTTGGGGGTTGGGTGCCCGCAAGGCCCGGCTGGTAGGGGAAGCAGGCCTTAAATAGACGTGGGATGGGGTGGACCCAAGGGGTCCAGCATTTAATCACTTAACACCCTCCCCCACGAGAGGGCTGTGGAACCGGGCATCAGGGAGGCTGCGCGGAAGAGGCGGTCCTCACGGCTGCCCGCGGAGAGTGCCCAGGGTCGTGTTTTCACTGCCACTTGGGGAACTCCTTCCCCTGACCCTCTCGGAGGGGACGTCACTCCGCACTGCTGCAGGTCGCCTCAGTCCTTCGCTAGGTAGCAGTCACCCGTTGGCAAGTCCACCTCCACCTGCCCGGAGTGCCGAGGGAAGGCGCCACGCCTCCCCGACGGGCAGTGGCCGGCCCGGGGCCGGGCACCCAGCGGGCTCAGGAGCGCTCCAGGAGGGTGAAGCGTGTGGCGGCCTTGGGGTGGGGGTGGGGTGGGTGTGGGCGGGGAGCGCCAGGTGCGGGTTTTGGGCTTTTCACCTCCCAGGCCAGTGTTTGCTGAACCTCAGTCCCCCTGGAATTGGGGGTGTGTCCGGGGAGGCGGGCAGCTCGGAGTGGCGGTAAGGAGAGCCCGATCTGGACTCCGACTTCCTGGATCCACGTGCATCCTTCCAGCTCCTAGCTTGACCTTGAGCAAGCGCTTCGCAGTTGGCCCCCGCTGGGACGACGCCACCCCATCTGTGGTCGGGAGGGTTGAACGGGAACAGGGCAAGTCGCTTAGAAGGCCGCGGGGCCCGGCCGTAGTACGCGCTCGATTCTGGAGTCTTAATATTATTTACTTCATTTTGTGTGGGGGTGGTGAATCAGCTGTTCAGGGCACTAAAAATGTAATTTAGAGTCACCCTAAATCCCAGCAGCCTCCGCTGGCTGTCTGGTTATATAATATACGTGTGTGTTTAATGCCTTTGAAATCAGCGCACAGGTAATTATGAAGGCAGTAAATGTCCCTCCCTCTGCCACAGTCATCGTTTTGCGTCCGTCCTTTCCAGCGATGTCGCTCCTGGATTTGGGGGTTTGGGGGCAGGGGAGCGGCGGCCTCTGAACGCCGGTGTGGGGCAGTGCCGTGGTCTCCCCACTCTCCTGGCGTGCAGGGCTGATTCTTCACAAGCGATGCGCGCTCCTCGCGGGCACTGGGAGGTAGCGCGGGCGCCCCCGTGGCCCCCGTGGCCTCAGCACCTTGCCACGTACTGCCTGTGGGGAGAGTGGGAGCGACCAGGCGTTGGGGGCGAATGGCTGCCCAGAAGAACGTTCCGCCAGCGAAGAAGCTGAGCCCCGCCGGGGACCCCGAAGCCAGCCGCCGGGTCTGACCCTGGCTCCCCCACTCGGCGCCCCCACGAAAGGGGGAGGAGGTTGCCCGGCCCCGGCGAGTGAGTGCTCAGGTGGGCTGGCCTTTTGCCCCCGCCCTGGGCTGCCCCTGCACAGAGGAACTGTTCCCGGCCACCCTGACAGCAACGTGCCTGGAGGGCCCCGGGGGCATGCGTGCGGGAAGCGGCCCTCCTGCGCCTTGCCCGTTCACGGAGTGACAGGTGTCCTCTGTGGGGCAGTAATAGTAGCCCCGCATAGGGGGGTTGCTGGGACTAAATGACACGAATGGGAAGTGCTTAGAACGGTGGCCAGCGCACAGAGAGCGCATAGCAGCTGGGAGTTTTGAGCCTTTGCTCTGGTTCCTAGAACGTTCTGGTGGGGGGAGAGAGAGAGAATGACAGAACGTGTTTTTGTCCCACTGCAGTAGGCCTGTGTGCTTCCAAAGTGGTAGCACAGGAACCAGCGCCTTCATTCTGCCCTTTTTAAAAAAAAAACTTTAAAAATCTTGGGCTCTGTTACTTTACCACGAGGCCCCGGAAAGAGGTGAGCGTTGGGTGGCGTGAGTTTTTAAAAATATCCAACGTTCGTTCCCCTTGACACATATTTCCTCGTGCCGTGTAACATGGGAACATTTAAGAGGGTGGAAGTTTGACAAAAATCACAACGAAGGGGACATGTAGAACCTTCTGCTACAGAAGGGAAGTGGCACCGCTGGGGTCCCAGGGCGACGCTTGCGGAGGAACCCGTGGGAATCCAGTTCGGGGCCCAGGGAGCCGCGGGCGCTGCCGCCTTGGAGCTGTGGTCCCTGAGAAGGGGCGTGGGGGCGCGTTGACAGGATCGGCGGCCGCTGGTTGGGGTTTCCCGGGAGCCGCGAGTGGTGTATAATTGCCGCGGGTGGAGTGGTGTATAATTGCCGCGGGTGCGGACGTGACACTGTGGAATCCGGCCTTGATTTCCCTTCCTGCTGGAAAGGGCCTGGGGGAAGCAGCAGGCTGAGTTAGGCTTGTCGGGGGGTGCATTTCCCAGGGCAGCGGGAGGCACCTCATGCCCTCGGAAGAGGGGCTTTCCTGGGGAAACGGGCGACACGAGCCGGGCAGACGCTGCGCCCGGCGCCGGGCGGGCCTCGGAGCCCCGGCCCGAGAGCCTCGCTCCGGCACGTGGCCGCCTCGCACTTCCGCGCGCGGGCCCCAGCCACCCCGGGGAGCCGCCTGAGCGTTGCTGGGCGCGTGTGGGGGTCACCAGCCCGCACTGCGGCCAGGGGCGGGCCCGTTTTTTGATAGCGATGGGCTCCCCAGGGACCCCCGGGGTATTTTTAAGTTCTCTGCTTGCCAGCCGGTCGTGCCCCGCTGGCTCAGGAAGCAGGTGGCCACGCGGCCGGCGCCGCCTCACCCGTGGCAGCGGGCGCGGTGGGGGCTCCGACGGGCGCCGGCCTGACCTGCCCCGGAAGTCCCGGCTGGCGGCGGGGTGTGCCGCCTCCTTGTCCCCCCGCGAGGCTGGAGCTCCCGGGAGGTGAAGCCGCCGGCGTGCACCCCGGTGGCCGCCAAGCACGGGACCCCGCAGCGCGCGGCGCGGCCTTGCCTGCCTTTGCGCTTCCCGCCCGTCCTGCACCTTCGGGTCCTGACTCGGTCGCGCTGGCCCTGGTGTCGGACCCGAGGCGCAGCTCCGCTCTGTCCCTGCCTCGGGCAGGTGACTCCACCTCCCGACAGAACAGCTCCTTTCCGCCCGAGTGTCCCCGTATCCAGCAGCCGCCGCCGGACCAGGGGGAGGAGAGCGGGGGCCGGAAGCCAGCCCGCTTGGCACCCCAAGCCCGGCTCCCAGGCCGTTCGGCCCTTCCTGGGTGCCGTGGTGCATTTCCGGATGCCTCTCACCCCTCGGCCCTGCCTTCGTCACCCTGGAGCCCTCTCTCTTTCCCGCGCTCACATCGCCTTCCTCACGCGGTCCAGAGAAACCTTCTAAACACATCGCCAGGCCGGCCAGGGGACCGGGGCGTGCAGGGTGGCCCCGAGCCGGCAGCCGCAGTGGCCGCCCCTCTCCCGACCACTGCACAGCGGGTCCCTTGACCGAGAACGCACCGAGTCGTGCTCCCAGCGTCCGAGGCGCTCCGCAAACCACGGCACAGCAGAGCCCCCGGGACCGCGCACTCGGTCGCCGTGACCAACGCGGGAGTGCCGCATTCGCCGGTGGAGCCGCACGCGCTGGCCTGGAATGGGACACGGAGCGCGTCCCCGTTGGCCAAGTCACCCCAAAGGAAGGTGCGACTCCAGATTGTTCCAAAACCAGCCTGTCACCGCTGCCAACTGAAAGCACTGTGTACCTGTCGAAATACGGCATTATTGAAGAGATAGAGCACACCTGCAGCCTTGAAAGCATTAAAAAAAACCACCATCAGACCGCGCCACCCCCCTGCCCGGCGCAGTCCAGTGGCTTCCCGTTGCGCCTTACCAGAGCCCGACCTCCTCGGTCACCCTCAAGGCCCGTGACCTGCCCTCCACCCCCACCGATGTCACCAGCTGCCACGCTCCGCGCACACTCTCTGCTGCAGCCGCGCTGGCCGCCTCGCCGCGCCTCAGCATGCACACAGACGGGCCGCCTCAGGGCCCTCGCGGTGCTGTTCCCTCTGCCGGGACACTCTGCCCCTTGCCTGCGCTCAGGCCTCCGCACAGCCGTCCCCGTCGCCGAGGTGGCCACGGCCGCCGTGCCGGGAGGAGCGCTTGCCCTCAGCCCCCCGTCTCCCTGCTTGGTTGTGTTCTTCCAACACCCACGCCCCCTCCGTGACATCATGGCACGTTTCTTTGTCCCTGCCGCTCTCGTGCCACCTTCACCGGGCAGGGACGTTGTCGTTCTTTGTGAGCCTGGCCCCTGGCATCCTGCATGTCACAGTCGGGCACTCAGCTGGTGTCCGTGGGGCGACGGGCCACGTGGGTTCTGGTGTCTTCATCAGCATGTCCTCAGGACGGGGTGGCCCTTGGTGGCCTGGAGGGCCTGTTTCGAGGGGCCCCTCGGCAGGCAGGGGTCCCACGCGCCACTGCCTGCTCGGTGTTCCCCGTCATTTCCGCCTGTCACTCCTGGTGCTCAGTGTGGGCGTCCTGCAGGGACCGTAGACCCACGGGTGGGTCAGGGCCTCCACCGGGCGGGTCTGGACCAGCCTTTAGAAAGAGAAAGAACACAAGGTGCCCGCGTTCAGAGGAAGCGTGGGGCAGGACCCATTTGTGAACTGTGTTGGCAGTTACTTTTTTTTTTTAAGATTTATTTTATTTATTTCTCCTCCCCCCCCAGTTGTCTCTTCTCTGTGTCCTTTTGCTGCATGTTCTCCTTTGTCCGCTTCTGTTGTTGTCAGCGGCACAGGAATCTGTGTTTCTTTTTGTTGCGTCATCTTGTTGTGTCAGCTCTCTGTGTGGGCAGCGCCATTCCTGGGCAGGCTGCACTTTCTTTCACGCTGGGTGGCTCTCCTTACGGGGCGCACTCCTTGCGCGTGGGGCTCCCCTACGCGGGGGACACCCCTGCGTGGCACGGCACTCCTTGCGTGCATCAGCACTGCGCATGGGCCAGCTCCACACGGGTCAAGGAGGCCCGGGGTTCGAATCCTGGACCTCCCATGTGGTGGGCGGACGCCCTAACCGCTGGGCCAAGTCCGCTTCCCTGTGGTTACTTTTTTTTTTCCCAAAAAAAAGCTCCCTCCCCCAGTAACCTCTCATCTACCTTCCGTATCTGCGAATTTGCTGCTTGTAGTCATCTCTTGCAAGTGACATGAGACAACAGCCATCCCCCTGCGCCACGCGTGCTTGGCGGCACCCGGCGGCATGCACAGATCTCCCCGCAGCGGCGAGTCGCGGAACGTCATTCTGTCTCACGGCGGAATGATACTCCGTTGTGTGTCTGTACCACCGTTTGCTTGGCCCCAGAGCAGTCCCTTGATTTGTGTTTGTGCTGTGTCACCTTGTCACTGTGAGTCACGGTCCATATGGTCTGAAAAACCCCTGTCCAGTGCGTAGATGGTGGGAGAGCGTTCACCTTCTCGCCGTGTAGACACGACCCCCTGTCTGTCCAGAGCGCAAGCTCCTTGAGGGCAGAGGACTGTCCCGGTGGTCTTCCTAGCCCCTGGAGCATCGTCGGGAAGTGCTTTGACGAGTTTTCAGGTGAATGAAGATCTAAGAAGGGGCGGGGTGGGTTGCAACGACTAAAACGGTAGCAGTTCCCGCTGCTGCAGGTGGTACTTGGTAACAGCTGGGCTCGTCTGCCTTAGAGGTAGAGCTGAAAAGACCTCCTAGTTTATCCCCACGACACGGGTTTTGGTTGCAGAAACGTACTCCCTTCTCAACATAGGGCAAGGCCTTACCTCTTACTTAGGTCGTGAGGAAACACCGCAGGGCAGCCAGCACAGGAAGCCCCGGCGTTCTTGGGAATAAGCCATTTGCCCGTGTTCCCTGAGCCTGCAGCTCCCCGTCTCGTGTCGTTTCACCATCCACGGGCGAGCACGTCCAACGCCATCGGGTTGGGCGTGGAGAGGTTTCTCAGTAGAATATTAGAGTGGCGATCTCTTTCTGTAAATCAGATGTAATAAATGGGCCAGAGGGGAGTGGCGGTGGTTCAAACAGTTGGACACCCGCCTCCCACGTGGGAGGTCCTGGGTTCAGTTCCTGGTGCCTCCTAAAGAAGAAGAGCTGATGCAGTGAGCAGATACAACAAGCAGGGAATGGATGTGGCTCAAGCAGCTGGGCACCTGCCTCCCACGTGGGAGGTCCTGGATTCGGTCCCCCGTGCCTCCTAAAAAAAAGATGAGCGCACCCAATGAGCGGACACAGTGAGAGACAGACAAGGGCGCCGTTGGGGGGCGGGGGGATAAATGGGCCAGTTGGTTCATCCAGGGGCCCCCCCCCCACTTGGCTCCAGTGTTGGGTCTCTGCAGATGAAACGCATCCACGAAAGACTTTCTCCAAGCCCAAGAATAACGGACCTTGTCTCGGGGCCCCACTTAGCGCTGCTCGTCTTAGTTTCCTGGGCTTGCCGAAACCTGACCAGCACCGGGCGGCTTCAAGCAACAGACACTGACTCTCCCCCCGTTCTGGGGGCTGGCGGTCCGAAATCAAGGTGCGCGCAGGGCCCGGCGCCCTCTGGCGCTCCGGCCGAGGGTCCCTCCCTGCCCTCCTCCCTCCTCCTGGCCTGTCGTGGCCGGCGGCCGCCCGTGGCCTTCGGCCGTGGCACACCGCTCCCGTCGCGGCGTCCGTCCTCACGTGCGTTCCCCGCTCCGTGTCCGGGGCGCTGTGTCCGGGTTTCTCTCTCTTTGTGAGGAGCCCTGTCGTTTTGGACTTAGGGCGCCCTGTAACCCGACACAACCTCGTCTTAGCCAGCTCCCCCTGCCAGGACTCTCCTTCTGGGGTGTTGGGGTGAGGACTTGAACATGCTCTGGGGAGGATGCAGTTTAGCCCAAGCACTGGTTCTCAGGCGAGATGGAAATCCCACAGTCCCTCGGCAGACCCCGGAGGGGGTCCGGGCGCCTGTTAGCAGCCCGCCCCGGGGCTGCACGCCAGCAACGGGCGTTTCTACTTTAAACGGTCATTTCCATCAAGTCGAAAGTGGGCGGAAAACCACGCCGTTCTCAGATGCTTCAATCCTCCTGTTTCCACAACAGCATTTCACAGATCACTTCCCTGGGCCTTTATTTCATGGATGTTTTTCAGACCTAGGTTGGTTTTTTCCTTTAAAAGTGAAAAACAAAACCAAAAAACCCAATTGCAAGCATAAGCAGACGATTATTTAAAAACAAGCACCCAGACTATACCCCCAAACCCCGGAAGGCTGCGACGTGGGAAGCCCGGTCCCCCCCCAGGCCTCCTGAGGGAGCTCGGCCGCCTGCGTTCCCGGGGCTGGCTCCTGCGCGCAGACGCACGCGCATCACTCCCAGCACAGCTGGCCCCGGCTCGGCCTGCCTCATGTCCAAGCCCTTCTCTTCCCTGCCGTCTCTTCAAGCCATCCTCACGTCAGTGCGTAAGAAGGTACCTCGTTCTCTCTCCCATTGCTGCAAAATAGCCATAACCTAAAATTCACCATTTTAGCCATATCTTTAAAAAATCACGTGAAACCTGGAACAGTTTTTTTTTTTTTTTAAAGGACCAGCTTCAGAATACATCTGTCCTTTAAACATTCTTATGTGTACTGTTCAGGGCATTTATTTCCAGAACTTTGTCATCATCCCACACAGGAACTCATTAAGCGATAGTTTGCCATTCTCCCCTCCCTCCACCCCATTCCAACCCCAGCCTTTTATTTATTTATTTATTTAACCCCCCCCCCCCCCCGTGTCTGCTCTCTGTGTCCATTCGCTGTGTGTTCTTCTGTGTCGGCTTGTATTCTTCTTGGTGGCACCAGGAATCTGTGTCTCTTTTTGTTGCGTCATCTTGCTGCGTCAGCTTTCTTTGTGTGGCGCCACTCCTGAGTGGGCTATAATTTTTTTTGTGTGCTGGGCGGCTCTCCTTACGGGGTGCACTCCTTGCACGTGGGGCTCCCCTATGCGGGGGACACCCCTGCGTGGCAGGGCACTCCTTGTGCGCATCAGCACTGCGCATGGGCCAGCTCCACACAGGTCAGGAGGCCCGGGGTTTGAACCCTGGACCTCCCATGTGGTGGACACATGCTCTATCAGTTGAGCCAAATCTGCTTCTGAAACCCCAGCCTTTTAAAACGGCACCCCGACTTTGCGTGGCAGGGACTGGGGCGGGGGGGCTTCTGGCCGCTGGACGATTGGGGTGCTTGCCAGAGCAGTGCAGGTGACGGGGCCAGGTCACCTTCAGACCTTTGGGCCCTGGGTACCCGGGGCCCCGTTCTCAGCTCGCGGCCTCCTGGACGTTGGTCGAGATGCCTTACCTTTCAGCTTTTAGACTCTCGCCCCCGAGCGGGAGTCTTCTTGCTGTCGTCATGTTTCTTCCGCCGCCCGCCTGGGCTCCCAGCCTCTTTCCTCCTTGTGGAGGGCCTGGGCGACCCAGCCCGGGGGCCGCGCCCAGGCCGCCAGCTCCCACCCCGTCCACAAGTCCTGCTGGCTCTTGCCGTTTCAGCCCCTGGGTCCCCACCGCCTGCGCTCCCCCCACCTGCTCCCGCGTGACCTTCAGGTTTGTGATGGACCTCAGGGTTGTGGGTTCCGTCGCCGCCGCTGGCCGGACTTGTAGCTGAGGGACTCGTCCCAGGAGTCGAGGCGGCAGCGTGGAGGCCACCAAAGGCCCCAGACGCCTCTCAGGACCTGGCTGGCAACGCCAGCTCTTCAGTGCCTGTGTGGAAAGGGCCGGGTGGCTTGGTGATGGAAGGAGAGGTGGGAGAGGGGCTGTCTGCCCTCAGAGCCCCCCTCTCTTAGAGTCTCTGCTCGTGAGACGCGCTGGATCCAAGGGGAGGAGGGGGCGTCGCAGCCGCGCAGGGCTGAGCCCCTCGATTGCCAGGGCCGCGTCCCTCGGCAGCTGGCCCTCCTCGGCGCCCCGGGCCTGTGGCGTGCGGCCTCTGCTCTCCGAGGGGAAGCAGGCTGCAGGCAGGAGCGGGTTTGTCCCGGGGGAGGCAGCAGGCTCTGCGGGCGGTGCCTTCGCGCCTTGTGGGGGAAGAGCCCCTCGGTGGGCTTGCTGGGGCTGGAGGGCCGGCTCGGCGGGGGGCCGCACGCACAGGGCTGACAAGCGGCAGGCGGCCGTGCTCGGGCCACGTGGGGGCCTTGCTGCCCCAAGGCGCTTGGCGCACGGTGGCCCACGTGGTTGCCAGCATGGGGGGAACGGGGGCACGGGGGGCCCGAGCTGCTGGCTCCAGGTCCGCCCTTGGCCAGGGCTGCGCTGCGGCAAGCTCCACGTGGCCTGGGCCCTGGCCCCAGCTGTGTGACCTGAGCCTCGGAGAACCCCCTGTCAGCTGGGACCAAAGATGGTCCCTCCACGTAGCATGGCACCGAGGGGTGAGAGTCTGTGCTGTGGCTGCCACGGGGGTCCACGCCCACGCCGCCCCTCCCCGGCCACGCCCTCCTCCCCCACGGCTTCCTTGGGACCAACTCCCTCCCGCAGTTGAAAATCACTGGCCCGTGAACCACGCCGCCACCCCCCTGATTCCATAGCAGCCCATTCCCCCCTGTGTCCTCCTGTCCTCAGAGTAGACACCGAGCTCTTAAAAAGGACCCCGAAAGCATCGGTTGATAAAGAAAATGTCTGCTAAATTGGACTTCCTAGAAATGAGAACGTCTCATCACAAGACATGGTTAAGAGCACGCAGAGGCAAGTGGCAGGCAGGGAGAAGGTCGTGGCCTCCACGTGTCCCCCAAGAACGGCCGTGGGGTGGCCTGTGAGCAGGTGGGAAGGTCCTCGGCTCATCAGTCGGGCGGGCCAGGCCATTCAAGCCCTCAGGAGGTCCTTATGCTGGAACGGGTGGGGTGAGAAAGACCACAGCCCCCAGCGCAGGCGCCAACCCCGACGCTGTGCAGCCGGACGCACCCGGCTGGCGGGTGGGGTGTCGACCTGCACCTGCGGAAAACGGGCGCCAACCCCCCTCCAGATGAAGCGCTTAGGGCCAGGAGCTCGAGGAAAAGGAGGGCCTGTGTCCAGCAAACGGCGTTGTCCGTCACAGCTCTTCACGACGGCCAAACACCAGCAGCCCGGTGCCCACCCAAAGAAGACGATCAAGAGAAAAAGGACCCGGTTTGATTCGGCGTTTACGTGAAGTTCAGTCACAGGCCAAGTGGGCCCGTGGTGAGAAGGTCAAAACAGCAGGGCTCTCGGAGGACGTCCTGGGAAGTGCTGTGTGTGACGGAGGATGCACCACGCTGTGCTCCTGTGGTGGGGACACTGTCTGTACGCTACGTCGCACTCCGAAGCAAACAGCAGAGTGCGTGTCACTCGGGGGTTGAGCGCCTGCCTCATGTATGAGGTCCTGAGTTCGGTCCCTGGTGCCTCTTTTCTTTTTTTTTAAGTTTTTTTTTCTCTCCCCTACCCCCTCTGTTCTCCCCAGTTGTCTACTCTCTGTGTCCATTCGCTGCGTGTCCTCCTGTGACCGCTTCTGTCCTTATCAGCGGCACAGGTATCTGTGTTTCTTTTTGTTGCGTCATCTTGTTGTGTCAGCTCTCCATGTGTGCGGCACCACTCCTGGGCAGGCTGCACTTTCTTTCGCGCTGGGCGGCTCTCCTTACGGGGCACACTCCTTGCACGTGGGGCTCCCCTACACGGGGGACACCCCTGCGTGGCAGGGCACTCCTTGTGCACATCAGCACTGCGCATGGGCCAGCTCCACACGGGTCAAGGAGGCCCGGGGTTTGAACCACGGACTTCCCATGTGGTAGGCAGATGCCCTAACCACTGGGCCAAGTCCACTTTCCCCTGGTGCCTCTTAGGTGCTAGGCTGAAGAGCAGAGCACCGCTCCCCCATCTCAGTTTCCTTTCCTCTCTCGTGATGCCAGCTGCTGGCCTGTGCTCGGTCCCCTGCGGGCACCAGCAGCCTGGCGCGGTGCTCAGGGGTTTGCCAGCGCCCTCCCCGCCACACTGCCTGGCACGGGTCTGCCATTGCGTCTCTGCTCTTTGAGCGCCTGCTCCTATCCCACGTGCTTCCACACATCCCATCAAGAAATGAGTCTGCTGGCGGTGGCCGCTTGCCTTTGCCCACCTCATTGGAGCTTGACGCTTAAGAGGTGGCAGCTTCGGAAGTAAATGCCATTTTGAAATGCCCCCTATGGAACCCGTTACGGCTCAGAAACGGACCCCGTGGCCACCTTGAGGCTCAGGGATCTCTGCACCCGCCTCTCCTGTGAGCTGCTGTGCCTGGCTGTAACGAAGCTGGCGCTGCCCCGAGGGAAGCAGGTACTACCTACTGGTGGTGACGGCACCGGGTGTTTTCTGTGGGAAGAGGGAAGTAGGTCAAATGCAGAGTGTAAAGCTACCCTTGGAGGAGCTGTGGTTTCAGAATCACCTCTTAGTGGATGCTCGTCGCCACGGCTACCCTAGGACAGGAAGAGATCCGCGTCTTTGACGGTGAGCCTTTCCTTGGGTGGTGGGTTGCAGCTGGCTTGTTGACTTAGAATAAAGATCTTGGGAAGCAGACATGGCTCAAGGGATAGGGCTTCTGCCTACCATATGGGAGGACCCGGGTTTGATCCCTGGGGCCTCCTGGTGAAAGAGAAGAGAAAGTGTGTGTCTGCTGTGAGCCAGTGCCCGCGTGGCAAGGAGAGTGCCTGTGCAAGTGAGTCACGCAGCAAGATGATGATGCAACAAAAGAGAGACAAGGGGAGAGTCAAGGTGAAGTGCAGCAGAGACCAGGAACTGAGGTGGCGCAATTGACAGGGAACCTCTCTCCACATCAGAGGTCCTCAGGATCGAATCCCGGTGAATCCTAGAGGAGAGAAAATGAGAAGAGAAGACAAAAAGAGAGAGATAGATACAGAAGATCACACAGCGAATGGATACAGACAGCAAAAATAGCAGGGGAGGGCGAGGGGGAAATAAAATAAATCTTTCTATGAAAGAAAAGCTCTCCGAGTGAGAAGGAAACCATAAGCCGCCCAATGCTGCGGGACTCGTTTGGGATCTCCTCCCCTCCCTGCAGGGCTCTGGGGGCCGGAGGGGCGGTGGAGAGGACGGGCGGAGGGAAGCAGGACGGGCGGAGGGAAGCACTGAGGAACCGAGCACCCACCACCTGCCCTGGCAGGCCCGCTCCGCTCAGCTCGTCCACCGGTGAGGGACTGCTGCGGGTCTCCATGGGCCTGCGTCCCAGCAAGGGGCGCCTGTACCCCAGCCGGAGACCAGCGTGGCATCGCCTCGTCAAACGCCGGCGCCGTTCCTGAGGCAAAATGCATGAAAGTCACGGGCAGACGAGGCGGCTCGGGGTTTGCTTCCCCATGAGATTTGTCTCACCTTTTTTTTTTTTAGATTTATTTATTTCTCTCCCCTCCCCCCCCCCGTTGTCTGTTCTCTGTGTCTATTTGCTGCGTCGTTGTCTTTGTACGCTTCTGTTGTCAGTCGCACAGGAATCTGTGTCTCTTTTTGTTGCGTCATCTTGTTGTGTCAACTCTCCGTGTGTGCGGCGCCATTCCTGGGCAGGCTGCACTTTCTTTCGCGCTGGGCGGCTCTCCTTACGGGGCGCACTCCTTGTGTGTGGGGCTTCCCTACATGGGGACACCCCTGCGTGGCAGGGCACTCCTTGCGTGCATCAGCACTGCGCATGGGCCAGCTCCACATGGGTCAAGGAGGCCCGGGGTTTGAACTGTGGCCCTCCCATGTGGTAGACGGACGCCCTATCAGTTGAGCCAAATACACTTCCTGTCTCACCTTCATTAAAAAGCGTTTTGTTTCTTGCCAAGCTCAAGCGTTTTGTTTCTTGCCAAGCTCCCTGGATTTTGGCTTGGGGGTGAGGGATCGTGCGGGGAGCTGCCAGTTCTCCAGCGCTCTGGAGGGTCCATCAAGGAAGAACTCCGAGGTCCCTGGAGCCGGGCGGGAGGCCAGGGAAGGGTGTGGTGGTTTGGAGCTGCAGGTACCCCAGAAAGCCACGTTCCTGAAGCCAAGCCGCAGCCACATGTGTCAGCCCGTCGTCAGCAGGACTGCTGGGTGAGGAGGCTTCCCTGAGGATGGGGCTTAGCCCTCTTACCGGAGGCCTTTCCAAATGGAACGAGTGCAGAGAAGTGTTTCCTCTCAATAGCACGCCGTTTGGGTTTGTTCCTGGACAGGCCTCCTTGAATTTAAAAACTTCATATACTCCAGAATTTACTGGCCTTAGGAAGTAACAAGTGCCCAGTAAAGTTGAGGGACAAAGACAGCCACTCCAAAAAAACAAAAGGCAGTAGAAACACAGAGCAGATCTGTGCCCCTCCTGCCTGAGAGCGGAATAACACGGAGTGTGTCAGGACCAGAAAGCGCACTGAGGCTGGCAGGCTTCACGTCTAGAGGATTATTTAACGATAAAAGTTGTCAGACGTCACGTTGCCTGATGAAAAGCTTATCTAGGATCTCTGTTGCTAGAATAGGAGTGAGCAAAACCACGGAAGCCATGAACCCTGATGTCAGCTGTGGACTCCAGTTCATGGTGCAGCTGTAACCCTGTTTGTCTTCAGTTGTAACAGAGTCACAACGCTCGTGCACAGTGTTAAAATCAGAGGCCAGCGTGAGGGAACTCCTTTCAAGGGGAGACCTCCCACAAGGTCCTTCTGTAAGCCTGTAACTTCTCCAAGCCAACAAAAAGCAAAGAACAGCTTCCCTAGGCCGCGCCGGGCACTTGCAGCGAGCGAGGAGCTGCGAGTGGAGCCGCCGGGAGGGCGGGCACGGCCCCTCCACCTCCCCGCACTGCCACCCCGTCCCACCAGGCCAGGGCCCTGAGCAGCCGGGGAGCGGCGGGCACACCAGCGCCGGGCACTTGCCCTGAGCGAGGAGCTGCGAGTGGAGCCGCCGGGAGGGCGGGCACGGCCCCTCCACCTCCCCGCACTGCCACCCCGTCCCACCAGGCCAGGGCCCTGAGCAGCCGGGGAGCGGCGGGCACACCAGCGCCGGGCACTTGCAGCGAGCGAGGAGCTGCGAGCGGAGCCGCCGGGAGGGCGGGCACGGCCCCTCCACCTCCCCGCACTGCCACCCCGTCCCACCAGGCCAGGGCCCTGAGCAGCCGGGGAGCGGCGGGCACACCAGCGCCGGGCACTTGCCCTGAGCGAGGAGCTGCGAGTGGAGCCGCCGGGAGGGCGGGCACGGCCCCTCCACCTCCCCGCACTGCCACCCCGTCCCACCAAGCCAGGGCCCTGAGCAGCCGGGGAGCGGCGGGCACACCAGCGCCGGGCACTTGCAGCGAGCGAGGAGCTGCAAGTGGAGCCGCCGGGAGGGCGGGCACGGCCCCTCCGCCTCCTCCCCGCACTGCCACCCCGTCCCACCAGGCCAGGGCCCTGAGCAGCCGGGGAGCGGCGGGCACACCAGCGCCGGGCACTTGCCCCGAGCGAGGAGCTGCGAGTGGAGCCGCCGGGAGGGCGGGCACGGCCCCTCCACCTCCCCGCACTGCCACCCCGTCCCACCAAGCCAGGGCCCTGAGCAGCCGGGGAGCGGCGGGCACACCAGCGCCGGGCACTTGCCCCGAGCGAGGAGCTGCGAGTGGAGCCGCCGGGAGGGCGGGCACGGCCCCTCCACCTCCCCGCACTGCCACCCCGTCCCACCAAGCCAGGGCCCTGAGCAGCCGGGGAGCGGCGGGCACGCCAGCGCCGGGCACTTGCAGTGAGCGAGGAGCTGCGAGCGGAGCCGCCGGGAGGGCGGGCACGGCCCCTCCGCCTCCTCCCCGCACTGCCACCCTGTCCCACCAAGCCAGGGCCCTGAGCAGCCGGGGAGCGGCGGGCACGCCAGCGCCGGGCACTTGCAGTGAGCGAGGAGCTGCGAGCGGAGCCGCCGGGAGGGCGGGCACGGCCCCTCCACCTCCCCGCACTGCCACCCCGTCCCACCAAGCCAGGGCCCTGAGCAGCCGGGGAGCGGCGGGCACGCCAGCGCCGGGCACTTGCAGTGAGCGAGGAGCTGCGAGCGGAGCCGCCGGGAGGGCGGGCACGGCCCCTCCACCTCCCCGCACTGCCACCCCGTCCCACCAGGCCAGGGCCCTGAGCAGCCGCTGGGAGAGAGCGGCGGGCACACCAGCGCTGGGCACTTGCAGCGAGCGAGGAGCTGCGTGTGGAACCGCCGGGAGGGCGGGCACGGCCCCTCCACCTCCCCACACTGCCACCCCGTCCCACCAAGCCAGGGCCCTGAGCAGCCGCTGGGAGAGAGCGGCGGGCACGCCGGGGTTTCCTTCTGGCCTCTGCCGGGGCCGTGGGTGCTCTTAAGTTCCGGTGTCCTTCTTGTGTCTTCCCAGATTTCATCAGTGAGAATGTCGGGCTTTATTTTTTCTTGAAGACTAAAGACAATTTTTAGTTTAAGGTCATCTAACTACATAGTGGGTCCCGGGTCACCTGAAAACGGAACCCTTCTTAGAGCACATTTATAACGTTTACCAACCACTCTCTGGTTACACCAAGCAGGACTTCCCAGCATCCCTGCATTTTTAAAAGCTGAGTTTTGGATTTTTTCGTAGACACTCAGGGTCCTGTAGTTCTGGGTATTAGTTTTTAGTTTTGTACCACAACAGTAGTCAGACTTCAGACATTCAACTGTCACTCATACACGTTTGTGATATCATAGTACCATTGTTTAATACAGTGTTTTTCTCTTTAAGTGAGTTGGCTTTTTAAACTCCAGTTCCTTTGTTTTAAAGGAAACCTGTTTTCACTTCCTTAAATGGAAAAACCTGCATCAGTTGCGATAAAATGTGTATTTTTGTGGACTCTAAGAAGGTGCAGTCAGATGGTGTTGCCACCAAGGCTTTGAGCCTTAGTCTGTCTGCTCTCTCTTAAATAAGCAGTTTAGCCTGTCCGCCCCGCCTCGAGCACTTTCTCTTTGGTGTGACCAGAAACATAGGAAGAGAAGGATGGCCAGGTGAGCCCCAGGTGAACCCCAGCCAGGGCTGGAGTCCCTGGGCTCTCTGATTGGATTCTTTAAGTTTTGGTAACATAGAAAAGGTAGAGTTTGCCATTTTAGCCGTCGTGTCACCCACAGCAGAAGCTTTGTGTCTTTTAAGCAGTAGCGCCCTGTCCCCCTGCCCACTTACCCTCGTAACCTCTGATCTCTCTGTCTCTCTGAATTTGCGTGTTCTAGCTATTTCATACAAGTGGACTCACGGACACTGTCTTTTTGCGTGTGGCTTATTTCACTCAACTTCCTGTCTTCGGGGTTCGTCCGCGTTGTGGCGGTTTTCAGGACTTGGTTCTTTTTAGGGCGGGATGAGATTGCGTTCTATGGCCACACCTCCTTGTGTTTATCCGTCGTCTGGGCGGGTGCTGGGGTTGCTTGCTTCTCGGCTGTTGTGAAGAACGCCGCAGTGAGCGGGGATGTAAAGTCTTCTGTTCTTTGGGTGTATACCTAGGCGTGCAGTTGCCAGGTCGCAGCAGTGATTCTGCGTTGAACCTTTTGAGGACCCACAAGCCGATTTCCGGCAGTGTGTGCGGCTCCATTCTGCCTGCGTCCTCACCGACACTGTGCTTTCCCGTGTCGGGTAACCGCCAGCCGGGGGTGTGACGCGGTACCTCGCACGTTTCCGTTTCCCCGATTCCCTCATGGCCGGCCCTGTCGCGCATCTTTCCGCGAGCTCACTGGCCACTTCCCTGGAGAAACGTCCGCCCGAGCCCTCGGCCTGTGGGCTGCCTGGGCTGCCTGGGCGTCGCTGGGCGCATCCGGTCTGATTCTGTACCCCTGAGATGACTTCCCCCCCAGAAGCATGGAGGAGAAGGGGTTGGGGCGGCGGTGGGGTCTCTGTCGGGGGGGTGATCCTAGCCTCCCCGCGCGCCCCACACTGACGGCGGCTTCTCTCCAGCAGGAGGCCTCTGTGCGCGGCTGCCGTGAGGATGTCCACCTCGGACCCACCCCTGGGCGGGACGCCTCGGCCGGGGCCCTCCCCGGGCCCAGGCCCCTCCCCGGGAGCCATGCTGGGCCCCAGCCCGGGCCCCTCCCCGGGCTCCGCCCACAGCATGATGGGGCCCAGCCCGGGGCCCCCGTCCTCCGGACACCCGCTCCCGACCCAGGGCCCCGGCGGGTACCCCCAGGACGGCATGCACCAGATGCACAAGGTAGGGCGCCCCGCCCCCCACACGCGCCCCCGCCGGCCCGGCCCACCTGCTCCCCCGTCCTCCCTGCCCCCAGCACGTCTGGGCTGGCCCCTCCCAGGAGGGCTGGTGGAGAGGCTTTCACGCTGTGGGACCCCCACCCAACGGCACAAGGTCCACGTGCCGGGCACTGGAGGGGCAACCTGCCACGTGGCACGGCCCCCACGGGCCAGCGGCCCCCCATCCTGGGTCTCCACACCCATCTCCCGCCTCGGAAACGCAGCGACATCGGTCTTTCCACGAGAAGGAGGAAAAGCGGGTCCCAAAAAGGAGGCCCATCTGGCTGCTCTGCCGGGCCCCGGCGCCCCGTGCAGCTCCCTGCGCCTCGAGCGCGGGCCCTGCTGGCCTGACGGGAGCTTTGGGCCAGCGAGGTGTGAAAGTCTCTTCTAACCCGCGTGCTCCAGGGTGATGGCTGGAGGAAATATCCCCTGATGCACGGGCGTCCAGCAAGAAGACGCCGCTTCGGGGACCCCAGAGGCCCTGCGCCAGCCTCTCTGAGTCCTCAGCCCCCCCAGAGCGGTCCATGTGCCCCTTGTTCCTTCCAGTTGCCTGCCCCCAGCCCGTTAGATGGAGCTGGCTTTTGTGATCCTTTCACACGAGGAAGCTGAGCCGCGGGGAGGTGTCCCTCGGAGTGGGCGATGCAGCTGCCAGGGCGTCCCTGGCCCATCCCCCTGCACCCAGGCATCTGCCTCTGTGGCCTCTGGCACAGCGCGCCCCCCACCCCCTGTGCATTTCCATGCGGTCCCTCCTGGGAAGCTGGGGGACAGCCCCCACTCTCTGGCTCCCAGGCTGCCCCCTCAGCACTACGCCGCCCTCTTCCCCTGCTCGCCCGCTCCTTCCTCTCGCTCACACACCTCTACGCACACGTGGCGAGTGTCTCTCCGGGCGCCCACCCAGGACCCTCGCGCAGTGGGGGGCAAACCTGCCGAGTGGCACTTACGGCCCGCCGGGCATCCCAGGCCCACCCCTCCCCTGCGGGGGATGCCATCCTTCCTGCCCAGCAGGTGGTGCGTGGTGCCCGGGCCCGTTAGGCTGGGTCCTGGGGAGCGGGACGGGCGCCAGCCAGGGCCCAGCCCGTGTCCCCACCTCGGGAGCGGCCCTCTCAGCAGCCGTTCCTGGGAGGAAGCAGTCCACCCTGAGCTCGGGGAGGAGGCAATGCCGGGGACAGCCGCCTTCCCGGTTCCCAGTCGGGGAGCCAGGACCCCGCTCCGTGAGCACGCTGGGAAGCGGCCGTGGTCCCCGTGGGCACAGGTGCGGCCCGTCTGCGACATGCCGCCTCCCTGGGAAGAGGGTCCTGGCCTCCCCGGCTGATGGGCGGCGTCCCCGTGAGGACGAGCCAGGAGCGTGGGGCCCGGCCGGGGCTGCTCTTGGGCGGGCACTGCTGCTCACGTTCTTTCTTGCCAGCGTGGCTGTCCCCTGAGCCCCCCGAGCACCTCACCACCCACTCGGGTAGTCGCCCACCCTCGACGGCGCCCACTCTGGGCCTGTCCTGCCACCTCCACGGGTGTCGAGGCCCCCACGACCCAGGGAACGCCCCGGCGGCCGCCGTGCACGCAGTTCCGACGGCAGCGGCCTGCCCTGGGCGGGGCTGCGCGGGCGCCCTCCCGTCCACCCGCTGACTTGCCTCGTGGCCTGTCGCCGCAGCCGCTGGAGTCCATGCACGAGAAGGGCATGTCGGATGACCCCCGCTATGGCCAGATGAAGGGCCTGGGCATGCGGCCAGGGGCCCACGCCGGGATGGGACCCCCACCCAGCCCCCTGGACCAGCACTCCCAAGGTACTGCCCGGCCCTCCTCTGGGGGGGCTCTAGCAGGGCGGCTCCAGCACGGGGGCTCTAGCGGGGAGGGGAGGGGCTCTAGCGGGGGGGAGCTCTAGCTGGGGGGCTCTAACTGGGGGGCTGTACCTGGGGGGCTCTAGCTGGGGGGTCTTTAGCTAGGGGTCTCTAGCTGGGGGGGCTCTAGCAGGGGAGGCTCTAGGACAGTGCCCGAGGAGGGAGCCGCTGCCCCGGGGAAGGAGCACGGGTGGGGGAACGTGCCGGGGGTTGGGTGGGATGTCAGCGCGGCCCCTGGCCCAAGCCGGTCCCCGGGGTGGGGCCCAGGCTCCGCTCCGGCCAGCCCTCCTGGTAGCTTGGACGCCCACGAAGCTGGGAAGGCGCCGGAGCAGGTGCCTCACCAGCCTTCCCGGCATCGGGGTCCCCGGGGGCGCCGCAGGCAGTGGAGGCGGGAGGGAGGGAAGTCAGGAACAGGCCGGGCCCTGGCGCCTCGCTCAGCCACAGCCACGGGCCCCGAGACGCGGCCCCAGCAGATGTGCTGTGCTGCCGCTGCCCGCGGGCGTCAGGGCAGCCTGTGGGACCCCCGGGAGTGGCGGGCGGGCGGGCGGCGGCTCGCGGTCTTGGGGTCAGTGCGTGGGAGCGTGGCGGGCAAGTGATGGGTGCTGCATCTTCCCAGAGGTCCCGGGGGTGGCGAGCAGCCCCCTGACCGGGGTGGCATTTCCCCGCAGGCTACCCCTCGCCCCTGGGCGGCTCGGAGCACGCCTCCAGCCCGGTCCCGGCCAGCGGCCCGTCGTCCGGCCCCCAGCTGTCGTCGGGCCCCGGCGGGGCGCCCCTGGACGGCGCCGACCCGCAGGCGCTGGGCCAGCAGAGCCGGGGCGCCACGCCCTTCAACCAGAACCAGCTGCACCAGCTGCGCGCGCAGATCATGGCCTACAAGATGCTGGCGCGCGGGCAGCCGCTCCCCGACCACCTGCAGATGGCCGTGCAGGGCAAGCGGCCCGTGCCCGGCATGCAGCAGCAGGTGCCCGCGCTGCCCCCGCCCTCCGCGCCTGCCGCGGGCCCCGGCCCCGGTGCGGGCCCGGCCCCTCCCAACTACAGCCGCCCTCACGGTAAGCCTGCCGGGGCGGCCTCGCGCGGCGCGGGCATCCATGCTGAGCGCGGCTCATGCTCGCCTGCCCTTTCCCTCCTGCTCGCAGGTATGGGGGGGCCCAACATGCCGCCCCCGGGACCCTCAGGTGTGCCCCCTGGGATGCCAGGCCAGCCCCCCGGAGGGCCCCCCAAGCCCTGGCCTGAAGGTAAGTCCCCGCCCTTGGCGGGACGGCCGAGCGCCTTTGCTGCCCTCGGATGCTCCGCGGGGCTGGTTGGGGGTAGCTGGCGGTCTTCTGCCTCTGGGGTCCCTCTCGGGGCCCGAGGCCCAGTGAGCGGCCTCACGGCGAGCAGCTCTTCTCAGGGGCCCGTCAGATCCGCAGCAGGCGCAGGGCGGGAAAAGGCTGGTGCAGCGAGGCCACAGCCCCGAAGCACCAGGCGCAGGCGGGCGCTCGGCCCAGCGGGCACGCGTGCAGGACGGCTGCTCGGGGTGGGCGGGGGCGGTTAAGGCTGAGACCCGGGTGAGGGGGGCTGGAGGCGGGAGGACCGGGGCCCGGCGCAGCGCCAGAGCTCAGCCCTGCTGCCCGGTTCCGCCCAGGACCCCTGGCGAATGCTGCCGCCCCCACGAGCACGCCTCAGAAGCTGATCCCGCCGCAGCCGACGGGCCGCCCTTCTCCCGCGCCCCCCGCCGTCCCGCCCGCCGCCTCCCCCGTGATGCCGCCCCAGACGCAGTCCCCCGGGCAGCCGGCGCAGCCCGCCCCCATGGTGCCGCTGCACCAGAAGCAGAGCCGCATCACGCCCATCCAGAAGCCGCGGGGTCTCGACCCCGTGGAGATCCTGCAGGAGCGGGAGCACAGGTGAGCGCCCGCCTCCCACCCCGGCCCCCCACGCATCTGGCCGACAGCCACAGAGCCCGGGCTCTCCGCCCCCCTCGTGTCCCCGAGTTTTGTTAGGACAAGTTCCCAGAACTCAGGAAAGCACTGTACGCGGGATCGGGTTTTGTCCTAGCCAAGGGAATACCGACAAGGAGGAGCCAGGAGCAGAGCCGCAGAGCCTGGCGGAAGGTCTCGGCAGGCTGCCGGGGCCCCTGCCTGTGGCGGCAGCTCGTGGCGGCGGCAGCCGGGCAGGCCCTGAGCCTGGGCGCCTCTCGTTGATACTGGGGTTTCGTGGGTAGCCGGTCGCCCGGCTGGAAGGCAGTCCAGGGGCTTCTGGTTTCTGCTAACAAGAACGCTGCCTCAGCACCCTCACCTGGTCTCGTCTCCACCTGCTCCCGCGTCGAGTTTGGTGCGTGGTGGGGCCCTGGGGCACGTGCACCTGGAAGTCACGTGGCTTCTGTCGCAGCGCGGCCCAGAGAGCGCAGGATGTGCGAGCAGGCGACAGCCTCTGCTGCTCCCCGCCCCCGCGTCTGCCCAGCTTTGGGGTCATCGACGTCTGAAATCCAGCTGCAGGCTGCGAGCAGACCCTCCTCCCACACGGGGCCCCCGGCTCCTGCGGTGCAGGGCCACCGGGCACGGGAACGGGCGCACAGTGGGCCTGCGACACTCCCCCACGCTGTCGGGCCCCAACTGCCCCCCCAAGCACCTGTCTTCCCCTTTCCCTCCCCACGTTACAGGGACTTGCTCGCTCCAGGTCGGCCCCTGTGGTCTGGCCGAGCTCCCCGGGGAGCCAGCTGGGCCTCGCCCCTGGGGACGGCCCTGGCGTGGCCGTAAGTCCTCCCCAGGTGTGAGGCCTGCGGCGGCGATGCACCTAGCCGCTTCCTGCCAGCTCCGCTCGGTGGCACGCCTCCCCTCCTGTCCCTGTGCCCCGGCACCCCCCGAGCCCTGCTTTCCTTCCCCCGTCCCTCCCCCCCCAGCTGCACCTCCTCCTGGCTGCCTGTCCCCCACCCTCGTCCGTCTAGCCAGTTACTCGCGCAGCAGCTTCAAGAGGTCTCTATAAAATTCACTTGCGTCACGTCTCTTCCCGGGTTCAGCCCTCTGGTTAGCTGCCCCTTACCTGTCCAGTAAACCCCTTTCTCTTAACCCCTGCCTGGCATTCTGTCCCTGCCTGTCGCATTCTCCCAAGTCGCCAAGCCTAGCGAGCGAGACTCACTCCTGCCCCAGGGCTTTGTGCAGGCTGCTTCCAGCCGTCCAGGCCTCCGCCGGGGCCGTCTCCTCGCAGAGGCCCTGCCGCCCTGCAGCCCCCCGCCTGCCGAGCACTTGGCCCTCTCTGGAGTCACCACAGGCCTTTGGTTTCTGAACGCCTTCCTGACTGGCCTCCTTGACCAGCCTGCGAGGCTCCGCGGGAGCCTGGCAGGCCTGGCGGGTGCTGAGGCCCCACGCCTGGTCCGGTCCTCGGCACCCAGTAGGTGCTTGTTAAATATGCTTTGGAAGCTTGAGTAAGCAGAGTCAGCCTGTGGGGTGCTCTTGGGAGTCTCCCCCGATGCCAGGTGAGGACCCTGAGGCTCAGCAGGCCGCGTGGATTCCCACGGCCCCTTGTGTCATCCGGGACGGCGCCCTGCGCTGCCAGACTTCCAGGGCCGGCCTCGGGGCCCCCGTGGCCATCGTCCTTGCGCACCGTGGCTCGTGCCCTTCTCCAGCCAGCGCCCGCCTCCCTTGGGGTCGGGGCTTCCTCGGGGGACCAGGAGGGCTCCTCGAGGACCAGGCATGCCCCTCACCTCCTGGGCTTCTCTCTCTCTCTCCGCCGCAGGCTGCAGGCTCGCATCGCGCACCGCATTCAGGAACTTGAAAACCTTCCCGGGTCCCTGGCCGGGGATTTGCGAACCAAAGCAACCATCGAGCTCAAGGCCCTCCGGCTGCTCAACTTCCAGAGGCAGGTGGGGCTCGGGCGCGGCCGGCCTGAGGAAGGGGCCTCGCCACCAGCCTGAAGCCTCCTGGGCAGCTGCCCACCGTCCCCCGCTAGGGGCTCGCCGTCCTGCCGCTCTTCCCCGCGTCCTGCGCCCTGGCGGGGTGCTGGATGAGCGCGTCCGTCCCTTCCGGGGACGACAGTTGCCAGCTCGAGGCAGGCGCCTCGAACGGGCCACTGCTGAGGGCATTGTGCTCTCCCATGACCCCCGAGCAGTGTCCGTGGTCGAGGGTGGGCGCTGCCACCCGCAGTTACAAGGGGCCCTCCTCAGGCTCCCAGGTGGGCTCGTCCCTCCACGGGGCTTGCTCTGCCCTGCTCGCTGCCAGGCTGCCGCTGGCCTCGCCATCGATGTGGCACTGGCGGCATTTGAAAAGCGTTCTTTTGGAAGCAGCAGCATTCCGATTTCAGTATTCCTCAAACTTTTTGCTTTAGTGGAACGAGTTGCAAAAATAACACAAAAACACATACTTTTAGTATACGCCTCTCCCCCCGGCTACCCAGATCTCCCACCTTTCACATTTTGTCACATTTGCTGTGTCTTTCTATTCATCCATCCGTCCTTCAGCCATCGACCTGCATACCCATCCGTCCTTCCATCCGTCCTTTTTCTGAGCATTGGAGGGAAGGTTGCACACGCTGTGTTCCTCGAGCGCACGGTAGTTCTGTGTGCATCCCCTGAGAACCAGGGCCCTTGCTTAAGTAACCACCTCAAACACGGTGACACGGTTGGCACATTCAAGAAACTCAGCGCTGACATAAGTTCACGCTCTCTAGTTAAGTTTTTTTCATGTGTTCCCATAACGTCCTTTTGAGCCTCTTCTCCCCCATCACTCGCTCCAGCCCAGGGCCGTGCGTCGCACTTGTCGTCCCCTCAGTGCCCGCTCTCTTCCTCCGTTGCGTGAACGCGCGCACAGCACACCCTCCCTGGGGCAGCCCCTCCCGGCCCACGTGCCGCCGCCCCGCCTCACGCCAGGTGGGCGCAGCCGCAGCCTGGCCGAGGGCCGCCACCTCGCCGCGTGTCGTCGCCGGGGTGCAGCGCTGGCGGCCGCAGCCGGTTCCCCCTCCTCCTCCTCCCCGCAGCTGCGCCAGGAGGTGGTGGTGTGCATGCGGCGGGACACGGCCCTCGAGACTGCCCTCAACGCCAAGGCCTACAAGCGCAGCAAGCGGCAGTCCCTGCGCGAGGCGCGCATCACGGAGAAGCTGGAGAAGCAGCAGAAGATCGAGCAGGAGCGCAAGCGCCGGCAGAAGCACCAGGTGCGTCCCGCGGGCCCCGCGCCCACCAGGCTCCGTCGGTGCTGTGCATAGACGCGCCCGCTCGTTTCTCTTCGTGTCCGTTATGTGAGAGGGCCAGGCTCGAGGGAGTGGGCAGGGCCACCTCTGGGCTGTCGTGGTGGGAGCGCTGGGCCATGGTCACATCCACACGTCACGTGCCGGGATGATGGCGCTAAACGGAATGAAGTAGGGGATGGCGAGCAACGGCGGCGCCGGTTCAGGCGGGCTGGTCTGGGGAGCCCTGTCTGAGGAGGTGGGAGCCAAGCACAGGCTCCGGGAGGGAGACGCACTTTCCAGACCGAGCGAGGGTGCCAAGGCCCTGAGGCCAGAAGGCGCGGCTGGGTGCTGGGAAAAGCGAGGATCCCAGTGTCCGCAGAGTGAAGGAGCCAGGGGGAGAGGACAGGCCGGGGACGGCGTGGGCCCAGGGAGGACGTGGCTTCTGCCGGGCTCGCGTGGGAGCCGTGGAGCGTGCTGAGTGCAGGAGGGCTGTGCTGTGGCCCAGTCTTTACAAGGTCGCTCAAGGACACTCAAGTCCCTCATCGAGTGGGACTTGGTTTTTGTTCATTTTTTTGTTCATTTAGATTTCCTAAAGATTCTTTATAGTCAGCGCATATTACTGATAAAGCTTAAAGTAACAGGAAAAGAAATCCAACACTGCTCTTTGTGTCCTTCCCACTTTTTTCCTGTTTACATAATCAAAACCGGCATTTAAAATCATTGAACACAACACATAGTTGTCTTTTTTTTTTTTTCTTTTAATTTAGCACGTATTTTCTTGTTTTTAGAGATTACCAAAACGTGATTTTTAGTGTCTCGGTACCTCCGGTGTCCAGGACAGGATGGGGCCGCTTCCCCGTCGGGGGACGTGCAGCCTAACGCCGGGATGGGCCTTGTGGCTCTGGACCTTCCTTAAAATCCACACCCAGGGGTGGAACAGCCTGGGGACGCGAGGCCCGGCTGCCTCCGGCCACGGGGCGCGTTTGCTTCCGCCAGCCCCGAGCCTCCCCGTCGCGCAGGGAGAACGAGCCCAGTGGGCAGGCGCGCCCCTTCGCGGCGGTGTTCTCGTCTCCAGACAGTCCACCTCTGAGGCGGCGGCTCTCTCGCTGGGGGGAACCCTGCTGCGGTTCCTGTGGAAACTCAGCCCCCCGCCCCCACGCGTGCCCCCGCAGGAGTACCTCAACAGCATCCTGCAGCACGCCAAGGACTTCAAAGAGTACCACCGGTCGGTCACCGGCAAAATCCAGAAACTCACCAAAGCGGTGGCCACCTACCACGCCAACACGGAGCGCGAGCAGAAGAAGGAGAACGAGCGCATCGAGAAGGAGCGCATGCGCCGCCTCATGGTGAGCCTCGGGCCCGGGCCCCGCGCCCCCACCTCACCTGGCGCTGCCCGAGCCGTTGCGTGGCTCCAGGCCAGGGGGTGGCAGGGGGCTCGGCAGGGCTCGGGCCCGGAGGTCGGTGAGCTGCGCCGGGGCCTCTGCCCGGTCGCTGTGCCCGTGTCGTGACGCCCCGGCCCCTGGGCCCGTTGGGCGCCCGTCCGTGTTTTCCTGTGGACACAGCGCCCTGCTCCCCACCCACCCTTTACACCTGGCCGCTGAATCCTAAATGTTCACTGGCCGGCTGCTAACGAGAGTCCGCTCCTCTGGGTACGTGTGTGGAGAGAGGCACAAAAGCGAGCAGGACGGGCCCTGTTCCCGGGCGCGTGTTTACAAGGCAGAAATAGGTGCACCAGTGGAACAGGAGAGGGGGTCGTGCAGCAGAGAGTGGAGCAGGGCCGGGTGGGAGCTCGGCCGTGGCTCAGGAAGCTCAGATCAGGGGCCTCGGGCGGCGTGACCCACGGACGCGGGATCCCGGGGGAGAGGGAGGCAGGGCAGGGGCCATGCCCCAGGCCAGCCTGGTGGACGGGCAGGCGGCGGGGTCCGCGAGTTGGCCCTGGGCGGCTGTGGCTTTCCCTTGAGGGGTGGCGGGGTCTGCAGGGGCTCATGGGAGTGACAGCAGCGCAGCCCAGGTGGAGAGGAGGGTGTGCTGTGGCGAGGACGGGCCTTGCCGGCCGTGCTCCAAGGGCTGGACAGGACCTGGCCCGCGAGCAGGTCCCCGCAGGGTCAGCCCTCCGTGGGCGGTGAGGAAGGACGACCTGGAGGCGGGTCGGTGGTTAGAGGGGGCGCCCAGAGCCCCCTAAACGTGTGCCTGGGCGCTGCTTAACCCCCAGGCAGCAGGCAGCCTTTTTTTTTTTTTTTTAATGTTTCCTTTATGCTAACGTAAGATTGCCCAGTTTAACCATTTTTAAGTGTACAGCTCGGTGGCTTCACTTACTTTTGCAACACCGTACAACCATCACAACCTTGCACTGCTAAGACTTTTTCATCACCTCCAACAAACTGTCTACCCATCCACCCAGGGCCTCCTTCCTTTTATTCTCGTTCCACAAGCCCCTCTGCCAGTCAGGTGAAAGCCACGGGCCCCTCTCCAAGTCCACGCTGCACTGCGTGTTATGTGATAAATACTCACGCCCACACCCCCGCGTCCCGCGAGAACCGTGTCTTCTTGCGTTTCAGCCCCAGCTCCCCTGCCTTACCCCGTCAGCTCTCCACCCCCTTCGCAGGCCGAGGACGAGGAGGGCTACCGCAAGCTCATCGACCAGAAGAAGGACAAGCGCCTGGCCTACCTGCTGCAGCAGACGGACGAGTACGTGGCGAACCTCACCGAGCTGGTGCGGCAGCACAAGGCCGCCCAGGTGGCCAAGGAGAAGAAGAAGAAGAAGAAGAAGAAGGTGCGCGGGCCCGGGCGGGGGCTGCCCCCACCGCCGTGCCGCCGCCTCCCGGGCTGGGGGCTGACGCGCCCCTCTCTCCTTGCAGAAGGCCGAGAACGCGGAGGGACAGACGCCTGCCATCGGGCCAGACGGCGAGGTGAGGAGGCAGGGGCTCTCCTCGCGGCGCGCCCGCCCAGCCGGGGCCCGGGCCTGTCTCGGCCTTCAAAAACGGGTTTTTCTTTTTAAAAATTACGAAAGCCGAGCAGGACAAAGGTGAGAACGCACGGCGTCCCCTTGTCGCCCGCGTCAGCCCCCCTCGGTGTCAGCCCCAGGGACACACCGCTGCTGAGCACGCTTCCTTCCAGACTTGTCTCCGTGTGTGCCACGTCCTTTATTCCTAACTCTTCCCTTTGCCGTGATGTCAGGCTACTGGGAGAGTCACAGGAACGGCACAGAAAATTCTGGGAACTCTTCACCCAGATCCCCCGTTTTCACGTACATATTTTTTCCTAAACTCTTGGCTAGCACGTTGCAGGCGTGCGGTCCCTCTACCTTCACGTAGCCGAGTGTTTATTTCCTCAAAACGAAGTCGCCCTTCCATCACCTGACCACAGCCGTCCAGGTCTGCACCCACATCCCGGTGCGACCCCCCACGAGGGCCCCGCCACCCGCCCCTCGATTGCCCCTCCGAGCCAGAGCAGACCCCCGGGGCCCACGTCGCCCGCAGCGTTCCTCTCCTCAGCCTCCTCCGATCTCGAGTGGTCCCTCCCTCCCTTTTGCTGGCCTCTCCTGGCCTTGACCGTTCTGAAGGGCTCGGTCGAGTCTGGGGGCCCACGCCCGTCCCTTTGGGCTTGACCGCTGCTTTCTCGGGAGTCGTCGTCCCAGGGGACGTGCCTCTGGCAGGGAGACCCGGAAGCGTGTGCCCTGCTCGGCGCTTCCTGCCCCTGCTCCCTTGGCTACGGCGGCGTCTGCCAGGTTTCTCTGCCGTGAAGTCCCCGTCTTCCCCTTGGGGCTGAGCAGCTCGGCGAGGGGGGGACCTTCAGGCCTTGCAGAGGTGCTGTGTCTCCTCAGAGCCCCCCCCCCATTGTCGCAGCTCTCACCAGGATCAGTGCTCGCCGTGATGGGTGCTGTCGGTAGAGAGCTGCACCCTCTCTGCTGTTTGTTTCTTTATACTGCTGGAGACCAGGGGTCAGCAGACTTTTCTGGAAAGGGCCAGATGGAAAACTGTTTTAGGTTACATGGGCCACTGGTGGACCCTGTGGCGTGCACGTGGTTTATGACAACCTTTTGAGACTGTCAAGACCGTTGTTGGCTCGCCAGCCGTTTGGAAACAGGCCGTGGGGCCAGATTTGTCCCTTGGGTCCTGCTTTGGGGACCCCGGGTAGGCTCCTGCATTCTTCTGTAATTTCATCGATCGGAACGCTTGACTGTCGTTACCTTTTCTCATGTTCACACTGATCCAGCTTCGGCCTTTAGGAGCCCTTCACGCTGGCTCCTGCATCCGCGGACACGCCCCGCCACCCTTCCAGCACTTTCTTCCTTGCTGGCGCCAGGTGTTTTAGGTGCACCTGTACTTCCGCTGCCCCAGCCATTTCTCCAAGCAACCCCGGTTCCTTTTTTCAGAGAAAACTGTTTAGAAACCACGCTCAGAGCCGGGAGATGGATGTCTACACGCATGCACCTCTGTATTTCTGTTTCAGTTTTTAACCCAAAATTTCATCTCTAAGCCAACGCACAGGGCTACTTCCGGCCTTATCCGTAACAGTGAGAAACCTGGCTCTGCAGTGTATTTACATATTTGCCCAGGCCAAGGATTTGCGGGAGGTAGCTTTGGAATTCCTAACCCGTCCCTCAGTGCAGCGAAGCCACCTAGTGAGAATTGGGTGTTTGTGTGGAGTTCTGCGGCTGGAGGACGCGCGCTGAGCCCTGGGTGCCAGTGACGTGGCCCTCCCCCAGCCCCAGGCCCCAGCGGGCGTGGCTTGTCCTGGGTCCTCGCTGCCGTTGTGTGTTTACTCCTCCATGTGTTTATCCAGTATGTGACACACAAGCCCAGACCACACAGTGGCACCCTCAGCCAAGGGACCTCGTCCCTGCTCAGCCCCTCCCCTCCACGCCAGCGCTCCTCTCGTCACACGCACCTGAGCATGTCCTCACTCCATACACGCACAGGGCTGGCAGACAGACGGGAGCGGTTAGGAGGTTCAAAACCGGAAGCGCTTTCCTTCCCCGCCCTTACCGCCCCTCCCGGTCTCGCCTCCCCCAGGGACTCCAGGGCTCCCCGGGCTCCCCGGGGAGTTTGCGCGAGCACCTTTCTCCACGCACCTGTCACAGGTGTTTTCATTCGTCTTTCCAAGTCCCACACGTGGGTTTTCCTTGTTCTTCCTGATGTCGCCGTAGTACGGAGATGGCCGTTTGCGCCTTTGAGATATAACGCACCCGTGAAAAGGAAGAGTGCCCTGGCACCTGGTCTCCCCACGCATGCCCATCGGCAGTGGTTCCTGTTTTCTCCGGGCCCTTTGAAAAATCTCTGTACACGTAGCATCTTTGTTTTGGGGCCATTTGGGTCCATCTAGTCATAGCTAGACTTTTTTTTTTTACTCTGCAGGGTATTTTGGACAGCGTTCCAATGCAGGCCATTTTCCTTTTATCATTCAAATTGATGGTTGTTTAGGGCACATCCAGTTTTTAGCTGGAACAGAGAATATCGCTCTGAGCCGCTTGCCCAGAGCTGCTCTGGGTACCACGATTTAACTTGCCCCTCTTCAAAGATAGTTCAGCTCTTTCCCTCTTTTCCTGTTGCAACGCTGCACCTCACCTTCGCATGATTCCTAGAGCCGAATGGCCGGAGCGATTAACCCAAACACATATTCATTCCTAGGGATTTTAGTCAGAACGTCCTCCTGAGTTCTTAAGACGGTGCAGAGCCTTCCTGGGGTCACTCGGGAGACTCGAGGACAGAGTGCAGCCCCGGGAATTCCTCGGGGCCCTGCCTGTGGCTGTTCTTGCCTTGCAGCCGGCAAACGTCGCCTGCTGGCAGGGGTGGGCTTTCCTTTTCCTCAGCCTTTGCTGCCCGCCCAGGTCACCTGGGGGGCTTTTCTACAAACTTGGGGGCATGCCAGAGTCCTCTTTTTGGGTTTTGTTTTATCTCTGTCACTACCCTGGAAGTTCAGGATCATTTCAAAATAGTCTTTGTAACAAGTAGGAAAAAAAAATAGAGAAACGCGAGCCTTACTCTAGAGCAGGTGCATCAGAATTTGGCTGGGGCAAGCGGGGGGTTTCAGGGCTCACGTATGAGCATCTTAACCGCCGCCCCCTCCCCGGGCAGTGCCAGGGAGTCGTGGGACCAGCTCAGAATTAAAACGTCTGCATCGATTCAGTGATCTCAGAAATGCCCGTTACACGCCGGGACCGGCGGGTTCTAAGGCTTTACTGAACCGTCACCGCGCAGGTAACGATTCACCGTCTCGCCACCACCAGCCACGTTGGGTGCCACCTTCCAGGCGGGGAGCCGGGCAGGCCCTCAGCGGGTCGGCCGCAGTCGGCCCCGCCCTCTGCCGGCCGCGCTCCTCCTCCAGTCGCCCCTGTGGCTCTCTTTCAGCCGCTGGACGAGACCAGCCAGATGAGCGACCTGCCCGTGAAGGTGATCCACGTGGAGAGCGGGAAGATCCTCACGGGCACCGACGCGCCCAAAGCGGGGCAGCTGGAGGCCTGGCTCGAGATGAACCCAGGGTGAGTCGGGCCCGCCGCCCGCCGCCGCGGGGTCCGGAGTCCCCTAGGGAAAGAGCATCCCGCTGGGTCTGGGAGATGCGGATGGAAACACGGGTACTGTCTTTCTAGGTACGAAGTAGCACCAAGATCTGACAGCGAAGAAAGCGGCTCGGAAGAAGAGGAGGAGGTAAGAGGCCGGCTCCTGTCTTCTGAGGCCCCGGGTGCTGTCCTGGTGATTTCTGCCCATGTGGCCGGTACCCCGGAGGGCGCTGGCCGAGCCTCGTACCTGGCAGGGGCTGAGGGGGGGTGTGGCCGAGGCCCTCGTCCTGGCCTGAGCTACTTCTCCAGCGCAGCGTCTAAAATGGAGCCCGTCGGCCGTGCCTGACGGCTGACGTTTTACAGCAGGGTAAATGAAACACTCAGCCCTTCGGTGGTACCAGCCGGATTTCAACTGCACAATAGCCCTGCCTCCGGGGAAAGTCAGCATCACGCTGGGCCTTGAGTTCTTTGCAGCTGACCTTGTATCGTGTACCTGCCTGCCCGTTATAGCTCCTTCCTTGAGAACGTGTAAACGGCTGCGTGTAGTTGAAGTCATTGGCTCCGCCCACGGGAAGGTGACAGAGGCCGCGTGCAGGGCCCTGTCTGCGTCTCCCTCCTGGAGGGGGTGAAGGGGGCTGAACAGGGGCCTGGGGGCGTTGCTGCAGCCCTCGTTCATCCTGCCCGCCGGCCTCCAGAGGGGCGCCTGTGTGCCCCCCTCAGCTGACGTCACATTGTCCCCAAAGTCTCCGCCACTTCTGACTTCTCTGATGGGATTGTCATGTGCACGTCTTGATTCCTGTTAGGTCGGGACGTTTTTTTTCAGGTGTTACTGAACACTGCAATTTCCCTCTCATGAATCGTCTGCTTCATTTATTTCCCCCTTTCTGATGAGTTGTGTTTTTCAGCGATGGATTGTTAAGTGCTCCTTACAGATTTAGCTGGAGCGTGAAGCCAGCTTAGCGTGCACCTGTACCTTTCTTTTGGTGTATCTTGCTTTCACCCTCTCCTTACTTAGATGCTGCATGTACCTCTTAAGGTTATCTGGAATGTATCTGGCGAGCACTTGAGGTGGAACGCTGGCTTTTTTTATCCCCTCCCAGTACTAAGCCCATTTGTATGCCATTTAATCCACCCCTTTTCCGTTGACTTGTGGTGTTTTAAAAAGATAATATATTTAATATTTATATTCTCTAGAGTCTTTTAACAATCTAATGATTCCACTTCGTTGTCATGTTTCCACAGCTTTATGGAGGTATAATTCACATAGCACAAAATGCACCCACTGAAATGGACAATTAGTGGAGCGAGTGGAGCTCAGTGGTCGAGTGTGCATTTCATGAGCTTCAATCCCTGGTACCTCCTTAATAAAAAAAAAAAAGGAAGGAAGAAAGTGTACCGTTCAGTGATTTGTATTGAGCTCATCGTGTCACGCGGTCATGACCACTCATTCCTGTCACCCAAAAAGCTCCCTTCTGCCCACTGCCCATCGGACCCCATTCCCCCCTCCCGCCCAGGAAGCCTCTGCTCTGTTTCCTGTCCTCACGGTTTCCTTTTCTGGTCATTTTTTCTAAAATACCTGGAGCCACGCTGTGTGTAGCCTTTTTGTACCTGGCTGCTTCCCTTGGCGCGAGGTGTGTGAGGCCCGCCCGTGTCGGCGTGTGCACAGGCTTTGCTCCTTTTCCTGGCCGAGTCTCCTCCGTACGGTGTGCCACGTTTTGTTTATCCATTCACCCGTCGTTGGACATCTGCACCATTTCCATTTTTTGACTCTTAGGAATAATATTGCTGCGAACCTTTGCTTGCACTTCTTCGTGTGGACCTACGTTTTCGATTCTCTTGGGTAGTGGAATTCCAGATTGGAATTGCTGATGGCTGCGTTGATGATAAGTTTATATTTAGCTTTTTTTTTTTCCCTCTCTTTAGGAGGTTTGAACCTGGAACCTTGTGCATGGGAAGCTGGTGCTCAGCGACTTGAGCGACACCTGCTCCCATGTTTAGCGTTTTAAGAAAGAGTCTCCAAAGCGGCTGTACCTCTTCATGGAATCTAGTTTTCCCACATTCCCACCAACACTTGTCTGTCTTGCTTGTAGCCCTTCTAGTGCATGTGTAGTGGTATCTCATTGTGATTTTAATTTGCATTTTCCTAGTGGCTAATGACAGTGGGCACCTTTTCATGTGCTTCTGTGCCATTCGTTCATCTTAAGAGGAAGTCTTTTGCCCAGTTTTTCGTTGACTTTTTGTCATCTCAGTTCTAAGTTGTAGGAGTTCTTTCTGTGTTTTAGATACAGGTGTCTGGTCAGATATGTGATTTGTAAATCATTCTCGTCCTCCTCCCTCTTCGTTTTCCTAATGGCATCTCTTGAACACAGATGTTTTTAATTTTGGTGAAGTCCATTTAATTAGTTATTCCTTTCATGGGTTGTGCTTTTGGAGATGTATCTAAGAACTATTTGCCTAGCCAAACGATGTGACGATTTTCTCCTGTTTTTCCTTGTAGAAGTTTCACAGTCTAAGCTCTTACGTTTGTTTATTTTTAAAGATTTATTGATTTATTTTATTTATTCCTCGCCCCTTCTCCCCTGTTGTCTGCTCTCTGTGTCTGTTCACTATGTGTACTTCTGCGTCCAGTTGCAGTATCTGGTGGCACCGGGAAACTGCGTCTTTTGTTGTTGTTGTTGTGTCATCTTGCTGCATCAGCTCTCCACATGTGTGGCACCACTCCTGGGTGGGCTGTGCTCTTCTCATGCGGGGCGGCTCTTCTTGCGCGTGGGGCACCCCTGTGTGGCACGGCACTCTTGTGCGTGGCAGCACTGCACATGGACCAGCTCACCACAGGTCAGGAAGCCCCGGGGATCAAACCCTGGACGCTCTATCAGTTGAGCCACGCCGGCTTCCCAGCTCTTATGTGTAGAACTATGGTCCATGTTGCGGTGATTTTTGTATATAGTCGGAAGAAAAGGTTCAAATTTATTTTTTGACCTATGGATATACAATTTACCCAGCACTATTTGATGAAAAGATTATTTTCCCTCATTGAATAGTCTTGGCACCTTTATGTTAAATCAATTGACCATAAATATAAGGGTTTGTATTTCATTTTTTATTCTGTTCCATTATCTGTATGTCTCCTTGTGCCAGTACCACACTCTCTTGATAATCTAGCTTTGTAATGTCTTGAAATCAAGTAATGTTAGTCCTCCAACTGTTTTGTTCATTTGTTCGTTTGTTTTTCCTCCTGAATTGTTTTGACTATTCAAGGTCCTTTACATTTTCATATAAATTTTTTTTTTAAGATTTATTTATTTACTAAATTCCGCCCCCCCAGTTGTCTGTTCTCTGTGTCTGTTTGCTGCGTCTTGTTTCTTTTGTTCGCTTCTTTTGTCATCAGCGGCATGGGAAGTGTGGGCGGCACCATTCCTGGGCAGGCTGCACTTTCTTTCGCGCTGGGCGGCTCTCCTTACGGGTGCACTCCTTGCACGTGGGGCTCCCCTATGGGGGGGACACCCCTGCGTGGCAGGGCACTCCTTGCGCGCATCAGCACTGCGCATGGGCCAGCTCCACACAGGTCAAGGAGGCCCGGGGTTTGAACCGCGGACCTTCCATGTGGTAGACGGACGCCCTAACCACTGGGCCAAGTCCATTTTCCCTTCATATAAATTTTAGGGTCACTTATTCAATTACTACAAAAATGACTTGGTGGGATTTTCTTTCTTTTCTTTTTTTTTACATCTGCTGGTTCCTTTATTTAATTTTTGCACTTTAAAATCAAAACCAGAGGAACCGATGTAGCTCAGTGCTTGAGCACTGGCTTCCCATATACAAGGTCCCGGGTTTAGTCTCCAGCCCCGGCACCTCAAAAAAAATAAATAAAATTTAAAAAATAAAAGTAAAATGAGACCAAAATCAAAACCCCTGAACTTAAGAGTTTTCAACCTAAAAGAATGAAAGAATGGTTGTAATGGAAAATAGTATCAATAAAGCAAATATTCTTATGAGTATTAATACTGAAACAGGATAAAATAGGAACATTTTAGGGAAGCGGATTTGGCTCAACTGATAGAGCGTCTGCCTACCACATGGGAGGTCCAGAGTTCAAACCCCGGGTCTCCTTGACCCGTGTGGTGAGCTGGCCCATGGTCAGTGCTGATGCATGCAAGGAGAGCCCTGCAACACAGGGGTATCCCCCGCGTAGGGGAGCCCCACACGCAAGGAGTGTGCCCTGTGAGGAGAGCGGTCCCGTGTGAAAAAAACGCAGCCTGCCCAGGAGTGGCGCCGCACGCACAGAGAGCTGATGCAGCAAGATGATGCAACAAAAAGAGGTACAGATATCCTGTGCTGTTGACAAGAATGCAGGTGGACACAGAAGAACACACAGCGAATGGACATAGAGAGCAGACAACTGGAGGGGAGAAAGGGGAGAGAAATTAAAAAAAAAAACTTAAAAAATAAATAAACATTTTAGTTCTTAATTTGAAGTAGCCAGGGAAAGCAATTCCAAATATTTATTCTGAAAAATGCTATTCTGAAGGCTAAACACTCAAATATTGATAAATTCCAAATTAACTTTATGGAGTACCTAGAAAATGGTTTAATTGGAACCAGCAGGTTGTTTTCTAATTGTCATTAGCAGTGGTTTTTTTAAAGACTCAGAAGGCCACTGTTTTAACATCAGTTAGTTTTAAATGACCTCCCTTCAGTGTTTTCAATTGTCACATGGCTCTAATTCAAGGAACCAAATAACGTCAAATGATCATTGATACTGTTTAGGCAAAAATTCTCATGTGCCAGTACTTTTAATGTTATGTACATCAAATTATAGTGAGTAAAACACCTGTAACCCCAATGCAGTCCCTATTTCCATGAATGGCAAAGCTGTGTTACAGTAAGCCAGGTTCATAGCCAGCCAGCCAGTGTGGATCTCCCCTTGCTTCACGTTGTGGTGGCTCATTTAGAATATCTTCAAGTCCAGCCGCCTCCTCATTCCCTCAAAAATCCAGTGACAGGTCTGAGCCCAGAAGGAATGGAAACTGCTGAGCCTGCGGCACTGCCTTGAATTCCATCGTGTAATTTTAGTGGACCAGGCAGGCCCTGGATGTTTCTCAGTGTGGAAAAAAGACGCTTATCTCGGTGGAACTGGAAATTCTCTCATGATCATTCAAGAGCATGACTGGGCAAACGTTCATTTCTCACACAAGGAAAACTTTTCCCAAGGAGACATTGACTTTCAGAAGGGCCACTTGCTGCAAGTTCAGAAGCTGAACTAGTGTCCTTGAGCAGCAAATCAAGTCCTCTCGCATTCTGCAAACGTGCAAAAAACCCCGCTTCAGTACATCGTCTTCACGGCCTCTCAGCCCTGTTACCGTCAGCCAGCCTGCTGTGCGCTTGGTGGGGTTTTGATTGCTATTAGGTTGTTTCTAGAGCCCAGTTTGAGAATTGCCATTTAACAATATTGAGTATTCCAATCCGTGAACATGGAATGTCTTTCCATTTATGTAAATCATCTTTAATTTCGTCTATCAATGTCTTTGCATTTCTGTTGTTCAGTTTTTGTACACACTTTAGGTTTATCCTTAAATATTTTAATTTTTTTGACGGTATTGTGAACAGACTTGTTTCCTTAATTTGATTTTTGGACTTTTTTTTATTACATAGAAATATAACTAATTTTAGTATGTTCTTGCAGCCTGTGAACCTGCTAAACTCATTTTTTAGTTTTGATAATTTTTTTGTTGTAGATTCTTCAGGATTTTTAGCATACCATTTTAATTTTTTTTTTTAACTATACTTTTTTGCTTCTTCATAGTTGCTCTGGGGATTATAATATGCATCTTTTTTTTTTTTTTTAAAAGATTTATTTATTTATTTAATTTCCCCCCCCTCCCCTGGTTGTCTGTTCTTGGTGTCTATTTGCTGCGTCTTGTTTCTTTGTCTGCTTTTGTTTCTTTGTCCGCTTCCGTTGCCGTCAGCGGCACGGGAAGTGTGGGCGGCGCCATTCCTGGGCAGGCTGCTCTTTCTTTTCACGCTGGGCGGCTTTCCTCACGGGCGCACTCCTTGCGCGTGGGGCTCCCTCACGCGGGGGACACCCTTGCGTGGCACAGCACTCCTTGCGCGCATCAGCACTGCGCATGGCCAGCTCCACACGGGTCAAGGAGGCCCGGGGTTTGAACTGCGGACCTCCCATGTGGTAGACGGACGCCCTAACCACTGGGCCAAAGTCCGTTTCCCTATAATATGCATCTTAATTTATCACAGTCTACTTCAGATTAGTACTAACTTAATTTCAGTAAAATATGGAAACTTCCTAGAGGCCGCGGTCCGCCCGGGGCTTCTCCGGAGGCACCCAGTGCAGCCGCGAAGAGTTAGGCTCTGTCAGCCGCGGATCCCGCGGGGGCCAAGGGTGAGGCTTAGGCCGCGGGCCGCAGGAAGAAAAACCGAGCGAGTTCTCACGCGCGGTGCGCTTCCCTGAGCTGTGGGTCGTGCACCTGGGACTCGGCTCAGACACGTGAAAAAAAAAAAAATATATGGAAACTTCACCCTAATGTAGAACCAGCTCTTCCTTCCTTCGTGCTGAATTGTCACATGTATTTCAGCTATATATGACACAAACCCACCAACAACACAGTCTTATAATGAATGCTTTACACAGTCTCCTGACTTTTGTAAGAATTTATAAAGGTGATGTAGTTAGCAGTCATTTGTACTGGCCCATGTGTTTATCGTTTCTGGTGCTCTTTATTCCTGTGGATATGAGTTACTGTCAGGTATCATTTACTTTTAGCATAAAGGACGTCTCTTGGTACTTCTTGTTAGGAATGGCTGCTAGGAATAATTTCGCTCCGTCCCTGTTTATCTGGGAATGCATTTATATAGCCTTCCTTTTTGGACGGATAGTTTAGCTGGACATAGAATTCTTGGTTCAGCTTTTATTTTTTCTTTGAATATGTCCTAATGCCTTCTGGCCTCTTGTTCAATGGGAATTCATTGAACTAGCTGGATCGATGCCCCTCTGTTCTAGAGGATTTGATTGTCTCTTTCTGCTGTCATGGTTTTCTGTTTGTCTTTGACTTTCTGTTTGACGGTGAACGGCCTTTTTGAGTTTATTCTCCTTGGTGTGTGTTCAACTCCTTGAGTGGGTACGTTTGTTTATGTTTTTCCTCAGCTTGGGCACGTTTATCATTTCTCTTCTTATTGATACGCTGTGTTTGCTGAATCACTGTGGCATCCTACTGTGTGCACACGGGGTTTTGTTAGTCCTTTGAGCATATGTAAAATCATGGCTGCTTTTCAGCCTTAGGGTGGCAGGTCCAGTGTCTGGAAACAGACAGGTTCGACTGACTGCCCCTTCCCCTGAGCGTGGATCACACACTTAGGTTTCTTGCAGCCTGCGGCAGCCACTCTGGGTTCTGATTTCCACCCCCGGGTTGGGTTGTTGGGTGGTGGTTTGTCTGTTCAGTTCTTTCCCCCGGTGGAAATCTGTGAAATCTGTTCCAGAGCGTGTGTGCTGCTTCAGGCATGTCCGTCCGGCCTTGCGTTTGTTTTACCTTGTTCTTATTTTAGCTCTGGCTTTCCAGGAGTGGGCCACGTGGCTTTGTAAGCTAGTGGTCATTCCACGATTGAACAGGGACTGTGCTGAAACACACCGGGCCAGGAAGGCTTCCAGCTCCTGCTGGCGGGCCCCTGTGTGCGTGGAGGCGCGCCCTCTTCACATCCGCCCTGGCCGGTGCTTTCTGCTGTGCCCTTTCTCGTTGCTTCTGCGTGTGTGTGCAGCCGCAGCCAGTAGCACGGTGATGTGAGCATCCCCCACCGACGGAGGACGAGGGAGCCCCCAGCAGCCACGGCTGCCCGGCCGC